>NC_134364.1:51674304-51999304 GCF_048569485.1 Anomaloglossus baeobatrachus
TAGTACAAGCAACAGGAGAGAGTCTCCATCAATCCCAGTGTAACTACCTGGCCAGTATCCTCAGCTAGGGGCAACTAGTCAAAGAGGCTACAGCACCAGAGACACATGCAGCAGGGAATGTCTTGTGTTGCCTTTATTTGTAAATATTGCAACAAATTGCTACAAATGAGAAAAATCAGGAAAGTGTTTGCAACAACTTTCTCCTCCCAGTGACTGCAGTTTTATATACATCTCAACAGCATACTGCATGCAAATAGTTTTCTTACCAAGCAAGAGAGCCCAAAGTGACATCTGGATGATGAGGATGGAGAAAGGGAAGCCCATGTCTGGAGATGCTTCTTGCAGGGAGTCCCCAGGTGAATCCTTACCCTTTGTGACCTTCCCCCCTGTGTTGCATATATCCTCAGTGCTTTGTGTCAGTTTACCTCTCTGCCTCAGCAGGACTGATGCTGCTGCCTGGAACTCTTGCAGGCTTATAGATGCATCTACACCTCCCTATACTGTCATCCTCTGTCAGGTCCTAAAGCCCTCATTGTTTCCCACCCCTGTGGATGCTGAGAAAAACAACTGCCCTCATGTGACCACAGAGAATTGATTTCCCTGATGTGATTACTGTTAAAATAGGCAGTCAGTGCCTTCAGAAAAGAAGAAATCAGGCAAATCTGGTCCTTTTATTTCTCAGTTATTACCTGCACATAGGGATATTTACTAAATAAATGAATACAATTTCAATGTAAATGCAAGAATTAGGCACAACCAGTAGTACTGAACTAGTTATTCTTTACACGAGTATGTTCACACATTGCACTTGTGCAGCTTTTTTGTATGCAACTTTTTTTTAATGCTGCTTTTTACAGTAAAAGCTATGAGATTTCAGAACTGTCATGCCAATGCTTGTTTTTGTTTCCGGAATAAAATGGAAAACTGCAGCATGGAAATTCTTTCAGCAATTTGGTACTTTCACATTTACGTTCAGCGGAGTCCGTCACTATGGAGAATAGCGCAGTCTGTTAACGCACTGCGCTATTCTCCATAGACTTGTATGAACAACGCACTGTAACGCAAGTGTCAGCGTTGCATCCGCTGGAAGATGCAGGTTTTTTTTGTTTTTTTTTTTAAAATCACAGAACCTTTATTTTGTTTCTTGGTGGTCAAACGTTCAGCTGATCGCCCGGCCGTCGGCATGTGAGAGCGCTCAGCTGAGCGCCCGGCCGCAGGCATGTGAAAGCGCTCAGCTGATCGCCCGGCCGCCGGCATGTAAGAGCGCTCAGCTGATCGCCCGGCCGCCGGCATGTGAGAGCTCTCAGCTGATCGCCCGGCCGCCGGCATGTGAGAGCGCTCAGCTGATCGCCCGGCCGCCGGCATGTAAGAGCGGTCAGCTGATCGCCCGGCCGCTGGCATGTGAGAGCGCTCAGCTGAGCTCCCGGCCGCCGGCATGTGAGAGCGCTCAGCTAAGCTCCCGGCCGCCGGCATGTGAGAGCGCTCAGCTGAGCGCCTGGCCGCCGGCATGTGAGAGCGCTCAGCTGAGCGCCCGGCCGCCGGCATGTCAGAGCGCTCAGCTGAGCTCCCGGCCGCCGGCATGTGAGAGCGCTCAGCTGAGCGCCTGGCCGCCGGCATGTGAGAGCGCTCAGCTGAGCGCCCGGCCGCCAGCTATTGAGAGCGATCAGCTGATCGTTCACAATAGTCTGCTGCCGGTAAAACTGTAAAGAAAAAAAAAAAATAAATAAATTAAAAAAAAAGCTTTCCGTTGTTTTGTACGATCCGTAGCATCTGTTGTGCCTCTATATGCAACACATCCGTTGCATCCGTCACACAACGCAATGCTACGGACGCCGTCCAACGCAAGTGTGAAAGTAGCCTAAAGCAGCACACAATAATGAGCGGCCATAGTGAGGAAGAACAGGGAACCAGGACCCCTATTCTAGCAATTAGTCAGGTTTTAGCAGTGTGCCCCCTAGCCCATCAATATTACCACTGGAGTCTCCACCATCACCGTCAACAAATTGACTATGGGTGACGTCTCATGACAGAAGCAGACGCTGCTGGAGCAGAGCCAAATCCAAGTCTGTGGACTTTGAAAAGCGCAGATCGAATAAAGACCATCTTTTGAATTACCTAATCAGCATCATCTGAATCAATGTCAGCAGCGCAACATTAATACCACTTTTAGGCTGCTTTCACACATCAGTTTTTTTGCATCAGGCACAATCCGGCTCAAAAATCTATGCAACGGATGCGGCGAAAAAAACGGATCCGTTGCATAAGTTTTTCCATGCGGCCCATCCGTTTTTTGAATGATCCGGTTTGATACTGAGCATGCGCAGTTCAAAAAACCGCATCCGGACGCCGGATGCATTTTTTTGCCGTGGGACGCCGCATTCGGCGTCCATAGGCTTGCATTGTAAATTGCGCCGCATCGCGCCAGATGCGGTTTTTCGCCGCAGACAAAAAAACGCTGCAAGCAACGTTCCATCCAGCCGCCGCATTGGCTAAATATGCCGCATCCGGCAAAAAACATACGCAACGCAAGGCCATGCGGCACAATCAGTCTCTGAATAAGAACTAGACGTTCAAAACGCGTCCTCTGTCCATATACTTACTCCATGTGACCCTTTGGACTTTTTATCCTTGTACTTCAAAAAAAATTACATTTTAAGAAACATTTCTTGGATCAAGCTGATGGGTAATTTTTCCTTTGAACCTTCACTTTTATTCTTACACAGGCCTAGCGATCAGACATTTATAGAGAAGCATGATGGCTCAGTGGTTAACACTGTTCCTTTGCAGTCCAGGGTTCAAATCCCACCAAGGACAATATCTGCAAGGGGTTTGTATGTTATCCCCGTGTTTGCAAGAGATTTCTTGAGGTTCCCCGATGTCCTCCCACACTCCAAAGACATACTAGATTGTGAGTAGAGATGGGCGAACCTGCAGATGTTTGGGTGTGGTGGGTTTGGCCAAACTTAAAAAAAAAAAAAAAAAAAAAAAAAGTCCTGTTTAGGACTTGACTTGACACCGGACACTGAATCCCATATAAGTCTAAGGGACCCAAGCTTAAGTGTAATAGAATGGTGTTAGTAAGGGCTAGGCGGGCTGGAAAAGGAAGGAAAATGGTGATTAAAGCAGGACAATTATACTTACCAAGTTTCTGTGTGGCTGTCACACTGCTTTTGGGTTCACTCATTAACTCTCACGAATATTCACTGCTTCCCCGCCCACCCTCTGTGACAGCATCTATGATGGGTTGCGGTCAGGCTGGTCGCGTGCCAGCGTCTGTGATTGGTTGTCCTCAGACTAGCTGTCTGGGTCCCGAACTTGATTCTATCAAAATATGAGGGACCCCACGCAGCTTTTTAAAAATCATTTAAATATATAATTTTTAAAAACGGCGTGCAGTCCCGCTCAATGTTGATATCCAGCCAAAAGAAAGTGGACAGCTGGGGGCTGGTATTCTCAGGCTGGGGAGGCCCAGGGTTTTTGGGCCCTCCTCAGCATAAAAATAGCAGCCAGCAGGCGTCCCAGAATTGGCACATCCATTAGATGTGCCAATCCTTGCGTTTTACCCGTCTCATCCGGATTGCCCTGGAGTGGTGGCAATCGGCGTAATATAAGGGGCTAATGACAGCTGTGATTTGTTAAAAAATATCAGGTACCACAAAGCCCTGGATTAGTATTGGGAAAGAGTCTAAGAGACCCCCATTATTAATTGTGTAAATAAAAAGAAATAAACACAAAACATAGAAAAATCCTTTAAAAAAAAACAAAAAAAAACCCACCCATCTTCTCCGACATAATCCCCACCATGATGACCTAGGACGATCTCGGCTCTGCTACAGGGTCGCAATGCGTGGTCACAGACACACTGACGTAGCTGCAGCTGTGAGTGGTGACCCCAGCTGTGACCTCAGGTGAACTCAATGAACTCTGTCAACTCACCTCAGGTGAACTCCATGAAATCACCTGAGGTGAACTCAATGCTGGATTACCATATTAGGTTATGTGTGCACGTTGTGTATTTGGTTGACGAAAAACTGTATTGCCTGGCAGAAAAATGCACCAAAAATGGAATGTGGTTTTGATATGTTTTTCTTCAAGGAGATACAGATTTAAAGCAAAAATATGCAGCAAATCTAAATTCCCTGGCAGAAAAACACATGAAAACCGCATCTAATTTTTGGTGCTTTTTTTCTACCAGGAGATTCAGATTTTCTGCAATCAGGTGAACTAACTGAATTCACAGCTGCTGTACAGCACGGTCAGTATGTCCCCAACACCGCAGTACTCAGTCTCGTTTTCTAATGTGACCGCATACTGCGACCGCAGAATGCAGCAGAGCAGGGATTGTTGTGGTGTGGAAAATGTCGGACCTCCGGGGGGTTAATACATTGCAGAAAGAGGGTGTTTTTTGTTTGTTTTTCTTAATAAGGGAATTTTCTGTGTATTTTGTGTTTATTTATTTTTACTTACATGACTATTAATGGGGGGGGGGGTTCTTAGATTTTGATGGCTATTAAGGCTTGATGTTAATGACAGTTGTGATTTTTGACAAATGACAGCTGTCATTAACTCTTTATATTACCCCAATTGCCACTGCTCCAGGGCAATCAGTATTAGTCGGGAAAAGCACCACAATTGGCATATCTAAAGGATGTATCAATTCTGGGGCTGCTGATGGCTGCTATTTTTAGGCTGGGAAGGCCCAATAACCATGGCCCTCCCGATCCTGAGAATACCAGCATCCATCTCTTTGCTTTATCTGCACTGGTTATCAAAATATAGTGAAACCTATGTCATTTTTTCCAATTATTTATTTATTTTTACACTCCACTTATGGCATTCTAGAATGCTGTCTATAAGTACCCAAGCCAATCTGTATAACGGAAAAAAACAGCATTTATTATGCTAACCTGCGAGGCGGTAGGGTTTGGTGGGCGTCACGGGTCTCAGTCCGGAGCCTGCTACCTTCTTGGCATCAGCGTCTTCCTCGTGTGGATGATGCGTCATGCATCATCCACACAGAGTTAGTCATTACGCTCCTGTGCATGTGCACTTCACTCTGCCCTGCTGAAGGCAGAGCAAAGTATTGCAGTGCGCATGCGCGGGTGCTCTTTGACCTTTCCCTGCGCTTGCGCATTATTACAATACTTTGCTCTGCATGCAGCAGGGCAGCAAGTCTCTGCGTAGATGACGTAGGACGCATCATCCACACGAAGCAAGAACAGAGGACTGCGATTGCAAGGATAGAGGAGGCGACAGACCGAGACCAGCGACGCCCATCAAGTGGACCACGACGCAGGTGAGTATAATAAAACATTGCTTTTATGTTATACAGAGCGGCCTGGGCACTTATATACAGTATTCTAAAATGCTATATATAAGAACACTTACTGGTGGTGGCGACAGCTTCCCTTAACTCTTGATGCTGCTGTCTATTGTGAAAGGAACACCAAATAGAAAAACAAAAATGAGCAAAAACCCTAAAATAAAATAAATAGCAAAAGTGCAAATAAAAAAAGTTTATTTACAAAAGTGTAAATAAAATAGGGTAATTACATGCATTTTTGCTATTTATTTACTCAATTTAGGGTATTTGCTCATTTACATTTTCTCTTGGGTGTTGCTGTATAATGGCCAGTGTGATCATCCTGCTACATGTTGCATTTATACAAACTTTTATTGCAGTTCATTTTTTTTCCAGTTCTCTGGGGTTTGTCATATATACATACATACATATATACAAGTACATGGGGTGAACCAAAAATTTTGGGATTTTTTCTAATTTTGTTCAGCATGATCACCATAAATTAACACAACCGCTAACACAAACCCTCTTCCATCTGCTTTCTACCTTGGTTCACACTGTATATACGGCAATTTTCTGACTATAAGACGCATCTGAATATAAGACGCACCCAGATTTGGACAACAGAAAATAAATAAAAACAAATATTAATATTAAAACTACTCTGTTGATGTAAATTGTGGGAGGGATAATGCCACCAACGTTGGTGGTCTAAATCTGTGCTCGGTTCTTGGTGCTCTAGGGAACAAGGGGGGGGGGAATGATTTATTCTAAAGTGATAGAAGTATATTAGGAGGGTTGTACCATAAAAATTAAGGGCATTATATACTGTCCCCAACAGGTGACATAATGAGGTCCCCATACACTTTACTTTGGTTATCTTCTACCAAAATTCATAAAGAGCAAAAGTCCATTTATTGTGGAATTGGCTACGTGTCCGGTGTCTTACATGTGTAGTGTCTTCCATTTATGCCACTTAAACTCATTATATGCGATTTAGCTGGATGTACACTTAAATAGAAGTTATTCTAATTTAGGTTCGGGTCCTGAGTCTCACTTTGCCTTGTGAGACTATGGAGAGTATACGTATTTTCCTTTCTTTTGGTATGTCTAGGGTTAATGTCAGTTTTAGCTTCTGATTACTTCTCCTTAGATGTTTCCAGTTGGTGACCACTCCCTTCCCCTATATATGGTCACATCTCCCAGTAGAGGGCGCTGCTCATTCTGAATCTAGGCCTGGAGGTGGAAGGAGCTGCTGGAGCCCTTGTACTCAGAAGCGGTGTAGGCTGCAGTCCTGGTGTCTGACTGCAACAATAAAATTGGACCTTATCCTTTGTTGATCTCCCTGTCTTTTTTTCCGTCCCTTGCATGTTGATTAGTACAGCGGTTGGACTAGTGTCTCTCGCCGGCCATCTCACTAGTAAGGGTGTTTACAGGGATAGTGAGGCACTAGGTATCCGGCTTGGCGATGTGTTGAAACACCCTTTAAAGGGATGCTAGGCAGCTTAAGAAACAGCTTGAGGTGAGTTCAGGAGGTGTCCCCTCCCCCCTCTCCCTAGCAGCAGGGCCCACTGTTGTTAAAGTGTCCCCGGTGTACCCTTTGTTTGTTGCGTGTTTTCTTGTATACCAGCCATCCCCAAGTCCGTACCTCACAGATGCCTTTTGTAGATTTTATATTGATGAGTAGAGAGCTGTGGAAAAGAAGCGCAATAGGGTTTTACCCCAATAACACAGGGGGTAAAGACAGGGAGCAGTAATACTCACCAAATGAAGTTGTGAAAGTCACAACTACTATATAGGCATGGAAAACTGGGATCACGGCAGCAGTAACCCAAACGGCAGATAACAGAGAACAATAGAAGAAAATCGGGTTTTTATCAGCCGCGCCAATGATCACTTCTCAGGTATTCAGATTAATGGATCTTTTATTTTGCACAGGTCTACGCGTTTCTGGAGTCTCAGCTCCCTTCCTCAGGACCATCAGGCATAAGAAGTAATTTGATGTGTTCTTATGCCTGATGGTCCTGAGGAAGGGAGCTGAGACTCCAGAAACGCGTAGACCTGTGCAAAATAAAAAATCCATTAATCTGAATACCTGAGAAGTGATCATTGGCGCGGCTGATAAAAACCCGATTTTCTTCTATTGTTCTCTGTTAGATTTTATATTGAGCAGTCCTGTGCTACACTGATTTTCTATGCTCTTCATGACCACACATAAAAGTGAGCAAACAAAGACGGCATCACATATGTATCCTGTATATTGCACAGACAGAGAATGGAAATGCAAGAGATCGGCTTGTGTCTGGGAGACAGAGACTCTTCTCCTAAGTGTAAATAAACCTATTATCTATATTTGACAGCTTTCTTCTTCTTCAGTCGGTGCACCAAAGATCCAGTTTACAAACTCTCCTGAGGACACAAGTTTTCCCTAACCTGCCAGCAAGCTCAGCTCAGTCTCTACTGCTCAGCAAATTGAGAGAGAACTGTGCAGCCGATTAGTTATCTTAGCACTTATGAATGTTCTACACTGTGATGTAAGTAATCAATGCGGGAGGTCTGAACTGCTCACCTTACTGACTGCGGATTATAAGACGCACATACATTTTAGCTGATTAGATGTTATCTTGTTTCAAAATGTGTCTTATAGTCAGAAAACTACACAAATTTTTTTTGTGGGGGTTGAAGGGGGTCAATCATACACAACAAGAGGTAGGACAAAAGCTGGTCCCTTACAACAAGGGTATAAACAGACTTAAAATAAAGTGACAAATTTTCAATTACACTCTCGTTTCAACATACAACCTAAACCTCCCCTTCATTCCCCCAATTCCAGTGCATTCGATCCCGAATACCGTATTTTTCAGATTATAAGAAGCACTTTTCTTCCGAAACATTTGTGAAGAAAATGAGGGGTGCGTATTAAAATCCGAATATAGCTTACCGGGAGGTGAAGAATTTGCAGGGGACTGTCTGTGCGGCTCTCTATGCGGGCGGCTGGGTGCCTGTCTGTGCGGGCGGCTGGGTGCCTGACATGGCATGCAGGTGGCTGCCTCTCTATGTTGGCGGCCAGCTGCCACTCTGTGTGGGTGGCCAGCTGGCTGTACGGACTGCGGTGGCTGTGTGGCGGATGTCCCAGATGGTCTGTCCGCGGTCCGGGCTTCAAATGATGGCGCCCGGAGTCAGCGCGTGCGCACATGGAGCTCTTGGATGAGAGCTCTATCTGCACAAGTGCCACTCTGGGCGCCATTTCTTTGAAGCCCGGACCGCGGACAGACCATCTGGGACACTTGCTCCACCACACAACCTCCGCTGCTTCAGCTACTAGCACTGACTCGCCGCTGCCAGCACAGACCCGCTGCCGCTGACAGCACAGCCTCTGCCTCCTGTGATCCCGCTCCACCACCACTGCTGCCCTCCTCCAGTAAGACAACACCGGAGTATAAGGCGGACCCCATTTTTTTTATTCTTACCATTTTTATCTCTAAATTTGGGGTGCGTCTTATAATCTGGTGAATTTTATACAACGAAAAATACGGTATAATATACCATATCTTCTCATGTAACACCAAAGAAATCAGTTTTAAACTTACAGCAAGCGCACACTGTATTATAGCAGTTTTTAGTCCGGTGGGATCGAAGTGCCTCCAGCCCATTGTTCCTTCATGTACCAATCCGTACATTAAAAGCAAGAACAACGCTCTTCTGTTGGTTAATGACTGTGTAGCAATAAACCTTACCCTTACATTAAAGTAGTGTTTGGTTCTTCTAGTCCAGAGAAATCCAATTTAATTTCTGATTAAAGAATGCGAGGGAGTTGAACTTTGAGTCCAAAAGTGTAAAATGCTTTTTTCGAGTGGCCGCAGCTCACACGTCAAATACGTCTGTTATAACAATTTATTAGTGAGCTAGACTGATGTCCTTTAATGTTGAACAGTCTCTATTTTGGTGTTAGTGGAGATCAGATTTAAAGGGAACCTGTCACCGGTTTTTCAGCATATAAGCTGCGGCCACCACCAGTGGGCTCTTATATACGGCATTCTAACATGCTGTATATATAGGAGCCCAGGCCGCTGTGTAGAACATAAAAGTCACTTTATAATACTCACCTAACGGTCGCGCTGCAGTTGGGCCATATGGGTGTCTCTGTTGTCCAGTGTCGGCGCCTCCTCTTTCGGCCATCTTCGTCCTCCTTCTGAAGCCTGTGTGCATGACGTGTCCTACGTCATACACACTCGCCGATCCTGCGCATGCACACTACAATACTTTATAGATCAGCAACAATAGATCAAAGTGCGCCTGCTCAGGACCTCAATGCCATCGAGTGTGGATGACGTAGACACGTCATGTATCCCGGCTACAGAAGAAGGAGGACGAAGATGGCCGAGAGAGGCGGCGCGGCTCCGGACTACGGAGACGCCCATATGGCCCAACTCCACAGCAGCGACAGTTTAGGTGAGTATTATAAAGTGTTTTTTACGTTCTACACAGCGGCCTGGGCTCTTATATACAGTATGCTAAAATGCTGTATATAACAGCCCACTGGTGGTGGCCGCAGCTTATATGCTGAAAAACCGGTGACAGGTTCCCTTTAAGAAAGTGTCCTTTAATAACAGCGTTACCATCTGCCATGCTTCCTGAAGATGTGGGCATTCATATAAGCAGTGAAAGATGTCAGCTTGCAGGGTTGAATACAGCGCAGTTATAAACACTTGAGGATGCCATCTTTCACTGTTCCTATAATTTCTATGGACAAATCAATAAAGGGGTTTTTCTGATTTTGGAAAACTTCTCTCCTATGATGCAGTTTGGCATACAACAAACAAATTATGCTTTACTCATGCTGCCCAGGTCCAGCTCTGAGTTTAAATTTTTGCTCCTGGTGTCTGTGTTTGTCTGCAGCACTTATGATGTCACATCAATAGCACTGCAGCCAATCTCTGTGCTTGAGTTGACGGCATCAGCCACTGAGCTCACGAATAGCCTGCTGCACTGTTGATGTGACACCAATGCTGCAGACAATAGCAGACACTGGGAGCAGTGGCAGAAACTCAGCACTGGATCGGGGGAGGGTGAACAGAGTACAGGTTTGTTTTTTTTTATAACAAATCAGCCGTGAAAAAGGTTTTCCAAAATTGGAATTTTAAACTCATTGATTTATAATTATAAGTTCAGTGATATCTACAGTGAAGCATGGCAACGGCTCAGTGATATCTACAGTGAAGCATAGTTGGGGCTCTGTGATACCTTTAATGAAGCATGGCGGTGGCTTGCTGATGCCTACAGTGAAGCAGAGTTGTGGTTCAGTGATATCTACAGTGAAACATGGCGGTGGCTTGGTGATGCCTACAGTGAAGCAGAGCGGTGGTTCAGTGATATCTACAGTGAAGCATGGTGGTGGCTTGGTGATGCCTACAGTGAAGCAGAGTGATAGTTCAATGATATCTACAGTGAAGCATGATTAAGAGCTTTTTCTTCATTTGAAACGCATTGACGTTTCTTTGCTCTGTAGTTGCCCTAACAATTTTTGTTATGAGCTTTTTAATTATGTTTAAATACATTTTTACATTTTATTTGCTGGTGCTGGATTTTTTCACCTTCTAATTTTGGTGATGCCTACAGTGAAGCAGAGTGGTGGTTCAGTGATATCTACAGTGAAGCATGGTGGTAGCTTGGTGATGCCTACAGTGAAGCAGAGCGATGGTTCAGTGATATCTACAGTGAAGCATGGTGGTGGCTCAGTGATATCTACAGTGAATCATTGCCGTGGTTCAGTGATTTCTACAGTGAAGAATAGCGGTGGCACGGTGATGCTTACAGTAAAGCATGGCGGTGGTTCATTGATATCTACAGTGAAGCATGGCGGTGACTCTATGATACTCTGGGGTTACCTGGCTTCTTCTGGCAGTGAAAACCTGCAGTGTGTGAAGGGTAACATGGATTCAATCAAGTATCAGAAAAATCTTACAATAAAATCTCACGCCTTCTATGAGGAAGCTGAAGATTAGGTGTCATTTAATCAAGACTTGGTTCCAGAAAATTTCCTGTAAAATTGTGGAGTGGCAATTACAATTGCCTGGATCTGGATTCCCAGAGAAAATATTAGGTGGGATTGGAAGAAGGCAATTGCAGACAGAAAACCCCAAAATATTAGTAAAGTAGAGGCCATTGTCCATATGTAGAGATGAACTGATTCAATTGGAATTTTAGGAAATTTCCTGAATTTGCCGAATTCAATTTGCGATTTGATTTGTGCAAATCACCAAAAACGCATACTGCTATTTTACACAATGCACAAGATTGCATCAGACAGAGAAATCTCATATGACCTTATGTTCAACTGGGCGGATTTCCAAATAATGCCTTACAGATATCACATCACATAGTATTGCAAAGCGCAAAGCCTAATATAGCGGGTATAAAGACCAAGGCAGGGAATGCAGTGCCGCAATCCTTTTGGGGAGTGATTCTATTTAGTGAGAATATGTCACAACTCACAACTTAGCAATAGAAATATATAGGAAAAGCCCCCAAAAACTCTGAGTCTATTGTACAGATAGTGTGTGACAAAACAGCATGGAAGAACGGTTGCCATCTGTTAGGCCCACAGCCATATATGTGGAGGTCACTTTGACACTACAACGGCTGTGTTAGCATTAAAGAGCGTGAAAGGGGTTGTATATATTAATAGGAGACCTTATAGTATTACACTTTTTTTTTTCAAGGCAAATAGAGGATCTAAAGTCAAATTTTTTGGTATAAATTGGTAAAGTCGAATTTCAAAAGATTAGATCCTCCCCACACATAAGGAATTGGATAAGATTCGTCAGAAATTCTGACAAAATAATCACTTTTGCAGTGGGTTATAATAGCCAAAGGGACTCCTATCATGTAGTAAAGCCCATGTCATCAAGGGATTGAATAATTCGGAGACTGCACAGGTCAGAAAAGTGACATTTTTGTTGAATTTGGAGAAGCCACTTGTTTTATTAGTTGTGTTGAAGCATGCACCTTAATGCTGCATTCAAACAGGGTTCAAAGTTTTCATGTCAACCGTCAGGATCTGTGGAAACGCCATATTCTTAAGGGGGCTTTACACGCTACGACATCGCTAATGCGAACTTGTTGGGGTCACGGAATTGGTGACGCACATCCGGCCGCATTAGCGATGCCGTTGCGTGTGACACCGATGAGCGATTTTGCATCGTTGCAAAAACGTGCAAAATCGCTCATCGGTGACATGGGGGTCCATTCTCAAAAATCGTTACTGCTGCAGTAACGAAGTTGTTCCTCGTTCCTGTGGCAGCACACATCGCTCCGTGTGACACCGCAGGAACGAGGAAGCTCTCCTTACCTGCCTCCCGGCCGCTCTGCGGAAGGAAGGAGGTGGGTGGGATGTTATGTCCCGCTCATCTCCGCCCCTCCGCTTCTATTGAGTGGCCGCTCAGTGATGTCGCTGTGACGCCGCACGGACCGCCCTCTTAGAAAGGAGGCGGTTCGCCGGTCACAGCGACGTCGCCGGGCAGGTAAGTATGTGTGACGGGTCTGGGCGATGTTGTGCGGCACAGGCAGCGATTTGCCTGTGTCGCGCAACAGATGGGGGCGGGTACCCACACTAGCGATATCGGGACCGATATCGCAGTGTGTAAAGCCCGCTTTACACTCTGCTTGCTAACTTCTCTAATGTCTGATCAGCACAGGGAGATTCGGGTGTCAACCCACAGACTTGTAGTTCATAGGCAGATTAGCAAGAGTTAATCTCTGCTGGTCTGATTGTTAATCTCTTTTATTCACATGCTAAGGGAGAGACAGTGATATTCATTCTCTTATATATGCTGGGTGGACTCTTCCATTACTGCCAGCTATAGCTTGTCTATACTGGTCTGGTGAGGTGGATCTATCCAGACAAAACTGGTGGTTGTGTGCATTTGTTACGGTTGCTGCGAGCACTGGAGACTATGTCCAGATTTCTTGCTACTGCACATGTGCGAGCGCTGGAGACTAAGTCCAGATTTCTTGCTACTGCACATGTGCGAGCGCTGGAGACTAAGTCCAGATTTCTTGCTACTGCACATGTGCGAGCGCCGGAGACTAAGTCCAATCTTGGAGCCATTGCACATGTGCGGGTGACATCATCGCTGACACGAGGTCACATGTCTCTGACACCTTCTATGCCGATTGGTCGCTGGTCATGTGCTTGTGACGTCTTGCTCGGTGATAGGCCAGCATGACGTCACTCCTGTCGTTTTGGCAGCGGATTGGCTCTGGTGTCCTCCATCTTGGATGAGGCACAGAGTCTATATAAGACCCTGACACACGCCGCATGGTGCTCAGTCCTCTTGGTTCATGCATATGAGTAGACGCTCTGTGCGCGTTCCTCTAGGCATTCCTCTGTCTATGCTAGGTGAGCGCTACCGGCAGGGTAGCGTTCTTATACCTTACAGCTTCGGCTGCTGTCCGTATCCTTTTCTCTTAGGGGAGCGGACATAGGCAGGTGCCTGAGGCACATGGTCTGGCTGGGCCTTGTGATTTTACTCGTAGGTGGACGTTGCCGCTAGGGTAACGTTCCTTATACTGCGTCTGGCAGTTGTTCGTATCCTCGCATACTAGGGGAGCGAACAGAGGTAGGAGCTTTGTGCGGCTTACGCTGCTGTTCGTCTCTTTTGCACCACTAGAAGAGCGGACCTAGGCAGGTGCCATATCTAGTGGTTCGTGTCCTCGCACACTAGTGGAGCGAACGCAGGTAGGAGCTTTGTGCGGCTTACGCTGCTGTTCGTCTCTTTTGCACCACTAGAAGAGCGGACCTAGGTAGGTGCCATTTCGCACACATTGCCTTTGTCTCTGTGATTATTAACAGAGATCATTCCACACACCCTCCAAGTAAGGGAGGAATTGCTTTACTTACTTATTATATCCTTCTGTGAGTTAACAGAGGTATTGCACTCTGCCATAGTCTGCAGCAAAGTCTTTGCACGGTGGACCCTGACTGTCTGATACTCCTTTCAGTTATTATCAGACAGCCCCCCGTAACATTAGGACTGAGCCAAGGGTCTGGCAGTTATGGCAGAATATCAGCAGTTACACCGTTACATACAAGTACTTGAGTCACGGCTCAAGAGTATAGAGGATAAACCTCAGACCATGGTGACATCTGCACATGATCCTCGACTTGCTCTGCCAAACAGATATTCTGGCGATGCCAGATCATGTCGTGGTTTCATTAGTCAGTGTCAGATACACCTAGAGGTCAACTCTTCTCGCTTCTCTACGGAGAGGTCCAGAGTAGGCTTTATCATCTCCTTACTTCAGGACAAAGCCTTAGAATGGGCGACTCCCCTATGGGAGCGCTCTGATGTGGTTACTCTGAGACATCAAGACTTTCTTGATGCTCTTAAGGCGGTATTCATGGGTCCGCAGGTTACCCATGATGCGGCCCTGAGACTGTTAGATCTATCTCAGGGTTCGTTATCCACTAGTTCTTATGCCATTGCTTTTAGAACTCTGGTGGCAGAACTAGATTGGCCAGAGAAGGTGTTGATTCCTATCTTCTGGAGAGGGTTGGCAGGCTATGTCAAGGATGCCCTTGCTACTCGTGAGGTCCCTGCTTCTCTGGAGGACTTGATCACAGTAGCAACGAGGATCGATGTACGCCATAAGGAACGTAGACTCGAGGTCTCTTCCTCACGCCCTAAGCATCGGGCTATTCCAGTTGTTGAGGGTCCACTACCATCTTCCTCAGCATCTGAAACATCTCCCACTCCTATGGAGTTAGGTCATACGTCCTCCAGACTACGCAAGTCTGGTCCTCCTATATGTTACGTATGTCGTCAGGCTGGGCACTATGCCAACAAGTGTCCTAGTCGTCAGGGAAACTCCCTGGCCTAGTAACCATTAGAGGGGGGTTACTAGAGACGTCTTCTGCACCCTCTAAGTGTTGTATCCCAGGTCAGCTCTCGTTATCTGAGAATACATGGCCTATTATGGCTTTTGTGGATTCCGGAGCTGACGGGATTTTTGTGTCCTCAGGATTTGTAAAGGGACACAATATTCCCTCTATCATGTTAGAGGCGCCTATTCCTGTCCGTGTTGTTAATGGAACTATGTTGTCTGACTCCATTACATTGAGGACAGTTCCCTTGCGCCTTTCCCTGTCTCAGGGTCACATAGAGGAGATTTCTTTTCTTGTTTTGCCTGAGGGTATAGACGACGTCCTTCTGGGTCTTCCATGGCTTCGGACTCATGCTCCTCACATTGACTGGGAGTCTCACAGCATTATTAGTTGGGGTTCGAAATGTCAGTCCCGATGTCTTCCCTTACCACCTAAGGTCGTTGCGGTTGCATCAACTGATCTCTCTCCCATACCTACACCCTATTTGGATTTCGCTGACGTGTTCTCCAAACAGGGTGCTGAGGTTCTTCCACCCCATAGGCCGTATGACTGTGCCATAGACCTTATCCCAGGTTCGGTTCCACCTAAAGGCAGGGTTTACCCCCTGTCGATACCTGAGTCGGAGGCCATGTCGACCTATATAAGAGAGAGTTTAGAGAAGGGGTTCATTCGTAAGTCTGTCTCTCCCGCGGGAGCTGGGTTTTTCTTTGTTCGGAAGAAAGAGGGTGATTTGCGTCCCTGCATAGATTACAGGGGTCTCAACGCAATCACAATAAAGAACAAATACCCATTACCTTTAATTTCGGAGCTCTTTGACAGACTGAGAGGAGCTCAAGTTTTTACGAAGTTGGATCTGCGGGGTGCGTATAACTTGGTACGAATTCGAAAGGGTGACGAATGGAAGACCGCTTTTAACACCCGAGGCGGTCACTATGAATACCTCGTCATGCCTTTTGGGTTATGTAATGCACCCGCAGTATTTCAGGACTTCGTAAACGATGTGTTCAGAGATTTACTGTTATCCTCAGTAGTGGTGTATCTGGACGACATCCTGATTTTTTCTCCTGATCTGGAGACTCATCGTCAGGATGTCGTTCGTGTCCTTTCCCGTTTAAGGGAGCACTCATTGTTTGCTAAACTCGAGAAATGTGTATTCGAGCAGTCCTCATTGCCTTTTTTGGGTTACATTATCTCACAAGAGGGTCTGGCTATGGATCCTGCGAAGCTCTCTGCTGTCCTGCAATGGTCCGAACCTCATTCCTTGAAGGCGGTGCAACGCTTCTTAGGATTCATAAATTATTACAGGCAGTTCATAACCCATTTTTCTACTTTGGTGGCCCCTTTGGTGGCCTTGACTAAGAAAGGTGCTAATCCCAAAGCCTGGTCTACTGAGACATCTCAGGCTTTTGAGGCAGTAAAAAGACACTTTTCAACTGCTCCCGTTCTTCAAAGACCCGATGAGAATAAGCCCTTCCTCTTAGAGGTTGATGCCTCTTCAGTGGGTGCTGGTGCGGTCTTGTATCAAAAGAACGGTGCAGGTAGAAAAAGGCCGTGTTTCTTCTTTGCTAAAACCTTTTCACCGGCAGAGAGAAACTATACCGTTGGGGATAGGGAACTGCTCGCCTTGAGATTAGCCTTGGAGGAGTGGCGTCACTTGCTGGAAGGAGCGAAACATCCTTTCCAGGTCTATACAGACCATAAGAATCTGACGTACTTACAAACCGCTCAGCGTCTGAATCCTCGCCAAGCCCGCTGGTCCTTGTTTTTCTCCCGCTTTCACTTCTCCATCAACTATCTGTCTGGGAGTAAGAATAACAAGGCAGACGCCCTGTCTCGCTCTATGCTTTCTACCCAGGAAGAGATTGACGAACCTCGTCTTATCCTTCCCTCCAGGGTTTTTCATACGCTCTCCCCTGTGACGTTAGACCAAATCCCACCGGGCAAGACCTTTGTTCCGCCTGATCGACAGAATGATATACTGTCATGGGCCCACACCTCAAAGGTGGGTGGGCATTTTGGTATTAGGCGGACACGAGAGTTACTGGAGAGGTGGTATTGGTGGCCACACTTAGCCAGCCACGTCAAGAGATATGTCGGTTCCTGCTACTCGTGTGCTCGCAACCGTCCATTACGGCAGAGACCGGCTGGGCTCTTGCATCCTTTACCAGTGCCAGATAGACCATGGGAGGTGGTAGGCATAGACTTTGTGGGTGATCTTCCATGTTCACAGGGACATAGATTTGTGTGGGTCATTACGGTCCATTTCTCCCGGATGGTTCATCTCGTACCGTTATCGAGAATCCCATCTTCCAGGGTACTAGCCAAACTATTCCTCAAGCATGTCTTTAGGCTTCACGGGATGCCAGATCGTATCATTTGTGATAGAGGCCCGCAATTTACTTCCCGTTTCTGGCGAGATCTTTGTAGCCTTCTGCAAATTGAGTTGAATCTCTCTTCGGCATACCATCCGGAGACTAATGGTTTGGTTGAACGTACCAATCAATCTATGATTATATACCTTCGACACTTTGTTGCTGAGAACCACGATAACTGGTCCTCCCTCCTACCCTGGGCAGAATTTGCCCTTAACAATTCGCTGGCTGAGGCCACTGGGCAGACACCGTTCGTACTCAATAATGGGCAACACCCTAGGGTACCAGTACCGTTTCCCGCTGCTGCACCTCCTCCTCTTGTGGCTGACTGGGCAACTAATGCCAGAGAGGTTTGGGATCGGACTCAAGAGTCGATCCAAGCAGCTAAGGACCGTATGAAGACGGTGTCCGATCGGTTTCGTCGCCCGGCTCCTGTCTTTTCTCCAGGGGACTTTGTGTGGCTCTCTGCAAAACACGTGAGACTTAGAGTGAGCTCTGTCAAATTTGCTCCTCGCTTCCTGGGTCCTTATGAGGTTCTTCGACAGGTAAATCCTGTAGTCTATCAATTGAAGTTACCTGTCCATCTTAGGATTCATAACAAATTCCATGTCTCACTGCTAAAGCCGGCTATTTTACCTCACGCTCGTGAAGTGCACTCTCCTGCCTCTGATTCCTCTCGCTCTAGCTATGAGGTACGAGCCATAGTTGGTTCTAAGATGGTTAGAGGGCGCAGGTTCTTCTTGATAGATTGGGAGGGCTATGGCCCGGAACATCGCTCTTGGGAGCCTGAGGAGGCTGTCCATGCTCCCGACTTAGTTGCCGATTACCTGCGTCGCCGGGAGGGGGGCCCTTGAGGGGGAGGTACTGTTACGGTTGCTGCGAGCACTGGAGACTATGTCCAGATTTCTTGCTACTGCACATGTGCGAGCGCTGGAGACTAAGTCCAGATTTCTTGCTACTGCACATGTGCGAGCGCTGGAGACTAAGTCCAGATTTCTTGCTACTGCACATGTGCGAGCGCTGGAGACTAAGTCCAGATTTCTTGCTACTGCACATGTGCGAGCGCCGGAGACTAAGTCCAATCTTGGAGCCATTGCACATGTGCGGGTGACATCATCGCTGACACGAGGTCACATGTCTCTGACACCTTCTATGCCGATTGGTCGCTGGTCATGTGCTTGTGACGTCTTGCTCAGTGATAGGCCAGCATGACGTCACTCCTGTCGTTCTGGCAGCGGATTGGCTCTGGTGTCCTCCATCTTGGATGAGGCACAGAGTCTATATAAGACCCTGACACACGCCGCATGGTGCTCAGTCCTCTTGGTTCATGCATATGAGTAGACGCTCTGTGCGCGTTCCTCTAGGCATTCCTCTGTCTATGCTAGGTGAGCGCTACCGGCAGGGTAGCGTTCTTATACCTTACAGCTTCGGCTGCTGTCCGTATCCTTTTCTCTTAGGGGAGCGGACATAGGCAGGTGCCTGAGGCACATGGTCTGGCTGGGCCTTGTGATTCTACTCGTAGGTGGACGTTGCCGCTAGGGTAACGTTCCTTATACTGCGTCTGGCAGTTGTTCGTATCCTCGCACACTAGGGGAGCGAACAGAGGTAGGAGCTTTGTGCGGCTTACGCTGCTGTTCGTCTCTTTTGCACCACTAGAAGAGCGGACCTAGGCAGGTGCCATATCTAGTGGTTCGTGTCCTCGCACACTAGTGGAGCGAACGCAGGTAGGAGCTTTGTGCGGCTTACGCTGCTGTTCGTCTCTTTTGCACCACTAGAAGAGCGGACCTAGGTAGGTGCCATTTCGCACACATTGCCTTTGTCTCTGTGATTATTAACAGAGATCATTCCACACACCCTCCAAGTAAGGGAGGAATTGCTTTACTTACTTATTATATCCTTCTGTGAGTTAACAGAGGTATTGCACTCTGCCATAGTCTGCAGCAAAGTCTTTGCACGGTGGACCCTGACTGTCTGATACTCCTTTCAGTTATTATCAGACAGCCCCCCGTAACAGCATTATTGTTGTGAGTGGTTATGGTGTTAACTGTTATTGTCCTTTTGTTGCTGCCTAGCTTTACTTGCTTTTCACTTTAGTCTCTTACTGTTTGCTCCTGAGAGTGGGCAGTGTGGAGCCTCTGTTATCTCTGTCTGTGTAAATCTGTATTTCCATCATACTCCAGCCCCTTCCTCCCCTGGTGAAGGGAGGGAACAATTTAGCTCTGTTTACGAGAATAGCAAGGCACGACGAGACTCAAACCTCTACACCATTAGGGGTAAACCTGAGGACGGGAATACTCTAAGGTCCCCTGGCTTGAGGGACAGTATAGAAGACCCTTGTCCCCTGCTAAATTACAGTCACATTGTGATATTGGGAGTCTCAACAGTTGTACCCTCATCCAATTTTAAGTTATCACCTATTCTATGTTCATTTCACTGTAAAATCCCTTTAATGTAAAAATGTGGATTCTTCTGGGTGATATAATTCAGAACATGTAATTCCACTTAGAACCATCCAGAACCTCTCCCAAAAATTGGGATAATCCATGGGGAAAAAAATAAATAAATCAGGATTATTGACAAATATGAGTTGGTTGTTAAATTTAGGCTAGATTCACACTTGCTGCATAGGTTTTGCTTTTCTGTTTAGAAATAGGAAAATAAGGGTATGTGCGCATGTTGCGTTCTGGTGTGGCAAATAAAAAGCAGCGTTTTGTCACTGCATGTGCATTTCAAAAAGCATCTAAAATGCTGTGTTTTGCCCTTTCCGCCACGGTTTATGCGGACCTCACAAAGGCTAGGGAGGGGCTGAGGGACCTTCTCGATCAAAGGTACAGGAGACAAAGGGCCAAGTTAAGTCGATATTTATATGAGCATTCAGACAAGTGTGGGAGAGCCTTGGCTCGTTTTCTGCACCCCAGAAATGCTATTGGCCATGTTCCAAAAATCCAGACCAGGGGGGGGACCCCGACCCAAGATCCCATCCAAATTGCAAACCTGTTCCGTTCGTTCTATGATGACCTCTATAATTTGAAGGGGCAGTTTAGAGATATGCCGCCACAATCTTTCCAGCGTAAAGTTAACGAATATGTGCAGCAAACTGCACTCCCTCATATCTCTGAAAGGGATGCGGTAGCCTTGGAAGAGGACTTTTCCACAGAAGAGATCCTCGCCATAATTAAAGCCTCCCCGAATGGTAAGAGTCCAGGTCCGGACGGATTTACCTCCAAATTTTATAAGATATTTGGTGACCAAATTGTCCCTTTCCTCACGAGGGTTTTTGGCTCTGTATCTGGAGACTCCCCCTTTGTCGCCCAGTCCCTAGAAGCACATATTAGTGTTCTACCCAAACCGGGGAAGGATCATTCATCTGTCTCTAACTACAGACCCATCTCCCTCATCAATGCTGACATCAAAATTTTTGCCAAGGCTCTCGTCAATAGACTGGCTCCACTTCTTCCCGGTATTATTCACACTGATCAGGTTGGCTTTGTATTGGGTCGTGAGGCCAGGGACAATACCAACAAAACCCTTATTCTTATGGCGCGGGCTAAGGCCAGAGGTCTCCCTACGTGCCTTCTCTCCATTGATGCAGAGAAGGCCTTTGCTAGAGTCAGCTGGGAGTTTGTGATGGCCTCTCTGCGGCAGGTGGGACTGGGAGACAAATTCATTGAAAGGGTCTCTTCCCTTTATAGGAATCCCTCTGCCAGGGTCAAAGTCAATGGGTTTCTCTCATCACCAATTGCAATACATAATGGTACACATCAGGGGTGCCCCCTTTCCCCCCTACTTTATGTCCTGGTTATGGAACACCTTGCCGTGGCCATCAGAAACAATTCCAGTATCCATGGGATAGGGGTGGGGGGTGGAGAATGCAAGGCAGCTCTTTACGCAGATGATCTACTTCTGTTCATTTCACAGCCTTGCCTTTCCTTCCCCCTCACTTATTCAAGAGTTTGAAAAATTCAGTCACCTCAGCAACTTTAAGGTCAATTACTCCAAATCCGAGGCATTAAACATATCTCTCCCTGATGCTGAGGTGGATCATATCAAGAAAAATTTCCCCTTCAAGTGGCAGGACTCCGCCATTACTTACTTAGGGATAACAGTCCCCATGGATCTCTCAAAACTATATCAGCTTAACTACCTTCCCCTTCTGAACAGGACAAGAAAGGATCTTACTTCATACAATAGTAAAAGACTATCCTGGTTTGGACGAATAAATGTTATCAAAATGGACATTTTGCCTCGCTTTTTGTACTTGTTCCAGACGGTCCCCTTGGTTCCTCCTGCGGCCTTTTTCTCCAGCCTGCAGTCAGTTATCACGCGCTTCGTGTGGGGAGGTAAGCGCCCGAGGATAGGCTTCACTACCCTTTGCAGACTTAAAAGCCAGGGGGGGGGCTGGATTGCCCAACCTTAAACTCTATCATAAAGCGGCTCTACTGATGCGATTACTAGATTGGCAATATCATGGGGCCACAAAGCAGTGGGTAAGCCTAGAAGAAATGGACCACGAGATCCCCTTGCGTTACCTCCCTTGGATTAGCTCGGGCTCCAGGGGCCAGCCTCTCTCTGAGGCTGATCTCTTGAGGGCGACATTGAGGACGTGGGATTTAGAAACCAAAAGGGGTCGTCTGTCCAGGGGGTGCAGTCCCCTCTCCCCTATCTTTTCAAACCCAGATTTTGCCCCGGCAGTTGGGGCCGATGTTTTCCTGTGCCGGAGGAGGAGCGGGGACGTGCGCTTCTTTCACATACTTCAGGGATCCCCATTGCCCACATACGACTTGCTCTCTGCCTCTGCCTTGGGAGGGGCCATACCCTGGTTTGAATACTTCCAGATCAGGTCTTTCTTGACCGGATCAGGCCGGAAGGCACTTTATGCTGCCCCCCCCTCCTCGTTTGAAAAGCTCTTTCTTTTGGAAGAGGCTCCGGGACATACCCTGTCCCTTATCTATAACCTTTTGATCCAGAAGGGGGATGTGGACGAGCTCAAATTTGTGGGGGGATGGAGTAGAGACTTGGGCGTGACTATCCGGGTTGAGGAATGGAGGACTGCTTTTCTTTTCACTCACAAATTTTCTAGGTCTTGTTCAGTCCAGGAAAAGGGTTATAAAATTCTCACCCGCTGGTACCGCTGCCCTCACGCCCTACACGCAATCTTCCCTTCAGTGTCAGACAGATGTTGGCGGTGTAATCACGAGAGGGGGGATATGTTGCATATATGGTGGAGCTGTAGCCTCATTAAGCCTTTTTGGAGTGGGGTCTTCTCGGCATACAATAGCATTAGTGGGGAGGCCCTCTCTGGTTCTCCACAAATCGCTCTCTTATCTATACTACCGGGGTCTGTTAAATCTCAGAAAATGGGACTATTGCGGTTTTGCCTAGCGGCTGCCCGAGCCGTAATCCCCAGACACTGGAGGTCCACCTGTGCCCCCGCCTTGGATGAGTGGCTTGAGGAGATGGCCTCCCTTTACAGAATGGAGAGTCTCACTGCTGAAATTCAGGACGCTACTGAAAAATGTATTAAGATCTGGAGTCCCTGGGTAATTTTTTTGGATTCTCCAGACTTCAGGTCCCTCTTGGGGGCGAGTTGAGACTCTACCTAGATTTTTCCTGCTAGTTATTCCCGGCCCTTTCTTGCCCTTCCCCATGATCCTTTTCCCCGTCATCATTCACTTTGTCTACTTCCCTCTTTCTTTCTCTCTTTATTTCTTTTCCTTCGACTGACCATTATGTGCCACTATGGTATGAATGGTAAATCTTTGCTGTTTATGGTATAGTTTATGGATTTTATACTTTTATAATGGTTCAAGACAAAATGATATAAATGTTCTTAAATGTTCTTTATTGTAACAAACTGTATATGGCTACAACCATGCAAAGCCTTTCATGTTTCATTGCATTCTTGGTTTTTTTTTGTTTTGTCTCTATTTGGGGGTTTGCCTTGGTCTGCAGCCCTGCTTATTGTAACCAACCTTAATTTTTCAATAAAAAAGAGATTAAACATAAAATTCTGTGTTTTGGATGCATTTTGAATGCAGAATGGATGCGTTCTGGATGCTTCCTCTCCCACAGACAGAGAGGGAAAAGCATCCAAAACGCACAAAATATCCAAAATGTACAAAATATCCAAAACGTACAAAATATCCAAAATGCACAAAATATGCAAAACGCACAAAAAAAAACATGTTGCTTTTTAGAACGCATCGATTTTGTAAAACAATTGGCATCCAAAACGCTGCATTTCAAAACGCAACGTGTGCATGGAATATGCTTAATTGTCATAGACTTTGCTAGGGACGCACAACGCATGTGTTTACGCTGCAGTTTAAAACGCTGCGTAAACGAATGAAAAAACGCAACGTGCGCACACAGCCTAAGGCGGGCTTTGCACGTTGCGACATCGCAAGCTGATGCTGCGATGTCGCACGCGATAGTCCCCGCCCCCGTCGCAGGTACGATATCTTGTGATAGCTGGCGTAGCGAAAATTATCGCTACGCCAGCTTCACATGCACTCACCTGCCCTGCGACCGTCGCTCTGGCCGGCGACCCGCCTCCTTCCTAAGGGGACGAGTCGTGCGGCGTCACAGCGACGTCACACGGGAGGCGGCCAATAGCTGCGGAGGGGCGGAGATGAGCAAGATGTAAACATCCCGCCCACCTCCCTCCTTCCGCATAGCAGCCGGCGGCAGGTAAGCTGATGTTCCTCGCTCCTGCGGCTTCATACACAGCGATGTTTGCTGCCACAGGAGCGAGGAACTACATCGTACCTGTCGCTGCAGCATAATTATGAAAAAGTCGGAGCCTGCAACGATGATACGATAACGATGCTTTTGCGCTCGTTAATCGTATCATCTAGCATTTACACACTACGATCTCGAAAGTGACGCCGGATGTGCGTCACTTTCGATTTGACCCCACCGACATCGCACGTGCGATGTTGCAACATGCAAAGCCGCCCTAAGAATGGAAATTGGTAGTAGGATACGAGGCGCACTGGGAGGATAAAAGTCACTGTCAGGCATGGGAGGCCAACCAGAGAATAGGGTGATCTTCAGCTAGGCCAGGCTACTAATTAGCTGTGTGGGTGTAATTGGCACAAATTGTGGCAAAAGTATCACAAAGGGGTGACATTGCATGATACATTTGGTGCAATGTAATAATGATGTTGGATTCATTTCAGTTTGTAAGACACCCAATAACTCATCTGTGTATACTGTACATTGATATTTTTGAGGACCTCATACTTGGTGTAAATATCCCTCTTAGTCACACAGCATCTGTGTGAAGGTAAGGTGTAAAAAGTATTCGAACCACAATATATTTATAGCACTGCATTACTTCATTATTTCGGTACATTTTGTTCTTGACAAAGTCCACTGCAAAACTTGAAACAGTATCTATATATCATAACCATGGGATCACATCTCCATTGAAATGATAAAAACTGGTATCAAACCTAGCTCCTTAAATGGTTTTACATGAACAGGGTTCATAAATTGGAATACATGTAGGAATCTTGCCACAAAAAAAAAAAAGAATTTAGTTTCACAGAAAAGGTACCATATTTTATTCCCTTGCAGCTCATTTATATAGGAAGCTTCTACGTACAAGAAAGATACTTCCATAAGGTGCTTTAAAAAAATAATATCCCATGCAGAGAGCTGCCCCTATGGAGGAGCAGCAAATAAATAATTCCCCCTTTCAGCAGTATTACTTGAGGGCACTGATGTTTGCTACAGCATTTGATTAAGAATGAGGCATGTCCACCAATACAGAAACCTAGTTAATTTATTAATTCATATTTAGAGTCCTTTTTTCCAAATGCATGGCTTTGAAAAGGAGAGGTTACGGTTGTACGAAGTCTGGAAGTCATTCTCTATAAGTTTGATTACTAGTGGTCTGACACCGATCCCTGAAACACTGTGTCAATGCGGTTGTGATCAATCATGAGCACCTCCACTTCATTCATTCTTTACGCAACTGCCCAAGCCAAACACAACGCTTGGGTAGTTTTCGACACCCTCATTGAGAATGAATAGAGCAGTTGTGCGAATGATCAACCACCGCGCCATTCCAAAGGGCTCTTCAGATTCTTGGCATTGTAAGGGGTCTTTGGTAGTTGGAACCCCAGCAACCAGGATGTTTTTATCTTTCTTATGGAGTGATCAATCACTGAAGGACTTGCTGCAGGACCCACACTGATCCCAGCAACCGGCTGTCTAAAGAGCCCCATGTGAATGTGGTGGTGGTCAAACATGCGCACCTACACTCAATTCATTCTTTATGCAACCGCCTGAGATAGCAGAGTGTAGAGTTTGACTGGTCTTTGACACTCTCATTGAGAATAAATGGAGCAGCAGTGAGAATGATCACAATCCAAATTCCCTATGATAAACATGAGGAGAACATACAAACTCCTTGCTGATGTTGTCCTTGGTGGGATTTGAACCCAGGACTCCTGTGCTGCAAGACTGCAGTGCTAACCACTGAGCCACTGTGCTGCCCGACGGCATGGTGAGAGGTCACATATTACACACGGGGGGCAATGGGACTGAATGGAAAATCTGAATCCAATGACTAAAGGCCCCGTTACACGCAACGACATATTAACGATATATCGCTGGGGTCATGGATTCCGTGATGCACATCCGGCATCGACACCAACGAACGAGCGTTAACGATGGAAAATACTCACCTTATTGTCCATTGTTGACACGTCGTTCCTTTTCAAAAAATCGTTGATTGTGGAAGACACAGGTTGTTCGGCGTTCCCGAGGCAGCACACATCGCTACATGTGACACCTCGGGAACGACAAACAACAGCTTACGGGATGTTCGGCCCACTCATCTCCGCTCCTCCGCTTCTATTGGGCGGCCGCTTAGTGATGCCGCTGTGACGCTGCATGAACTGCCCCCTTAGAAAGGAGGCAGTTCGCCGGCCACAGCGACGTCGCTAGGCAGGTAAGTCCGTGTGACGGCTGCTAACAATATTGTGCGCCACGGGCAACGTTTTGCCCGTGACGCACAAACGACGAGTGCAGGTACGCTCGCTAGCGATATCGCTGCGTGTAACGGGGCCTTAAGAGGTGTAACCTAATAATTCTCTCCACATAGTCTATCCAAACATAGCATTTTTTTGCAGGAAAATCAGCTAAATTCTACCACAAAATGAGCTACAAAATGTTTTTCCATTGTCCCGCTGTATTCCAAGTCCCCCCTGCGGAGCACGCAGGTGCATTACAGACATATCACTAGTTCTGATAATGGTATGATGAGCGACTTTATATTTTACAGCCGTTTTGGGTAATACAGAGTTCACTTATCGACCTGTATTAAATGTATGCCAATGATCATGAAGATTAAGGAGGATCAGCAGCATGATTTTTCTCTGTTGACATCTGTTTTCATTCATGTCTGCTCAGTGTGCAGTTCATTAAGTAGAAAATATGGAGCGGGAGAGATAAACTAAAATAAATGAGCTGGGTGCAGGGGATTAGCACTTTCTCTCATTTAAAGTCTCGGGAGCACATCGAACATACTGATAATTTCCAGTCAATTATTTACCACTTCCAGGTAAAACATAAGAACCTTAATTAATAATCAGATGTAAACGTCAGCGTCTGAGTTTAATAGGCACAAGTGAGGTTACTAGATGATGTGGTGCTCCAGAAGGCAACCTCCATCAGATCAAAAAGGTTTTACTAAATTTGGATAAAAATACGTGTCTGCGTCTAATCTTCCTACTGGATAAAGGCTGCATGCACCTGAAACGCACAGTATTTTTATCCATTTTTGTCCGATAGTGGTGGCCTTCTGGAGCACCAGATCGCCTGACCTTTGCTAATTGTTAGCCGCCGCGCTTTGAATTGGAGAAGATTGCCTGCAGATCCCTAGGAGGGCTGCTCCTGATCACAATACTCTGCACTTACAGCCTGTTCCGGAGTTGTGCCCTGTGTTGCACAACTTCTAAAGTTGAGAATCCACTCCATTCACCTTGTATATCATATATACCTCAGTCCTCACTAACATTAGGGTCAGATGGCGCTGTCTTTGCCTCCCTATTCCCAAGGGAATTTTCCTCCTTTAGTGTACATAGTTTTTTGTTTTACATCTTAAGAAAAACTTGCTGATCGCTGGGGATCAAACCAAGAAGACTCCAGTGATCCTGAGGATGGTGCTCGGAGCCCCCAAAATGGGTCTCTTTTAGCTTATTGAATATAGTGGAGGTACACATGTGAAGGAAGGTGCGGGTGCTGGGCCATAAGGGCTCCGCACTCCTTTACTACAGAGACTTCGTGTTTGTAGATCACTTTGGGCGGGGGGTGCGCGCAGCCGGTCACCGTCGTAGACGTAGCATATAGAAACATGACACTGGGGTTCTCTTGGCAAAACAATGTTGAACAATTTATTTTATCTTACACTATCATGACAGACATGGCCACACTTTTATGGTTCTGCTGCCTCTTTCTCCTTGGGTACTCCATTTGGCTTATCCCACTATCTTGCACCTAATCCTCCAGTTTCCGGGCCTATGCCTCCGCTTTCTCCTCTTCTATCTTTGGCTACTTGTGGTCCTCTCACTGCCCCGATGGCTTCAAGTCACTTGACTTCCTTTGGCACATCCGAGGTTCTCTGCCCATCTAGTCCCTGGACCCTTCTAAGCCTGTCCCGAGGTGAGCCGTAGGCTCCGGACCCTTTGAGGACAGCTCCTGTTTCCCTGACGGGCCCAAGTTACAACGCCATGTCCTCACTCCAGGAACCCCACTTCAGAAACCACAAGGCCCGTCTTTCTAACCAACCCACCAGCCATCTGCCACTCCTCCCACCTTGCTCTCAGCTCTTTTAGAACCAGGACTTAGATAACACTACTACATGTGTAAAACCTATACCTTATCTGGCTACTATATCACTAATACATTTGCAATACATAAACATATTACATATACCTTACATTATGAGGTCTCAACACTAGGTGGTGCTGGTCGCTACACATCTCCAGCTCTGCTACATCCAAACACCAGACTCACCAGCAGCAGCACATATCATCGCATACATTATAATACTCAGCAGTGCATGCGACACACTTGGCATAAGACTCACTTTTTATAAAACAGTAGAACAGTACCACACAGTAAGCATGTTGGGGGGTTAGCGTGACCACCTCCTACCTATGCTTGACCTCCCCGTCATTCATTGTCAAATGGGACTGCCAGAAATAGCTGAGTACTCTGCTTTTATCCAGTAGTCTCATTCATAGACAATGAATGAAGCAGAGGGCGAGTATATGCTCGTCCTCTCCATTGAATATGGGGCTCTTTCGATGCACAAGATATTCAGGAGACCCTTTCTTGGGTTCCTGTGTAGACAATACCTTATGATATAGGAAAAAATGTAAAATTTAAACTACATTGCTCCTTTGATGTGTTTAACGTTATATAAACATGAAATATTGTAAGGCTCTATCCAAATAATGAAAATCATGTGTCATTTATTAAGCCAGACATACATCTTTCTTACACGACATTGGTCTTCAAATACTACAAATTGACTTCAAGAACCAACGTAGCTTATCTGACAAGAGACATTAGTGTGACACGGGTCCCACTGATCAGATTATAAGAGTAAATCTGATTGCTAAGAGGGTCCAAATGACTGCAACCACACACTTTGACGCAGAAGATGAGGCGATTCAATTGTCCAGCTCTGATGTGTGGTAATAACTCCGACTTTGAAGTTAGTAATTAAGGTTGAGATTCCAGTGTCAGCTGCCACTGTTATTTTTGGCAATGGATTAGATTATAAATTCCCAACTGTGACCACAAAACTGTGTACAGAACTGCGCATTATGACCAGGGTTATATAAGGAAGCTAATGGACAGTGCTGTGGGTTGCCTAAAAAAAATCACAACTGAATAGGGATATGAACATGGTATAAGGCTATATTCTCTTACCTATTGTACCATCACCCATTCCCTATAGAATGTGAGCCCTCACGGGCAGGGTCCTCTCTCCTCCTATACCAGTCTGTTTTGTACTGTTAATGATTGTTGTATGTATACCCTCTTTCACTGTAAAGTGCCATGGAATAAATGGTGCTATAAAAATAAATAATAATAATAATAAAAAAAAAAAAGAAAAATTATTAACACAGATTTATTTTTTTTACGAGCTTTGCAGTACTTACAATTTATGGCGAGTACGGTAGATTAGCTGCAATTTTCAGCACAGCTGGCCTACTTGAATCTCAAAAAGTTTCTCTCATGCCTAATAAATATAGTCATATGAAAAAGTTTGGGCACCCCTATTAATGTTAACCTTTTTTCTTTATAACAATTTGGGTTTTTGCAACAGCTATTTCAGTTTCATATATCTAATAACTGATGGACTGAGTAATATTTCTGGATTGAAATGAGGTTTATTGTACTAACAGAAAATGTGCAATCTGCATTTAAACAAAATTTGACAGGTGCAAAAGTATGGGCACCTCAACATAAAAGTGACATTAATATTTTGTAGATCCTCCTTTTGCAAAAATAACAGCCTCTAGTCGCTTCCTGTAGGTTTTAATGAGTTCCTGGATCCTGGATGAAGGTATATTTGACCATTCCTGTTTACAAAACAATTCCAGTTCAGTTAAGTTTGATGGTCGCCGAGCATGGACAGCACGCTTCAAATCATCCCACAGATTTTCAATGATATTCAGGTCTGGGGACTGGGATGGCCATTCCAGAACATTGTAATTGTTCCTCTGTATGAATGCCTGAGTAGATTTAGAGCGGTGTTTTGGATCATTGTCTTGCTGAAATATCCATCCCCTGCGTAACTTCAACTTCGTCACTGATTCTTGCACATTATTGTCAAGAATCTGCTGATACGGAGTTGAATCCATGCGACCCTCAACTTTAACAAGATTCTCGGTGTCGGCATTTGCCACACAGCCCCAAAGCATGATGGAACCTCTACCAAATTTTACTGTGGGTAGCAAGTGCTTTTCTTGGAATGCCGTGTTTTTTTTCCTCCATGCATAATGCCTTTTTGTATGACCAAACAACTCAATCCTTGTTTCATCAGTCCACAGGACCTTGTTCCAAAATGTAACTGGCTTGTCCAAATGTGCTTTTGCATACCTCAGGCGACTCTGTTTGTGGCGTGCTTGCAGAAACGGCTTCTTTCGCATCACTCTCCTATACAGCTTCTCCTTGTGCAACGTGCGCTGTATTGTTGACCGATGCCCATTGACACCATCTGCAGCAAGATGAAGCTGCAGGTCTTTGGAGGTGGTCTGTGGATTGTCCTTGACTGTTCTCACCATTCTTCTTCTCTGCCTTTCTGATATTTTTCTTGGCCTGCCACTTCTGGGCTTAACAAGAACTGTACCGGTGTTCTTCCATTTCCTTACTATGTTCCTCAAAGTGGAAACTGACAGTTTAAATCTCTGAGACAACTTTTTGTCTCCTTCCCCTGAACAACTATGTTGAATAATCTTTGTTTTCAGATCATTTGAAACTTGTTTTGAGGAGCCCATGATGCCACTCTTCATAGGAGATTCAAATAGGAGAACAACTTGCAAGTGGCCACCTTAAATACCTTTTCTCATGATTGGATACACCTGCCTATGAAGTTCAAAGCTCAATGAGGTTACAAAACCAATTTAGTGCTTTAGTAAGTCAGTAAAAAGTTGTTAGGAGTGTTCAAATCAAGAAATTGATAAGGGTTCCCATACTTTTGCACCGGTCAAATTTAGTTTAAATTTGGATTGCACATTTTCTGTTAGTACAATAAACCTCATTTCAATCCAGAAATATTACTCAGTCCATCAGTTATTAGATATATGAAACTGAAATAGCTGCTGCAAAAACCCAAATTGTTATAAAGAAAAAAGGTTAACATTAATAGGGGTGCCCAAACGTTTTCATATGACTGTATGCTGTAACATTTTATTTTTGAGCACTCAGGACTAGTGATGAGCGGGCACTACCATACACGGCTGCTCAGTACTCGTAACTAGTGATGAGCGGGCACTACCATGCACGGGGGCTCGGTACTCGTAACTAGTGATGAGCGGGCACTACCATGCTTGGGTGCTCGGTACTCATAACTAGTGATGAGCGGGCACTACCATGTTCGGTTGCTCAGTATTCATAACTAGTGACGAGCAAGCACTACCATGCTCGGGTGCTTGGTACTCGTAACTAGTGATGAGCGAGCACTACCATGCTCAGGTGCTCAGTACTCGTAACTAGTGATGAGCAAGCACTACCATGCTCGGGTGCTCAGTACTTGTAACTAGTGATGAGCGGGCACTACCATGCTCGGGTGCTCAGTACTCGTAACTAGTGATGAGCGGGCACTACCATGCTCAGGGGCTCAGTACTTGTAACTAGTGATGAGCGGGCCTTACCATGCTCGGGTGCTCAGTACTCGTAACTAGTGATGAGCGGGCACTACCATGCTCGGGTGCTCAGTACTCGTAACTAGTGATGAGCGGGCACTACCATGCTCAGGGGCTCAGTACTCGTAACTAGTGATGAGCGGGCCTTACCATGCTCGGGTGCTCAGTACTCGTAACTAGTGATGAGCGGGCACTACCATGCTCGGGTGCTCTGTACTCGTAACTAGTGATGAGCGGGCACTACCATGCTCGGGTGCTCAGTACTCGTAACTAGTGATGAGCGGGCACTACCATGCTCAGGGGCTCAGTACTTGTAACTAGTGATGAGCAAGCACTACCAGGCTCAGGTGCTAGGTACTCGTAACTAGTGAGAAGCGGGCACTACCATGCTCAGTACTCATAACTAGTGAGGTCATGTCCATGCTCGGTACTGATAACTAATGATGAGTGAGGACTACCATGCTCAGGTGCTGAGTACTCGTAACTAGTGATGAGCGAGCGCTACCATGCTCGAGTGCTTGGTACTAGTGATGAGTGAGCACTAAAAATCTCAGAAACTAGTTTTTTAGAGGTATCTCAAATCAATATTATGTCAGAAAAATACATATTCACTTTGAATACAAAGAAAAATTTTTAAAAAAAAATTATTAGCTTTATTTGAATATATTAAAAAAGGGTTCTTTGACCAGAACAAACATGATACCAACACCGACACATATAGTTAGCAGTAACACATATAATAAATGACAATAGATAGTCTCAAACCACTTTGTTGAGAACAAATAGAGAGGTTTTGAGTGAATGCCTAACAGCACTTCCACCCTAGATTACATCAATATTTAAGGAAGTGGGTGGGGCTGTATTCTGTCCTTAGTTTTCCCCTCAGGAAACTATCCCTGCCTATCAATGGAGCACATCCTTAGTTACACGATGCCCCCATTCCTCGGCGGCTCACCCTTAAATGTCCCTTCTCTATCCCTTTCAAGACAATCAAGGCGTCTCTACATGTGGTGCAGACCACCATTAACTCTGGCACATATAGATTTCACAGATTAATTTGGTGAAGACAAGCAAATTAAAAAAATAGGATTTTTCAACTTATCTCCAAATCTGTCTCCTAAGTGCCTAGAGACCGTCCGACAAGTCTTTCATTCAACAAAGTCCATGTGATTTCATTTCATCTTTACAAGATCTCATCAATTCTTGCCGCTCTGATTCCTGGAGGCACTAACATCTAAGGCTATCATGCTTCTATGAAAAAATCTCCTGATGAACTCCGTCTTGCATTTGTATGGAGTGAAACGCGTTGAGATGAGATATGATGAGATCCTGAAAAGATGAAATAAAATCATAAGGACTCAGTATAAAGAATATGATGGGCAAGAATTGATGAGATCCTGTAAAGATGAAATGAAATCATGAGATCTTGTAAAGATGAAATGAAATCACATGGACTTTGTTGAATGAAAGACTTGTCGGACGGTCTCTAGGCACTTAGGAGACAGATTTGGAGATAAGTTGAAAAATCCTATTTTTTGAATTTGCTTGTCTTCACCAAATTAATCTGTGAAATCTATATGTGCCAGAGTTAATGGTGGTCTGCACCACATGTAGAGACGCCCTGATTGTCTTGAAAGGGATAGAGAAGGGACATTTAAGGGTGAGCCGCCGAGGAATGGGGGCATCGTGTAATTAAGGATGTGCTCCATTGATAGGCAGGGATAGTTTCCTGAGGGGAAAACTAAAAACAGAATACAGCCCCACCCACTTCCTTAAATATTGATGTAATCTAGGGTGGAAGTGCTGTTAGGCATTCACTCAAAACCTCTCTATTTGTTCTCAACAAAGTGGTTTGAGACTATCTATTGTCATTTATTATATGTGTTACTGCTAACTATATGTGTCGGTGTTGGTATCATGTTTGTTCTGGTCAAAGAACCCTTTTTTAATATATTCAAATAAAGCTAATAATTTTTTTAAAAAATGTTTCTTTGTATTCAAAGTGAATAGGTATTTTTCTGACATAATGAGTGAGCACTACCATGCTTGGGTGCTCAGTACTCATAACTAGTGAGGCCACTACCATGCTCAGGTGCTCGGTACTTGTACCGTGCATTTGGATGCTTGGACGGGATCGACTCGTGTACCGAGTATAATGGAAGTCAATGGAGAACTCAAGTGTTTCTCCGGAAGATCTTTAGGACTCAAGTCAAGCCTTCCAAGCATCCAAATGCTCATTATAAGTACTGAACACATCCAAGCATCCAAATGTTCATTACAAGTACTGAGCACACGAGAATGGTAATGTGATGATCAATCACTAGGTGTCACTAGATACAACTAGTAGAGGAGTAATTAAACAAGCCGGAGGTCAGGAGCCAGGGGATCACGCATTGAACATAGGGAGAAAGCGAAGCCGGGGTCAGGGTATGAGCCGCAGGTCAGGAGCCAGGAAGTTATGTATGAAACACAGGGAGAAAGCAGAGCCGAGGTCAGTATACGAGCCGAAGGTGAGAAGCCAGGGAGTAACATCAAAGTCAGGGGCATGGGCGGAGGATAACTAAGGTTCGGGGTCAAGAGCCAAGATCAGAACAGTACACTTACGGGAGCCAGAAGCACTTGCTGCAGAACAGGAACAATGATAGGCGGCGTTCCGGGTGAGGTTGCTCCCTAATGAAGCAGAGCAATCACCTGGAACGAGTCTATTGTGAATAGACCCCTCCCAGCACAAACGCAGGACCCGAGGCTGGGAAACAACCCATCCACCGGTGCACAATACAACAACAGAGCATCGGCTCTGGAGGAGAGCACAGTACCGCAAATCAGAATCATGACAGGTAGTGCCCGCTCATTGCTACTCAGGACTGTTTAAAAAAAAATAAAAAAATACAAGGAGTGAGCAACTAATTTAAAGCTGCTTTAAAAAGAGTACCTGTAACTCAATAAAAAAAAACAGTCAAATAACTTGACAAAAATCCCTGAGCTCCCTTGATTATGTTTCTCTTTTTTGTTTTACACTGATTTGCTCAATTGCAGAGATATTCACATTTGCTTCTTCTAGACTGCAATATGTGAAATTTCTGCTGTGCAGTCCAATCGGGCGTTTCTTCTTTTGGGGTGGACACTTTCATCCCTCCCTCCTAGAGGGATCTTGCCGGATATTAGTTTGGGTGGTCATTGGTTTCCTTATGAAAATTCGAATTACCTCCCTATTCCTCACTTAACAATAAGAAATGTAATATATATACTGTATATATATATATATATATATATATATATATATATATATATATATATATATGAGAAAAAAGGAACAGTCGTACACTGTGAAAAATCAAAATAAATTCTACCTAAAAAATATTAATGGAGGTATTTAGAATATAATAATGGCCATTGTAATACTAGCCCAGCGCCCCTTCACGGTACCCTCCTTTGCTAGGTCCTACTCTAAACTGCATCTTTTCTGGGTTTTAAAAACCTACAAGATCAGCAGGTGAACACAAAGGAGGCTAATGAAGTGGCCAGGAGCCAGAGTGCAAATCCAGCAAACCAGAGCATCACTCCCTGTTACATACAATGTACAAAGAAAACAGAATGAAACAGGGGTTCCCTTGCTGGTTTCCCACGCTGGTACTAACTTGACATCAAATTGGACTGGCAGCACCTTTACAAATGTGGACAGGTGCGTATCTGTACGTGATGTGAAATATATGAGAAAGGGAACCCCTGTTTCATTCTGTTTTCTTTGTACATTGTATGTAACAGGGAGTGGTGCTCTGTTTTGCTGGATTTGCACTCCAGCTCCTGGCCACTTCATTAGCCTTCTTTGTGTTCACCTGCTGATCTTGTAGGTTTGTAAAAGCCAGAAAAGATGCAGTGTAGTGTAGGACCCAGCAAAGGAGGTTACCGTGAAGGGGCGCTGGGCTAGTATTACCATGGCCATTATAATATTCTAAATACCTCCAAAAATATTTATTAGGTAGAATTTATTGTGGTTTTGTGGACTGTTCCTTTTTTCTCATATATTTCACATCACGTACAGATACGCACCTGTCCACATTTGTAAAGGTGCTGCCACTCCAGTTTGAAGTCAGGTTAGCACCAGCGTGGGAAACCAGCAAGGGAATCCCTGCTTCATTCTGGGTTTTTTTCTCCACATTTTATATATATATATATATATATATATATATATATATATATATATATATATATACATATTTATATTTATATTTATTTATATATATATATATATATTTATATATATATTTATTTATATATATATTTTTTATATATATATTATATATGTATATATATATATATATATATATATATATATATATATACGTATTTTATAAAAACTTGTACAGACAAGTTTGATCTATTAAAATATATCAAAATCAACTAATAAAATCTGTAAAAACAAAAAAGATTGTAATAGCAAAATTACAGGTTTTTGGTTACCGCAACACCACAAAAAAATGCATTAAGAAACGATCAAAGAGTTGTCTGCCAAAAAAAAGTATTAATTAAAACACCTGGTCACCACACAAAAAACAAGCCCATAACATAAAATTGTTACTTTTGGAAAATGGCAACTCATGCTAATTTTGGTTGTTTGTTTTTTTTTCAGAACTCCTGAAAACATTTTTTACAGCTTAAATAAAAATAAAATATACAAGTTTGGTATCGCCATAATGATATTGACCTGAAAAATCATATTTGCCAGTAATTTTTACTTCAGATTGAACACCAAAACAAAACCCAAAAAGCAATTGTGGAATTGTGTTGTTTTTTTCGCAATATCATTTTACTTTAATTTTTATCCCCCATTTGTCAGTAAATCATATGATAAAATGAATGGTGTCATTCAAAAGTATAACTAGTCCCACAAAAAAAAAGCACTCACATGGCTTTTTCAGTGGGAAAATAAAAAAAGTTACAGCTTTTGGAAGAAGAGGAGTGAAAAATTAAGGCTTAAAAATGAAAAATTACTCGGTCTTTAAAAGGGAATTTGTCAGCAGGTTTTTGCTATGTATGGTAATCTGAGGACAGCATGCTGTAGGGGTTTGTAACGCCTGCCTGGATCCACAGACTCAGACGGGCTATAATGGATAGGATCGAGGGAAGCCACTCACCAAGCAGGACCCCCAGAACCCTGAAACCCTTTAACCCCTATACAGGGATTTGTAATTACACAGGGCCCTGGAGGTCACTACCGGTGGAAGGCTGCAGTCCAAGAGAGTAGTCGACAGGCAGGGTCAAACCAGGAATTGCAGAACAGGGACAGAATCGGCAGGCAAGGACGTAATCAGAAACAAGCAGAGGTCAAAACCGGATCGGGTAGCGAGGTACATAAACAGCAGGCAGGAGGGTAGTCCGGAAACAAGCAAAAGTCAGAACACCAGAATCACAAAACAGAACAGGAGCCAGAATATCAGAACTATCTCTGGCAGTGGTCAGCAGACAGGAGGTGAATTAAGAAGGGTGTGGTGTCCTCCCATTGGCTGTAGCTGAATGAGGGCAACTTCAGCTGGAAGATACACGCCACCTATAGTCAGCCAGTGGTACTGCAGATCCCACGATAACCAAGCCCAGTGGATGATCAGAGCCTGCGCCCACCGGTGCCACTGGCATCGACTCCTCTCCCATCACCATCACCATCCACGGCAGGAACATGGCGTCGCCTGGCGATCGGAGTAGAAGTCGCTGGAGCGGACTCCGGTGGTGACGTAATAGGGTTAAGACACTGAATTCAGTGATGTATCACTTATCAGGTTGTGTGCTTTTTACTTACAATGAAGGTTTTATCACTAGTAGATTATCAGTGCCTGGACTACAGTGCATGCGAGCCCTGATCCAATCATCCCCTCTTTCCCTCTGATCAGCAGCTCATTGTCAATAGATAATGTACACACAAAGCTGTGGTTTGGGCAGGGGCAGCTTTCTGAGCTCTGAATGTGTCATAACTGCTTCACTCAGTAATCTAAGTGATACAGTGCTAGAATCAGGGTCTCTTTTACTACATCATGCTGCTGTCAGATGAGGTAGCAAAAAAAATCTGTTGCCCAATTCCCTTTATGGAGTTAAATGTGGAAAATGCGCTGAACTGATTCGTCTTGGTATGAATTTTGTTTACAAGAACTGGCTTTGTGAGAGGGATGTGTAGACTTCTTAGGTCCATTGTATTTATGGCTAAAGCATCCACAGAATACCTCTGTTTTATATTGGTTGTTTACTGATGGAATGACCTACTTTCTATTCCGCATTTGTGTTTAATGTGTCTTTTGTAACTTCATAAAAATGCTTTCATGTAGTTCTTTAATTGGTCATTTTTAATTTTTGAGATTTTTCAAGTAAATTATTCTGAAATTAAAAAGCATGAATAGAAGTCTACCACAAATGTGAAATGTGTTTGCTTGATGTTGACGTCTTCCTGAAAAGTTTTTAATTTGATGTTTTTGTGATTAATGACCTGGTTTATGTATTTAGAATTGGGAACTAAAAAGCAATTTGCAGATGTGGGAAAAATATGCTAATAATATATTAATATTTTAATTTTTGCACATTTGCATATTTTTTTGGATGGGAAAATCTGGGTAAATAGTCTATGGTCTTGATGGAAATAATAATGGTTAGTTTAAAAGTTGGTGCAATTATTGCATAATGAAAAGATCGGCACATGTTTCTATTCCTCATCTTTTTACAGACCTCTCTGCATTCTATCTGGGAATATAAAGAAAACACATCCGGACCCAATATCTTAAAACGTATTCTGGGGACTAAAACAACAGGCACTAACTGGCCATAGGAAACGTGTGCTGCTCAACCTCCAAAAAGGCAATGATGCAAAACTACAAGAGAAAAATCTAAAATTTATGTCAGGAATCGAGATAGGGGAACATGCAGATGTTCGAGTTTGGCGGGTCAAGCCAGATTTAAAAAACAAATCTGATTCGGGACCGGACTTGAACCCAAACATCTGCCCGGATGCCAAACCCCATATACAGTAAGTCTACAGGGACCCAAACATTGTGCTGCAAAATGGTGGTAGAAAGGGCTACAGGGATTAGAGCAGGAGCATTATACTTACAGAGTCTCCTGCGCGACTGTAACACTACTTCCCCTGCTCAGCGTTAATCCCAGTGTATGATTAGTTGCAGTCAGACCGCGCCTTCACCCTGTGTGACAGCATCTGTGATTGTTTGGAATCAAACACGCTGTTTGCATCCCTATGGTGTAACATTAAATAAATAAATTGGTGTAGGGTCACCCCTTAATGTGATACTTAGCGTAAATAAAACAGACAGCTACAGGCTGCAGCCCCCAGCCATGCGCTTATCTTGGCTGTGTATCAAAATAAGAGGAACCCTATGTGACTTTTTAAAAATTATTTAAATAAATAATTGAAAAACACAGCGTGCGGTCCCCCCTAATTTAGATACCCAGCCATGATAAAGCCAACAGCTGGAAGCTTGTGTGGTCCATGATTATTACACCCCTTCCCTCAGCCTAAAAATAGCAGCCTGAAGCCGCCCAAGTATTGTTGCATCCAAACATTAGATGTGACAATTCCAGCACTTTACCCGGCTCATCCTGATTGCCCTGGTGCAGTGGCAATTGGGGTAATATAAGGAGTTAATGACAGCTCACAGTTGCCACTAAGCCCTGGATTACTAATGTAAGGCATCTATGAGACCTCCCGATTACTAATACTGTAAGTAAAAATAAATTCAAATTGTCTTTTCAGGGAGGAAGGAGACAAACTCTTGTAACATCTATTGGAAGTAGCAATCCTAAAAGTCAAAAGTGTCTCTTTAACGAGCCTTTTCATATGACCTAGGATTTGGTTTGTCAGTCTCCGAAAGGAGAAATGTTCTCCCCTTAGACCACACTTTAATTTATCATAAACCCGGATCAGACCTCATACTTTGCACTGACGAGGGAAAATCATCCTGAAACGTGTCTGCAAATTGAGGTTCTGATCTGGCATAAATCCTAAGTCATATGAAAAGGCTTGGTAAATAGACACTTTTGACTTTTATGATTGCTGTTTCTAATAGGTGGCACCAGAGTTAGGGATACTTTACACGCTGCGATGCAGAGTGCGATAGTCCCTGCCCCCGTCGCACATGCGATCTCTTGTGATAGCTGCCGTAGTGAACATTATCGCTACGGCAGCTTCACACGCACTTACCTGCCCTGCGACGTCGCTCTGGCCGGCGACCCGCCTCCTTCCTAAGTGTGACGTCACACGGCAGGCGGCCAATAGAAGCGGAGGGGCGGAGATGATCGGGACGTAAACTTCCCACCCACCTCCTTCCTTCCTCATTGCAGGTGGGACGCAGGTAAGGAGATGTTCCTTGCTCCTGCGGCTTCATACACAGCGATGTGTGCCGCCGCAGGAACGAAGAATAACATCGTACCTGTCGCTGCAGCGAAATTATGAAAATGACCGACACTACACAGATCACCGATTTGCGATGCTTTTGCGATCGTTTATCGGTGCTTCTAGGCTTTACACGTTGCGACGTCGTTACTGGCGCCGGATGTGTGTCACTTTCGATTTGACCCCGACAATATTGCAGTAGCGATGTCGCAACGTGCAAAGTACCCCTTAGTCTCCTTCCTCCATGAAGAGACAAGCAAAAACTCACAGAATAATGGCAGAAGATGTAAACTGCCCAGGCCAAAAAGACTAATGCACTGCCAGGATGCAGCAAGACCTCCATAAAATGGAGATATCACAGGTGCAAAGGGAGATGGTAGTAAAATTGCACACTTGTGGCTTGCATAGGTCACTGTTCACACATGCAGGTTCACAGTATCTGGTATGCAGCCTATTAATTACGCCCATCACAATAGATGCAAGCGGGCTACGCCAGTACTAAATATGCGTTCCATGCAGGGACAGTGAGTATAATATGCAAGGCCTAACATTAAGAGGCCTGGCTGCATCCTGTATAAAATATTCTGCATAGGTCTTGTTGCATCCTGGCAGTGCATTAGTCTTTTTGGCCTGGGCAGTTTACATCTTCTGCCATTAGTCTGTGAGTTTTTGCTTAACTTTTGGAGGTTTTTATTCCTCTTTTTGGTGTTTTTATGTACCTCCATGAAGAGACAATTTGATTATTTCCCAGAGGAGCATTGCAGCTATAAGATTCCTTACCACTGACAGCCAGATTGGTTTGTCAGTCTTCGCAAGGAAAAAAGTGCTCCCCTTAGTAAAAATAAACACAAACTCAAAAAAAATCCTTTTTTTTAAATAAAATACATTAAAACACCCTCTTTCTCCAATTTATTAACTCCAAACACCCATTTCCGACATAATCCACATGAGCCACGAAAACTCCGTATTTGGAATTCATGCACGGATACTAGGTATCCGGTTCGGACCCCAAACTTTACAGTTCGGGTTCGCCCATCACTAGTCAGGAAGCAAACTGCACATCAGGGAAAAAAAATTAAAATTACAGACTGAAACTTAGTGCAATTTTATTAACTAAAGGCTACTACTAACATTATGTTTCCATGTGAAAGATGACTATATCCTTTAATGGTATACATGTAGTATAGACAATCCTAATTGGATGCCTTCACACTGTAGACATAGGTAAGATAGATGTGATATATATTTTAGGCAGCCTGTTTTTTTCAGTCCAGAGTGTCATTTCCATTTGTTTTTTGCTTGGTCTCCGTCACTATGCACCTCCCCTCTATGAGCTTCATTTCATCACTATTCAACAGTAATCAGTCATCTGTATTCACATACATGGACCAAAGATCCAGCCCGGTGCAAAAAAAGAAAAAAGAGCAACAAAAATAAATGTGTTCCCAGTGACTGTTGTCAGGTGCTGAAATTCTATTTCTACCCTACTTTGATCACTAGGTAGATTCATGCAACAGGGAAATAAATCAAACACACAGACATTGCTGTCATCCTAACCAAGATAAATGATAGGTAAAGTCTATAGTTTAAATGCGCAGGTTTTCATGCAAATGATACTAGAAAGAAAGGAAACAAGCTATTTTTTAGGGACACTCCTTAATTATCTCCGCCAAGGGTTCACAAAGAGAGAAACTGCTGTCAAAAAGTTTTGCAGAAACCCTGCCAAAAACAGCAGCCATCAAGACTTATAATAAACTTATACTTCCTGTCCTATATGAATGACTTTTCAGTAGTCTCATTATCATCGCAGGCAGGATTACAATGACAGGAACACACCACTCTACACACCACTCACAACACGATTCACCAGCCACAATAGATGATATCACAACTAACCTCCTTCCCCACGTTTCGCAATGACTTATGCCATGATGAGAGCGTGTTCCTTAAATGCTTCAGTACAATTCACTAGGGTCAGAATCAGTCTATTGCTGCTAATGTCCAACAGGAAGTAGGAATCATATGGTAAGTCTAGCATAAAGTGTTAAAATCACAAGATTTTGTAAAAAATGTACAAAGTGATAAGAAACAAACACACACAAAAAGCCAGAAAGAAAAAAGAAATGCATTAAACCTAAAAATCTGATACAAAGGGAACTTGTCATGTAAAATAAATGCTATTAACCTGCAGATATGGGGTTAATCTGCAGATTAATAGTGTTATAACTATAGAGAGCCCTGCTGCCGGGAGGAAATGAACTTTATTCCTCCCAGTAGTATTTGGCTTCCAGTCATAGGGGAGCGGCCGGCAAGGTTTCCATCACTGCTTTGTGTATAGTGTGCGGCAGCTGCAACTGCGCCCCTGCGCTGACTGACAACTGGCTAGCCGCCTCTCACTATGCACAGAGTGTTGACTGAAATAGCACCGGATGCGCACCTATGACTGAAAGCCAGCTGGACACAACCCTATGACTGAAGTCATATGGATGTGCCCTTATGACTGAATGCCAGCCAGATGCCCCCTATGACAGAAAGCTAGGTGGATGTGCTTCTATGACTGAAAGCCAGCTGGAAGGATCCCTATGACGAAAAGCCATTCAGACGCCCCTAATAACAAAAAGCCAGTCAGACGCCCCCAATCACAAAAAGCCAGTCCTACGCCCCCTATGACCGAAAGCCAGTTGGACGCACCCCTATGACTGAAAGCCAGCCAGACATTCCCCTATGACTGAAAGCCAGTCGGACGCGCCCCTATGAATGAAAGCCTGAGGCTGCCGGGAGGAATAAAGTTCATGGCATCAGAATACTACTAACCTGCAGATTATACCCATATCTATTGGCTAATAGTGATTTTGCACACGACAGGTTCTCTTTAAACAATAATTTGGTTATTTTCTGAGGACACATTTGCTTTGATAAGGGACTGTACACCCCACCCCTCATATGTGATTTCTATTCCCAACCACTGTGATGTAGAGAAAATGATCATCAATGTTTCCCGTTTCTAGTTGCCAGATTCAAGCGGCAAACAACTGATGAAGGACTGCAATGCCGATAAGACCCCCAACAAACACGTTCTGATCAAGGGATCTGCATTATCTAAAGATGTCGCCTAATCCAATCAATGAAGGCTACAGAGTACATATGTTTTAATGTATTTTCTAACAGTTACAGTATAGCAGGTTAAAAGCGAGGTAGAACACTGCTGCCTCCAGGGAAATCTTGGATTGAATTAGATGTAAGTGGGTATATAAATAAATGTAACTTTCCGAATAGATTAGAGCCACTGAGGAACATCTCTGTATAGGTCGTCTATAAGAGACATTTTGCTTTGATGTGAATACATTGTGACTATAACTTCTAAGATTTGATTTTTTGATAAGTTGTGTCATCGGTACCTGCTTCACCGCCTCTTGTCTGGGCGAACCTTCGGGTTTTTTTGTTGTTTTTTTTTAATTTTTGTTGGTTTTCATTTATTTGTCCCCTTATTCCAAGAGCCATCATATTTTTTTTATTTTTTTATTTTTTTCCTTAACTGATCCATACGAGGACTTAAAGGGAACCTGTCACCAGTTTTTTGACTATTAAACCAAAAGTGTCACCTTCTGCAGCTCCTGGGCTGCATTCTATGAAGGTGCACCTTGTTGCTGGCCCCCCTTGCAGACCGCAAAAAGAACTTTAAAAAATCTCACCGTTTTGTATGCTAATAAGCTGTGTTGCCAGATGAGTGGGCTCTATTTCAGCCCCTGTCCCTCCTTTTGGCCTTGCTCGCCATCCTCCTGTCATGATTGACAAGCCGCCGTCATCATGCACACCACTGGCCAAGTCTCGCGCAGGCACAGATACATCACCCGCACGCAAGGGAAACTGTTTTCTGCTCGGCCCGCGATAGGGGCAGAGCGAACTGCGCTTGCGTGAGACTTGGCCGGCGGCACGTCAATCATGACAGGAGGACGACGAGCAAGGCATAGGGGTAGTTTGCACGCTGCGACATCGCTAGCCGATGCTTGCAATGCCGAGCACGATAGTACCCGCCCCCGTCGCAGCAGCGATATCTTGTGATAGCTGCTGTAGCTAACATTATCGCTACAGCAACTTCACACGCACTTACCTGCCCTGCGACGTTGCTCTGGCCGGCGACCCACCTGCTTCCTAAGGGGGCGGGTCGTGCGGCGTCACAGTGACGTCACACGGCAGGCGGCCAATAGAAGCGGAGGGGCGGAGATGAGCGGGACGTAAACATCCCGCCCACCTTCTTCCTTCCGCATAGTTGGTGGAGGCAGGTAAGGAGAAGTTCCTCGCTCCTGCGGCTTCACATACAGCGATGTGCGCTACCGCAGGAACGAGGAACAACATCGTATCTCCTATTGGTGCGACATTATGAAAATGACCGACACTACACAGATCACCGATTTACGACGCTTTTGCGATTGTTTATCGGTGCATCTAGGCTTTACACGTTGCGACGTCGTTACCGGCGCCGGATGTGCGTCACTTTCGATTTGACCCCGACGAGATCGCAGTAGCGATGTCGCAGCGTGCAAAGTACCCCTTAGAAGAGAGACATGAGCCGAAATAGATCCCGCCTATCTGGCCACCACAGCTCATTTGCATACAAAACGGTGAGATTTTATAAAGTTATTTTTGCGGTCTGCAAGTGGGGACAGCAAGAAGGTGCACCTTCATAGAAAGCAGCCCAGGAGCTGCAGAAGGTGACACTTTTGGTTTAATAGTCAAAAAACAGGTGACGGGTTACCTTTAATTTTTGTAGTTTTGAATAACACCATTCATTTTATCATATAATGTACTGAAAAATGAAGAAAAAAAACAAAACATTTTTGTAGTTCTTCTTGGGGGGTTTGTTTTCACACCGTTCACTGTATGATAAAAATGATCTTGTAACATGATTTTAAACTTGTAAAGTGTGTGAGGGTACGGGTCACTCGGCTGCTTGTGGTGGTAGAGACAGGAACCATTTCTATTGAAATGTTGGTTGGTTTATTCTATCTTCATACACTGCTACATAGAATAAATATATGCACAATCATACTGTGGTTAACACACTTGGTTTCCTTTAGTTTACTAAATTTATATACATTATTATTATACATTGCAAGTATTTTTCTACAGTAATGGAAGAGTCCACAGACAACACCTAGTCAATGTCAGTGCTTTCCTTTGTGAAAAGTGACTACAAATCTAGTGACAGATTAACTTTAAAAGCTTACAACATATTTCTACAGAACATGTACACTACAGTTCAAAAGTTTGGAGTCACCCAGACAATTTTGTCTTTTCCATGAAAAATCATACTTTTATTTCTCAAATGAGCTGCATAATGAATAGAAAATATCATCCAGACATTGACGAGGTTAGAAATAATGATTTTTACTTGAAATAATAATTTTCTCTTCAGACTTTGCTTTCGGCACAGAATGCTCCTTTGCAGCAATTCCAGCTTTGCAGACCTTTGGCATTCTAGCTGTAATTTGCAGAGGTAATTTGGAGATATTTCACCCCATGCCCCCCCCACATGTTGGATTGGCTTGATGGGCACTTTTTGCGCACCATAGGGGCAAGCTGCTCCCACAACAGCTCTATAGGGTTGAGATCTGGTGACTGGGCTGGCCACTCCATTACAGATAGAATGCCAGCTGCGTGCTTCTTCCCTAAATAGTTCATGCATAATTTGGAGGTGTACTTTGGGTCATTGTCCTGTTGTAGGATGAAATTGGCTCCAATCAGGCGCTGTCGACAGGGTATGGCATGGCATTGCAAAATGGAGTGATAGCCTTCCTTATTCAAAATCCCTTTTACCGTGTACAACTCTCCCTCTTTACCAGCACCAAAGCAACCCCAGACCATCACATTACCTCCACCATGCTTGACACGTGGCATCAGGCACTCTTCCAGCATCTTTTCAGTTGTTCTGCATCTCACAAATGTTCTTCTGTGTGATCCAAACACCTCAAACTTCGATTTGTCTGTCCATAACACTTTATTCCAATCTTCTTCTGTCCAATGTCTGTTCTTTTGCCCATATTAATCTTTTCCTTTCATTAGCCAGTCTCAGATATGGCTTTTTCTTTGCCACTCTGCCCTGAAGGCCAGCATCCCGGAGTCACCTCTTCACTGTAGACATTGACACTGGCGTTTTGCGGGTACTATTTAATGAAGCTGCCAGTTGAGGACCTGTGAGGTGTCGATTTCTCAGACTAGAGACTGTAATGTACTTGTCTTGTTGCTCAGTTGTGCAGCGCGGCCTCCCACTTCTCTTTCTACTCTGGTTAGAGCCTGTTTGTGCTCTCCTCTGAAGGGAGTAGTACACACTGTTGTAGGAAATCTTCAGTTTCTGGCAATTTCTCACATGGAATATCCTTCATTTCTAAGAACAAGAATAGACTTTCGAGCTTCACATGAAGTTCTCTTTTTCTGGCCATTTTGAGAGTTTAATGTAACCAACAAATGTAATGCTCCAGATTCTCAACTAGCTCAAAGGAAGGTCAGTTTTATAGCTTCTCTAATCAGCAAAACTGTTTTCAGCTGTGCTAACATACTTTTACAAGGGTTTTCAAGAGATTTCTAAACATCCATTAGTCTTCTAACACAATTAGCAAACACAATATACCATTAGAACACTGGAGTGGTGGTTGTTAGAAATGGACCTCTACACACCTATGTAGATATTGCATTAGAAACCAGATGTTTGAAGCTAGAATAGTAATTTACTACATTAATAATGTATAGAGAGTATTTCTGTTTAATTTAATGTTAGCTTCATTGAAAAAAAAATGTGCTTTTCTTTAAAAAAATAAGGAAATATCTAAGTGACCCTAAACTTTTGAACTGTAGTGTAAATATGAGACTATTGCATCAATTTCCACACGTGACATGACCTCAAATCTTACAGGGTCACTTGTGGCACAGGGGACATTCAGACTTGCACAAAAAGTATCAATAGAGGTAAAATTTTCTAATTTAGAGGACACTGAAATTATAAGGTTCTCTGGTTTCACTGAACTTATTACTACTAATTATATTAATGGAATAATATGAATAAGGCTGCAGGAATGTATGTAAGGATATTTAACTTAAAAAGCCTGGGGGACATGAATCAATCCAGGGAAATAAAGATAATAATGAGAAAATTGGAATATCTATGTTTAATGGCTCAAAGCCAAGAACGCAGAGGCATTTTTTTGTGAGAAAATATATACGAAAATTAGGTATCCTTCAATAGGGGGAGACCTGGCTTGCTAGTGCCATGTATTTGAGGTAGCCTTATAGGTCAATGTCCGACCTTTTATCAAGCATTGCCACATGACTAAGGAAAGAGGATTTTGTTAAAACAGAGTCAAGTCTTAAATACAGATACACCAGTTTAAAGGAAGAAATTCTGGCATATTTCCAGTATCGGTGACTAGAAGTTAGTGAGCGTGATCGGCTTAGTTGGTGGGCGTGACGCCTGCCTTGGTGCGCATGGCTTGGCCTTTCCTTCCACGTGCTATATTGCAATCCTGGCATGCTTATCATTGGTTGTATGCCACTGTTGCCTGCTTGCAGTACACCTCGGTCGTCTGTGGGCGTACTTTCCTTGCAATGTCTAGAGTGAGTGGATGCAATGGCCGTCTTAGTGCGTAGGCATGACTAACTTAGTGGACACAATCCGGCATTTCCTGTGCGTTACAGTAGACTGGCCGCTTATCAGGGCACGCTCACTCGCAGTGTGGGGGAAAGGAGTTAGTTGGTCGGTGTGGGTGTGGTGGTGACCGGGTTTAGTCAGACAGTGGAAAACAACCGGCTGACGGACACTCACTAACAATATAGAGAGTGCAGAAGAAAACACCGGGCCATGCCCGCCAAGGCAGGTGTCACACCCACCAACTACGGTCACGCCCTCTAACTTTTAATCCCCAATACTGCATGTATGTTGAAATTTCGGGGTTTTGTCAGTGCAGAGCAATGTACTGGTTTGGCTGTGTTATAGGCCTTTGCATAACTCTCATAGGGTACCAAAATAACTTGGCACATCAAAATGAATATAAGGACTTTATTATGCAGGCAATCAAAAAAATCCAAAAAATGTAATGTTTCAACCCCTATATATGGTTCTTTATCAGACACAATAGATTCTTGAGTAGGAATATGCCTTAAGATGGTGACACAATCAAAATCACCGTGAGCTCTATAGAAAAATCAGATTGCTGTTCTGTATAGATATAATGGCACAATGTAGCAGAGCGTTTTTCAGGCAGAGAAGAGAATGCTCTCCTCCCTGCGTTATAGTGTCTGATGAAGACCCTTATATAGGGGTTGAAAAGTAAACATTTTTGGATTTTTTGATTGCCTGTATAATAAAGTCCTTATATTAATTTTGGTGTGCCAAGTTTTTTCTTCATCTAATAATGGGTTTGAACCCTTCTTGAGCACCCTTAATTCCAGGTTTGCCGTAAACCCTATTCTTTTCATAAGGAACCATTTTTTCTAAAAAAAAACCAACAAAACTGTTGTTACTGAAGGTAAATAAGGGTATGTAGTATTTTTTTTAAGCGTATCCTCTCCAAAATTACTATCAAAAACTCTTGCAAAACTCTTCCTATTTCTTTATTTTAAAAATCCACTTTTCTGTTCGTATAAGGATTTCTGTTTTTTATTTTCTTTTTTCTTTCTGAAGAGGTTTTAAAAAGCGAACACGTGGTGTACAAAAACTAAGTGCAAATCACTTCTTTGAAGCGGATCCTAAAGGAAACCTTTCCTGACTAGGAGCTGACCAATCAAAAAGTTGCACAGAACGCTTCAGGAAAAAAAAAAAAAACTTTTCGAAAACTCTTCAAAACTGCTCCAGGAAAAGAAAAACTCATCCAAAAACTCCTGAAAAAAAGTAGTTTCTGGAAATGGTTTCTGCTTGAAATATTCATGGTTTTTGAACTCCTAGAAAAACTCCCCTGCGAAGATACTCCAAATATTTTTTCTTTTTTTAACTGCAGTCAATCAGAGCTCAGTAGCTCTGCCCATGTAGACACCACAAGCTGCTGAGATCAATGTTTGGCTGCAGTGCTGATTATATGACATCAACACTGCGGACCATAAGAGACACCAGAAGCAGCGGCGGAGACTCAGCCTCTCAGTGTTAAATTTCTGCATCATGCTATCTTTTTTGTATGGTAATTTAACAAAGGGTACATCTGGAGGGCGCTGCTTTTTTGCATACCTGTCATGAAAACTGCAGACGCTGGCAATAGGCTGTATGGCCCTTGAGGAAATATTTAGATTTGCCTTTGTGATATTAATAAAGCTTATGACGATGGCTTTGAATCCCATTAATTAACTCGACTTGCTGCTATTTATTAAGTGATATTTTTTTTAAACAACTACAGTCATATGAAAATGTTTGGGCACCCCTATTAATGTTAACCTTTTTTCTTTATAACAATTTGGGTTTTTGCTATTTCAGTTTCATATATCTAATAACTGATGGACTGAGTAATATTTTTGGATTGAAATGAGGTTTATTGTACTAACAGAAAATGTGCAATCCGCATTTAAACAAAATTTGTCAGGTGCATAAGTATGGGCACCTCAACATAAAAGTGACATTAATATTTTGTAGATCCTCAGTTTGCAAAAATAACAGCCTCTAGTCGCTTCCTGTAGCTTTTAATGAGTTCCTGGATGAAGGTATATTTGACCATTCCTGTTTACAAAACAATTCCAGTTCAGTTAAGTTTGATGGTCGCCGAGCATGGACAGCACGCTTCACATCATCCCACAGATGTTCAATGATATTCAGGTCTGGGGACTGGGATGGCCATTCCAGAACATTGTAATTGTTCCTCTGCATGAATGCCTGAGTAGATTTGGAGCGGTGCTTTGGATCATTGTCTTGCTGAAATATCCATCCCCTGCGTAACTTCAACTTCGTCACTGATTCTTGCACATTATTGTCAAGAATCTGCTGATACTGAGTTGAATCCATGCGACCCTCAACTTTAACAAGATTCCCGGTGCCGGCATTGGCCACACAGCCCTAAAGCATGATGGAACCTCCACCAAATTTTACTGTGGGTAGCAAGTGCTTTTCTTGGAATGCCGTGTTTTTTTGCCTCCATGCATAATGCCTTTTTGTATGACCAAACAACTCAATCTTTGTTTCATCAGTCCACAGGACCTTCTTCCAAAATGTAACTGGCTTGTAAAATGTGCTTTTGCATGCCTCAGGCGACTCTGTTTGTGGCGTGCTTGCAGAACCGGCTTCTTTCATATCACTCTCCCATACAGCTTCTCCTTGTGCAAAGTGCGCTGTATTGTTGACCGATGCACATTGACACCATCTGCAGCAAGATGATGCTGCAGGTGTTTGGAAGTGGTCTGTGGATTGTCCTTGACTGTTCTCACCATTCGTCATCTCTGCCTTTCTGATATTTTTCTTGGCCTGCCACTTCTGGGCTTAACAAGAACTGTACCTGTGTTCTTCCATTTCCTTACTATGTTCCTCACAGTGGAAACTGATAGTTTAAATCTCTGAGACAACTTTTTGTATCCTTCCCCTGAACAACTATGTTGAATAATCTTTGTTTTCAGATCATTTGAGAGTTGTTTTGAGGAGCCCATGATGCCACTCTTCATAGGAGATTCAAATAGGAGAGCAACTTGCAAGTGGCCACCTTAAATACCTTTTCTCATGATTGGATACACCTGCCTATGAAGTTCAAAGCTCAATGAGGTTACAAAACCAATTTCGTGCTTTAATAAGTCAGTAAAAAGTAGTTAGGAGTGTTCAAATCAAGAAATTGATAAGGGTGCCCATACTTTTGCACCGGTCAAATTTTGTTTAAATGCAGATTGCACATTTTCTGTTAGTACAATAAACCTCAATTCAATCCAGAAATATTACTGAGTCCATCAGTTATTAGATATATGAAACTGAAATAGCTGTTGCAAAAACCCAAATTGTTATAAAGATAAAAGGTTAACATTAATAGGGGTGCCCAAACTTTTTCATATGACTGTATTTAAGAGAGAAATACAATTTACAAAATAATAAAAAATGTGTTTTTTCAAAAGGAGTCAGGAATTATGGCATAGATTAGAACACAATAGTGGTGTCATGCTAATAGTGCTAGACCATAAGGTCAGTCTGTGGATGCTGGGGCCCAGTTAACCCACCCGGCGTCTGTATTTAACTGGTATCTGCATTCTCAGATACAGTTATATGTAATGGTAGAGCAAAGAGCCATCAGCTCTCAGCTCCACCATTCAGTCTGTATATTTGAGTATCAGCATAGCAGTAGTGATGACATCAGTAGATCACACCTGCTGCACCAAGCCTCAGACCGCACCCAGGGTAGACCTGATTAATGCATTGTGATATTAGGGCTAGGCAAGTAGTTTTTTTCTAAATTTTATCTTATTTCATCAGTCAGTACTTGTGTTGGAGGGTACTGTGGCCTCACAATGTCTGTTGAAGTGAGTGGACCACAATAGTGCCACTCAGAGGCACTATGGGCAACACAAGGTATTTGAGAAAAACCTTGTTGCTCAACATAATATCGATGTGGCCATTAATGAAAAAGGGCGAACCACCTCTTTAAAACAGTGCATGTGAGGTCTGCCCTTCTACGACTATGCCTACAGTACAGACCAAAATTTTGGACACACCTTCTCATCTCTAGAACAACTATTAAGCGGAGACTTTGTGCAGCAGGCCTTTATGGTAAAATAGCTGATAGGAAACCACTGCTAAGGACAGGCAACAAGCAGAAGAGACTTGTTTGGGCTAAAGAACACAAGGAAAGGACATTAGACCAGTTGAATTCTATGCTTTGGTCTGATGAGTCCAAATTTGAGATCTTTGGATCCAACCACCGTGTCTTTGTAGAAAAGGTGAACGGATGGACTCTACATGGCTGGTTCCCACCGTGAAGCATGGAGGAGGAGGTGTGATGGTGTGGGGGTGCTTTGCTGGTGACACTGTTGAGGATTTATTCAAAATTGAAAGCATACAGAACCAGCATGGCTACCACAGCATCTTGCAGTGGCATGCTATTCCATCCGGTTTGCGTTTAGTTGGACCATCATTTATTTTTCAACAGGACAATAACCCCAAACACACCTCCAGGCTGTGTAAGGGCTATTTGACTAATAAGGAGAGTGATGGGGTGCTACGCCAGATGACAAGGCCTCCACAGTCACCAGAAATCTGTGATCAGGACCGCAGAGTGAAGGCAAAAGGGCTAACAAGTGCTAAGCATCTCTGGAAACTCCTTCAACACTGTTGGAAAACCATTTCCGGTGACTACCTCGTGAAGCTCATCAAGAGAATGCCAAGAGTGTGCAAAGCAGTAATCAAAGCAAAAGGTGGCTACTTTGAAGAACCTAGAATATAAGAGATATTTTCAGTTGTTTCACACTTTTTTGTTAAATATTTCATTCCACATGTGTTAATTCATAGTTTTGATGTCTTCAATGTGAATCTACAATTTTTAGAGTCTTGAAAATAAAGAAAACTCTTTGAATGAGAAGGTATGTCCAAACTTTTGGTCTGTACTGTATGTGCTGTGACCGTGCCATAGGTGAGAGGGTGGGAATTGTGAGAAGGCAACTGGCTACATTATTAATGGCCGGTATATACCACATAAGTAGTGTGATCCTGAGGAGTGCTGGTACTTTTAGTACCACAAACGTTTGCTGTAGTATTCAATAGGTTAGGATCACAGGTGGGTCTGGCTACCCACATACCCCACCCATGGGTGTGTTTCACATGTGTCTGACAGGTCACATGAGACATTTCATGGAGTCTGTTTTTTGACACATGGAAAGAGACTGCAGCCAGCATGGATAGTGCTGGGCTGTAGGAAGGAGCCTCTGAGGGAGGTCCTGGACGTATCATGACAGGAGTCAGTGTATGGAGGCTGCAATGTCCTGGAAAGAAACCTGTGGTCAAGGTAAAGATCTTGGAAGCCGTTTGTGAATACTGGCTGGGGCCAGTGGGATACTAATATTAAGAACTATATCCAATTCACTGTGGGGGATGCCACAGTTAAACGGACTTTAATACCATGTATGTTTCTTTAAGCCAGATGGGGCTTTGTGCTTATGTTGCCAGTGCAGTTTATGTTGTTAATAAACCTGCTGAACTTTAAATGGGAAAGTGTTTCTGAGTCAACCTCGCATTGCAGCAAAGTGAGTAACACCCCCATTATACAGTGTGTGATCCGTGTGCAACCTCACAATGCTTACAACCGCACAAGAGACAATACATTTTTGTTCTCTCTTCTGCTTTGTTTTAATCAACTTACTTGCAATTAAAAAATTTTGGGTTAAAGTTAAGGGTGCTTTACACGAGACCATCTATCGTGCGATAGATCGTCGGGGTCATGGTTTTTGTGACGCACATCCGGCATCGCTTGCGAAGTCGGGCTGTGTGACACCTCCGTGCGACGCAGTATCGCTCACAAATCGTGAGTCGTGTACTCGCCGCTCGGTTTCATAATCTCATTTAATTGAAATGGCGCCAGTTGCTCATCGTTCCCGGGGTACCACACGCCGCTCCGTGTGACACCCCGGGACGATGAACAGCAGCTTACCTCCGTCCCGCGGCACCCGCCGGCTATGCGGAAGGAAGAAGGTGGGCGGGATGTTTATGTCCCGCTCATCTCCACCCCTCCGCTTCTATTGGCCGGCGGCTGTGTGACGTCGCTGTGACGCCGAACGTCCCTCCCACTTCAGGAAGTGGACGTTCGTCGCCCACAGCGAGGTCACTCAGCAGGTAAGTACGTGTGACGGGGGTTAAATGAGTTTGTGCGCCACGGGCAGCGATTTGCCTGTGACGCAAAAACGACGGGGGCGGGTATGATTGATTGTGAAATCGCACAATCGGTTGTCCCGTGTAAAGCAGGCTTTACAGTGCCTTCCATTATCTGTCATTACAGACATTATCTGCATACAAAAGAGAGAGAAAAATATATATTTTGCTTTTTACTAAACTTCTTCAAAGAGCCATACAACTTTTAACTATGCTAAAAAACAGGAAAAAAAAATTGGCGATAAAATGGTGACAATACTCCGTCCCCCACCCCCAAAAAAAAACCCAAAAACCAAAAAACACAATTTCATATTTTTTTTAAGGTTTTGTGGCCAGTGTTCTGAAAAAATATCCTGACAACAAAACTCTTCAGTTGGCCACGATTATGGTAATAGTGAACATAAAATATTTTTTTATATATATTTTAGTGGCTGAATATTTTTTTTTTTTTTTATATATATATATAAAGACGCCAACATTTATCACAAAGTCCAAGCTCCCCACCTTTCTTCAACCATCTCAGGGTGGTCAGAGCCTCGTATTAGAACGTACTTCGGTCCTATGCGCAGAAGACTTGACCGCCGATCGTTCATGATAATCTATAATGAAAATGAGATGACTGAACCTCAGGCAATGTTTGCTCCTTATTGGAAAAATGCTGCACGTATTGTTGCCTGTGTAAAATCCCTTGTTCTCTCTGTTTAACCTTTCCCAATGTTATCAATCAATAATATATATCAGAAGAACCTCGAACATTGTTCCAATGCCTTAAGACACTAATATACCGCCAGAAGAATTCCTGAAACTCACTTGATATTACACTTGTAAATATTGTTGGAAGCTCCCGGTGGGAAACTTGCCGGAGATCAGATTTCCCTTTCTGCTCACTTTGACTGTGCACTATAAATGGATGTTAGATTAAAAGGATAATTCCCATTGCTGTCAGTTGGATTGTTCACCAGAGACATCAAATTACGTATTGTGTTTTACCCCTGCTGTTCTTAAAATATCCTCATACATATTTCCTTTTATTATCCACTTTGAGTAACTTTTTATTTAACTTTCTTTTACATCTGTGTTGTCTAATTATCACTGGACTACAAAATTTTACTTTTTTTTTGTTAGATGCATGCAATATGCATTTGTGATAGTCATTTGTACCTTGATTCCAAATCTGCTTTCAAAATTTTTCTATAGGGCAGGGATTTTGAGCAACATGCATTTTAATTTTTTAAAATTATTTTTAACAAATTCCGTAATACAATTTTTTTATTTTTTAATTACCGTATTTTCAGATTATAAGACGCATTTTTCCCCTTAAAAGTTTTGGAGGAAAAGGAAGGGTGCGTCTTATAATGCGAATGTTGCTTACTGGGAGGTGGAGAATGGGCGCTGTACTGGCTGCAGAGGGGGCTGTGCTGGCTACAGAGGGCATTGTGCTGGCTGTAGAGGGGACTGTGTGGCTGCGGTGGGGGCTGTGCTGGCTGCGGTGACGGCTGTGCTGGCTGCAGAGGGCATTGTGCTGGCTGCGGTGTGGGCTGTGCTGGCTGCAGTGTGGGCTGTGCTGGGTTGTGGAGGGGGCTCTGCTGGGTTGCGGAGGGGGCTGTGCTGGCTGCGGTGTGGGCTGTGCTGGCTGCAGTGTGGGCTGTGCTGGGTTGTGGAGGGGGCTCTGCTGGGTTGCGGAGGGGGCTGTGCTGGGTTGCGGAGGGGGCTGTGCTGGGTTGCGGAGGGGGCTGTGTTGGGTTGCGGAGGGGGCTGTGCTGGGTTGCGGAGGGGGCTGTGCTGGGTTGCGGAGGGGGCTGTGCTGGGTTGCGGAGGGGGCTGTGCTGGACTGCGGAGGGGGCTGTGCTGGACTGCGGAGGGGGCTGTGCTGGGCTGCGGAGGGGGCTGTGCTGGGCTGCGGAGGGGGCTGTGCTGGGCTGCGGAGGGGGCTGTGTGGAGCAGGTAAGATGCTCTGACAGCGTGAGGGCTTCAAAAAATGGTGCCCCGAGACGGCACGTGCGCAGATGGAGCTCTTGGCTCAAGATCTCATTTGCGCTCGCGCTGCCTCTGACCCATTGATCACCCAGTAGCGGACTTAAGAAAAATGGCGCTCAGAGATAGCGCGTGTGCAGGTGAGATATTGGTTTGTCATTGAGCCAAGAGCTCAATCTGTGCACGCACTGACTACGGCCGCCATTTCTTTGAAGCCTGCGCTGCCGACAAAGTATTTGTGACACCCTCCACACAGCCAGCACAGCCCCTGCAGAATGCACAGCCCCCATCGCAGCCAGCACAGCTCCAACTGCAGCATCGCCCTAGCTCCACCACCGCTTCCACCCCCTCCAGTAAGACACCACAGGCATATAAGATGGACCCTTTTTTTTAACCCTTTTTATCTCTAAATTTGGGGTGCATCTTATAAACAAAAAAAATGTGGTATTAAAAAAAAAAAAAAAAAAAAAAAAGTTTACATTTTCTTTACTATTTAGCAGCAGACATGTCCCTTTTTGGACCTCAACAGTAGTTTGTAAGCAATTTTGGGCTCCATTTTCCTTTATAACGGCCTTCAAGTATTCAAGCATAGTGATGTCCTGATGAAACCACTCATCACCAACATCTCCAAGTTTGTTGGGGAAAAAGCTAAATGGGAGTCCAAGAGATGTGTCTTGAGAGACATATTGATTGCCAATTCTTTGTAGCATTGTAATAACTCACTCATACGATCTCTATAGCTTGGTGCTTTAATGTTCCAAGGACAAGTTCACTACGGGTTTTAACAACTCTTAAGGCCGCTTTACACGCAACGACATCGCTAACACTACGTTTTTTTTAACATGCGTCCTGAACGTTTTTTGAACGCAAAAATGGATCCAGTGCAAATGCGTTTTCATTTTAATGCAGTTGCAATGGACTCGCCTCTCCCTCTCCCATGCGTTTCTCTTTATAAAAACAGGATCCACTTTTGCAGCAAAAAAACGTTTGAGCCATATTAAAAAAACCTAGTGTGAAAGCAGCCTAAGTAGTGTGACGGGTCCGAGCGATGTTGTGCACCACGGGCAGCGATTTTGTCCGTGACGACAAACCGACGAGGGCAGGTACGCACGCTAGCGATATCGGTAACGATATCGCAGCGTGTAAAGCGGCCTTTACGTCGGTGCCTCAGTCTCGCTTAGTTTTGTGTCAAAATCAGTGTCTTTCATAATTCCCTTTATTTCTGAGCCCACAAAATTCTTTCCTTGATCTTGGCCTCGCTGATTTGTGGAAACCTGTTTCTGAGGTATGCAGAACCCTCACTATCCCAAGCCATCGCTTTGACAAAGTTCTTCATCAGCCCAAGTATCATGTGGAGTAACGGAAGGAAAACTTTTTCTGGAGTTATCACGGGCTGATGCAGGCCAGTCTTTCTTCCAAGAGTCAAACTGTTTTTTGGTGGCCACTGTTTTTTTGGTTTTTTTTATGATTGTTTTGCGGTCCCTGCTGTCCAATTCACAGAAAAACAACAAACTTTGTATAGCCGAGCTGTAACCCAAGTGTGGCGCCCCTGACCTGGTCAGGCACCACTGAGTACTGCACCCATGCTGGGGACAGTGCAACACAGGTAATCCAGAAGGCTGACCGAGGTGTGACTACACAGGCGCATAGTGATCAGGTCTCACACATGTACCTTTGGGAGGACCCCTGGGGATCCCAGGAGGGGGCGAAGCCGGTGCAAAGCCTCCATCTCCACTCAAGGGGTGTGGTAGAGAGCCTGGTTGCTAGGTGGCGTAGGCAGGCACAAAGGGAAAAGGGAAGGAGGAGTTAGAGTCTGAAGCAGAGGGTGGAGGAGTGAGGAGCATGGAAGTGGAGCTCAGACAGGAGCAGCAGTGCAGGTTCCCCGAGTGAGCCGGTTTAGTGTGCAGCTCAGGAAGAGCAGAAGCAAACCCTGGAGCTGTGGCAGTCTAACAGCGTCCGCGCAGTGACTACCGACGGGGGAGAACGGTCACCTAGTAGTGCTACCCGAAATCCACACACAGCTAAAGAGAGAGCAACGGAGTGGGAAGTAAGGAGACTGCCAGGGAGTTACCAGGCCCAAACGGGTAGTAGGTCCCAGTGCAAGGATAGATCCACCTTTCCTTTGCCAAACCTGCTTGAGGGGGTACTTCACACCCCCAAGACCACACTACAGAGTCCGCAGCCACGTAGCCACAGTTAGGGCCCATAGTTCACAGGAGGCAAGCTGCCGGAGTGTCCTGGTCCAGGCTGCAAGCAAACGGGCCAAAACGAAGGGGAGAGAGACACCAGCAACTTCCCTGGGTGACCCCCATAGGGACTAAAAGTCGGGGTTACCCCAAAACGTAAAGGGCTAAGGAAGGCGAGTCGGTAGCCACCCTCATCAGTCAGCCTGAAGGATACCTGGTTCCAGCCTAGTTCAACCCAGCTACGCCCGGGTTACTCACCCTGCCATCAACAGTGAGTAAAACCCCTGAAAGACATTCTGCTTGTGTTGAGTTATTCTGCGCCTTGTGGTTCCACACACTTACACAGGGCCCTGGGGCTTGCCTCACTCTCAGGAGGCTATTACAACTGACTGCACCCACCATCAGCCCCAGGCATCCCTTAATCTGCAGTGGCGGTTCCCATTGACCGCAATTCTGAGAGTGGCGTCACGACAATCCTAAAAGAAGGTTCCCTACCTGTGACAAGATCCAGCTGCGTGGAGTCCCTGAAGGTAATGCACCGACGCAGCACTTGTGGGGCTTCACATCTGGCGTCACGAACAGGATAAGGACTAGACCTGTTCAGACAGGTGACCATGTGCCTGGGCGGTCCGCTTGGAAAATTGGAAGCGCCGCCATATTGCCACCATGAAAAGCGCGCTGAAAAACAACAGCAGCCCGCGCTGGGAGAAGTTACCGCCCACGAAGAGGTGTGGCTACCCAGAGATCCCCTGCAGAGTTCTAACCTCGCAAGTGATGAGAGCGGAGGCGTTCAGAGACGTCGGGACAGAAAGGGAGCCAGAAGTCTGCTGTTAGAGGAAGGAGACGCAGAGAAAATGGCGTCTGGATGCAGAGACCCAGAGCCAGGCTCCGCTGCCTGGTGGGCCCGGGAGCTTGCTCAGTTCTGTGACCAACTGGAGACCAGGGTCATACGGCAGATCAGCGAGGAACGCACGGCGCTTCTGGAGATGGCTGCCGCGGTGCAGGCCTATGAGGAAAAAGCTGCGCGACGAGTGCCAGACCGAGCGGCGACGACTCAGACCCCGATGGTGCCACCGATGGGTGAGTCCAGTGTTGCCCCTGCCAGCGCGAGTGCCCCGACCCCTGCTGCCACGCCCGCGGTCCCTGAAGAGGCGCCCGGCGCGGCGACGCTGAACCAGGCCGCAGCAGCGATGCCCTGCCCGGCCCGCCAAGCCCAGGCCGCCGCAGCGATGCCCTGCCCGGCCCGCCAAGCCCAGGCCGCCGCAGCGATGCCCTGCCCGGCCCGCCAAGCCCAGGCCGCCGCAGCGATGCCTTGCCCGGCCCGCAAAGATCCGGCTGCCACCGCGACCCTCATCCACGCCGCAGGTGTGACGCTGACCCAGGCCGCCGCCCTGCTAGGCCCGGCCCGCCAAGACCCCACCGCAGCAGCGACGCTCATCCACGCCGCAGGTGAGGTGCTGAACCAGGCCGCAGCCACGCCAGGTGCGGCCCGCCAAGCTCAGATCGCTGCAGCGACGCCCAGCCCAGCCTGCACAGATCCCATCGCAGCTGCGACGCCAATCCAGGCCGCCGCAGCGATGCCCTGCCCGGCCTGCCAAGAACCGGCCACAGTAGCGATGCCCGCTAAGACTCCAGCTGCGACCCTGATTGAAACTGCGACGCTGATCCAGGCCGCCGCCACGCCAGGCGCGGCCCGCCAAGACAAGATTGTACCACCATTTACCCCGGCCTGCAAGGCCAGAGCAGACACCGCTCCCCAGTCCAAGGAGGTCCCTGCTAGGCAGTCTACGCTGGGGGAGGACCCCGAATACCAGAAGCTGAAGGCTGACCTAGAGGCCCAGTTCCCAAAGGAGGTGGTGGACCGGTATCTGCTCCCCCCGCATACCCACAAGGAGTCTCCTGCAACGTCCACGCCAAAAAGTCCACCGTCCTGGCCGGCTGATGAACACCCATCCCCAGCGCTGCCACAACCGGAGTGCTCAGAAGAACTAAGGGGGAGAGGAGGCCAGGAAGCTGAGGAGCTGACCCCAGAACCATCAGCAGTGGACCTATGCCCAGAGCCCGAGATGTTGCCATATTCCCGCTGGGATGAAGAGAGCCTGACACCCTCCGCTGAGGAAGATCTGTCCAGGTACCTCACCTGGGAGCCTGCAAGCAGTGAAGCAGCAACCCAGCAGAATCCAGCCCGTAGGACACGGCGCCGTAGCAGAACAAAGTTTTCCCCTGCACCGCAGTCTCCAGAGAAGAAAGATGAAGTCCTGGCCAGAGACTTGGAAGAGAAACGGTTCCTGAGAAGGGCCAAATCCCAGGTTAGAGGTCCACTTTGTCGTGGTGTAGTCGAAGACTTCAGCTTGAAATCAGGATATGGCTTCATAGTTGCACCTGGTATGAAAGAAGGCATATTTGTGAATAGAAGGGATGTTAGAGCCCATTTGCCTAGAGGACATCCAGGAAGAAATCTACGGACCGGAGACTCAGTGGAATTCACCATGCATCAAGGAGAAAGAGGATGGTATGCGCTCGACGTTACGCCATGTACCAGAAATCCTTACAGCAGTCCTGCAAAAGAGACAGACACAGAAAAAGAAACAGATACAGAAGATACAGAGGAAAGGAAAGATAAGGAACCCATTGATGACCAAGATAGAGAAAGCAACAGGTGCCGCAGCCCTACAGGCCCAAGCCCTGGTGAGGAGGAATCCATGTAAATAACGTAAGAAATACAGCAAGTTACCAGTTTTGAAAAGTTTGCAACGTTAATGTTTAAGAAATGTGCCCACATGAACTAATGTGAGAAACCCATAAACCTTAAGGCTATGAACTGGCTATAGCCACAAACTCTCGCAGTGTACATAATTACCCCAGAGGTACCACCACCAGAGCCAGCCTGTTTATGGGGCCTGGCTCACCTGCAACCAGGGAGCATGCCTGTTTATGGGGCCTGGCTCTCCACCACAAAGAGGGTACCTGGTCAGCACCAACTGTGGAGGCCGCCTCTACATCCTGCCAGAAGAGGCTGAAGGCGCGGTTCCACCAGGCCAGGTATACCCTGAAACCACCAGACCATGAAAGCCGCCTCTACATCCTGCCAGAAGTGGCTGAAGGCGCGGCCAACGTGAGAGGGTTTTGGGTGGGTTAACGGACTTGTGGGTGGAGGGTGGTGATGTATGGTACCAGGTGGTTTTAAAATGTTTTACCATGTTTTACTGTTTTATGCATTTTAAAATGTTGTCTTGCAGCCCGAGGACGTGCTGGTGATAACTAAGGGGGAATGTGGCGCCCCTGACCTGGTCAGGCACCACTGAGTACTGCACCCATGCTGGGGACAGTGCAACACAGGTAATCCAGAAGGCTGACCGAGGTGTGACTACACAGGCGCATAGTGATCAGGTCTCACACATGTACCTTTGGGAGGACCCCTGGGGATCCCAGGAGGGGGCGACGCCGGTGCAAAGCCTCCATCTCCACTCAAGGGGTGTGGTAGAGAGCCTGGTTGCTAGGTGGCGTAGGCAGGCACAAAGGGAAAAGGGAAGGAGGAGTTAGAGTCTGAAGCAGAGGGTGGAGGAGTGAGGAGCATGGAAGTGGAGCTCAGACAAGAGCAGCAGTGCAGGTTCCCCGAGTGAGCCGGTTTAGTGTGCAGCTCAGGAAGAGCAGAAACAAACCCTGGAGCTGTGGCAGTCTAACAGCGTCCGCGCAGTGACTACCGACGGGGGAGAACGGTCACCTAGTAGTGCTACCCGAAATCCACACACAGCTAAAGAGAGAGCAACGGAGTGGGAAGTAAGGAGACTGCCAGGGAGTTACCAGGCCCAAACGGGTAGTAGGTCCCAGTGCAAGGATAGATCCACCTTTCCTTTGCCAAACCTGCTTGAGGGGGTACTTCACACCCCCAAGACCACACTACAGAGTCCGCAGCCACGTAGCCACAGTTAGGGCCCATAGTTCACAGGAGGCAAGCTGCCGGAGTGTCCTGGTCCAGGCTGCAAGCAAACGGGCCAAAACGAAGGGGAGAGAGGCACCAGCAACTTCCCTGGGTGACCCCCATAGGGACTAAAAGTCGGGGTTACCCCAAAACGTAAAGGGCTAAGGAAGGCGAGTCGGTAGCCACCCTCATCAGTCAGCCTGAAGGATACCTGGTTCCAGCCTAGTTCATCCCAGCTACGCCCGGGTTACTCACCCTGCCATCAACAGTGAGTAAAACCCCTGAAAGACATTCTGCTTGTGTTGAGTTATTCTGCGCCTTGTGGTTCCACACACTTACACAGGGCCCTGGGGCTTGCCTCACTCTCAGGAGGCTATTACAACTGACTGCACCCACCATCAGCCCCAGGCATCCCTTAATCTGCAGTGGCGGTTCCCATTGACCGCAATTCTGAGAGTGGCGTCACGACAATCCTAAAAGAAGGTTCCCTACCTGTGACAAGATCCAGCTGCGTGGAGTCCCTGAAGGTAATGCACCGACGCAGCACTTGTGGGGCTTCACACAAGCACCAAGGTTATTACCTTCAGATGACCACTAATAATCCACTTGTAGTTCTCGTAACAGATTTTGGACAGGAGAAGGTGCATATTTTCATGTTTCTTTCAGATTTGCTGCATAAGCAAGAGCGACAGATGGATTGTCGTCACCATTATGCAGAAGTCCCATTTTTAAAGAGCCTATAAAAAGCCTTCATTCTTGAGGTCTGTGCTCTTGTCCCATTGCATCTAGCAGAGTTTTTCCAGTAAATTAGGTCCCTTTCAATGAAAATAAGTGTTCAATCTCCTGCTGCCTATTGCAGAAAGAACATATTTTGGTCCCCTCTCCAGGAAGTACCAAACTTTGATCCTCGAAGTCAAAAGCTTTGCATGACTTTTTGATAGGTTCAGATCACAAACTAAATAATTTAAATCAATTTGGTTTAGTTTGTAAGGCTCCCCTGACTCATGGTTTAGAAAATCAGGATCTTCTAGATCAGCTTCGTCAACCAAATCAGTGTGAATTGTCTTCTGGATTCAAGGTCCAAGATGTACCAAGATTTTGGGGGAGTGGGGACTGGCAGTTCTTAGCTATGTGAGACCAGCCAAATTGATGCAGGAATGTTTGTATATTTCACTTTATTTCTTGTCTTACTTGTTATTCCAGCAATCTGTAGAATGGTTTTGCTATGCTCGCCGGGCGAGCATGCGATTAATGGATCCACTGGACCGAAGGTATCAATCAGTGACCTGGAGGAGTGAACTAGATTGGATACTGAGTCTTCACTAAAGTTACCAGAGGTGGCGATACACACACATGTAGGTAGCCGACAGATAGCAGCCCCAGGGGATCAACGGTACCTCGGCAGCTGGCGCCATGGATACAAACTATCTCTGATTGTAGAAGCAGGGGAAATTTAGGAGCTGCCTGAGAGGATACTTGCAGCAGCAGCTGATATCGTTGGAACAGCCGGCGTGGTTACTTGCAGCTGCGGAAGTCGTAGGAAGTGATGGCATGGATACTTGAAGTAGCAGCAGCGGATATTGTAGGAGGCAGGGTGGATACTTGCAGCAGCGGCAGTAGATATCGTTGGAGGTGTCCAGCTTGGATAGTTGCAGCAGTGAACTTGTCATGCACTGATACACAGCTAGGAATCAGTAACAGCAGTGGCAGCACAAAGGGACTGGAGAGCTAGCAATGTATAGAACTCATTGCCCAGGAACCTCCCTTAAGAAGAAGGTGCCTAAAATACCTTACACTTCCAGGTCAGGGTGTACTGGTCCTTTTAGAAAAGCGCACACCCTATGAGCATTCTCAGGAGGTCTGTGAGACGTGCACAGGCCCTGGAAGACAGTAACAGGGACTGAGGATGGAGCAGCCACCACTGGGTAGCTGGGAAGGTAAATTGGTTACCATTGAGCCAACTTGTGTGAAGAGTAACACAAGAAGAGCAACAAATATGGGGGCCCAAAGTTTGTAATGATATGCAATTTTGCACTGAAAATACAGGAAATAACTTTTTTTCTGCTCCTTATCTGTGATTTTTAAGTCACTTTGTCAAAAATACAGCACAAGTTGTTGGGGTGGTTTACACAACTGTGCAACATGTTTAACAGAATGTCCTATTTGTTAAACAGTTTAAAGTAAAAGAAAACTTATTGATAAAAATACAACTGATATTCACAAAGGACGGTGAGATAATGAAGCTTTTTGTTATGTAACCCACGAAACTCCAAAGTGTGCAAATCCCTAAGATTAGTCAACCTTGGAAAAAGCCCTGAGCCCTGTGTGGTACCAAAGTATTAAAACAAACTGACTTCATAAAAGCAGTGCAAAGGTATAACAATCCCAGCACCTAACAATCAAAAGTAATTTATGAATGTGACCTTCCCATCCCCCCAGGTTATAAAAGACCTTTGGAAGTAATTTAAATACTTAAAGGGAATCTGTCCTGTCAAAAAAGTACTATAAGCCTGGAAATAAGGAGTTAATCTACAGGTTAATAGCATTCTAAAAATACTCGGCCGCCGCACTGAGAGTCCAGCTGCTGGGAAGAAATTAACTTTAGTCCTCCCAGCAGTCTCTGGTTTTCAGTCATAGAGGTGCAGTTTCAGTCAGTGCTCAGTACATAGTGAGTGGTGGCTGTAACTGTGCCTCCAGCACTGACTGACTGCCGGCTCAGCATTGCATCTGTACAGAGCTGTCAGTTAGCGCAGGAGAAGAGCAGTATGTAAAATTTAAAGTCGCTCATGGGTATATATTTTTGCTTTTTTTTCTTCATTTAACATTTTTTTTTTGTAACACTTTTATTTCTTTGACTCTCTTTCTAATCCTAGCTTATAGTCTAAACCTAAACCTAGCCTTAACCATAGATCAAGTTAAGGTTAGAAAAAGTAAAAAAATATAAAAGCAACTTTTAGTAATGAATAAATGAAGAAATTAATGATTTATGTGCAGTGCAGTTACCGTAATTCAATACAGTCTTTATTCATGATCTGCTCATCATCTGCCATCTTGGCTTATACACAGTTCAGCAGTCAATATTCTGAGCTTTGCCAGTTCAGTGACTGAGGCCTTGTGCCCACGTTGCTTTTTTATATTTTTTCTCATGCCTTTTTCCTTCCTTTTTTAACCAATAAAAGCAAGGAAAAAAACATCCCAGCAAAGTCTATGAGAATCCTGACTTGCTGTGCACACGTTGCTTCTTTTTTCCTTCCAGTTTTTGTTGCTGAAAAAAGAAGCAGCATGTCAATTGTTTCTGTTTTTTCCTCCTTTATCAGCAATTGACTTCAATGGAGTCAGTGAAAAATGCAGGAAAAAATGCATGTGTAATGCACACGTTGATTTTTTTGTGTGTGTTATGTGCTTTTTTTTTTTTACGTTACTGAGGTTCCTTGCAGCCATTTCCTCATCTTGTGGTCTTTACTGCGGGACCTTGCTGCAGGGAACTCCGGTGATGTCACAAGGTGAATAGATTTCATGCCGGCGGATCACCGGGGTTTCCTGCAGATTTACCAGCATGAACTCGGTTGAACTTGTGATGTCACCGGGGTTCCCTGCACCTAGGCCTCATAGCCAGTGTCAGCAGACATTTTCTCATTTCGCGGTCTTTACCACGAGACCTTGCTGCAGGGAACTCCAGTGACATAGGTGCCCTGGTCTGTGGGGCGATCCGTACCTCAGTAACCCCTGGTTGTCATGGTGACGACCCAGGGTTACCATGGCAACGATCGGGTCCCTGTGTGATCGCATTCCAGGGACCCTATCGCCAGGGTAGGCGATCACACTGATTCACGGCTGGAAGATCAGTCGATGACCCGGTGGTGATCACGGGGGTACAGCGCTGGAACCCCTGCGAGCACCATGACTTAAAAAAAAAAAAACAAAAAAAAAACAAAACCCGAGCAAACCCAATAAAAAATGCACGTTTCTCTAGCTGCCTTCTTCCTGCCAAAACATGTTTTTATCAGCAGATTTTCTGCAAATAAAAACACAACATGGGCACATAGCCTTACTGTGCAGAGCGCAACAGCCGACCACAAAACTCATCTCGGCTCTTTTGCTCTGCTTAAGATTGGATGGACACTCACTGCACAGCGCCAAGAAGAAGAAGCACTTGCAGGAGCTGATCACATGATATGTAAGGGTGAAATTTAAAGACTTTGCCACCCAAGTTAATCACTTCTCTAGCCCCTACTACACTGCTGCCAGGGAGTATAACTGATGCACTGGCATTAAGAAACACTAAACTAGAGATCTGGCAGCTCTACCTATGATCTCCCTACACCCACTGTCACAAGTCTACATAGTCGGGTCCCGCAAATGCAAGTAGAAAAAAAAAAAAGCAATGATAATTGCAGATCATTATTTCCCTTTTAAGAACAGTCTTATTTGCTATTGTATACTACTTTAGAAATAACAAAGATTTGAGCTGCAGTATCAGATATAGCCAATGGGCAAACCTAGTGTAGTTTGTGGAAGAAAATGCATTTTCTCTAAGAAATCTTTCCAATAGACCTGTCAAACATCCTAGATGATCAATTTGTACTTCCCTATAGCAGAAAGTGTGTTAATAAATTGGTCGGCGCACACGGTGGTGGCAGGCAGACGCCTAGAAGCTATTGTATTAACGGTGTGCTTCTATCTCTGATATTAATTTCAAGTACAAACAACAGAGAGTGGAAGAAAACAAACTTAAACCCCCAGATGTGCTCTCATTATAAATAATTAGCCATCGTTTCTCAAGATATGAATTTAGAACGTCCAACCTTTTGACCCTTTTTGATACAATATTGTCTAGCAAATAATTCTATGCACATTCTAGGGATCAAATGTGCAAGTAACTAAAAGTGAAAGTGTACCTGTCCTTTCACACAAAACTTGTAGAAAAGCATGGTCTTCATTACCACCATCCCCCACAACACAGTAAAGATGCTTTTGATTCCCGAACCAGTCTAATATGAGCCTCATGCCTCAATTTCAGGACTCAATCCGATGACTGGTCAGTTTACTTCCCTGCTGAGCCACAGCCTGGTCAGTCTCTGTCCAACTGCTGATGGTTATCTTTGCTTATCTTTGCTTTTCTACCCTTGTGTTGCTGCTAGTCATGTGTTTCTCACTTTCCTATTTTGTCTCGGTCCAATTTCAGCTTGGGTCAGGCTATTTATACTCTTTGTTGGTTGTAGTTCTTGGATGTTTGCTAAGGAGATACAGCTCTGAAAAAGGATTTTGCTTATTAGGCAGAGACCAGTTGTTTTACTCTCTGGGTTTTCTTATTTACCGTATTTTTCGGATTACAAGACCCACTTTTCCTCCTAAAAATTTGGGAGAGGGGTGCGTCGTATAATCCGAATGTAGCTTACCGAGGGTGGTGGTGAAGGGTCACAGGAGGCAGGGGAGATGCTGCGGGTACTATGCTGCAGGCTTACTGCGGGTGATGTGCTATGCTGCGGGCAGTGCTGCGGGCTGTGAGGCAGGGGCCACCGTTCTGAAAATGGCGGCAGTGCGGGCTTCAAATAATGACGCCCAGAGTCGTCAGCGCGTGCACAGATAGAGCTCTCAGCTCAAGATCTCATCTGCGCATACACCGCTTCTGGCCCATTGATCTCCGTGCAGCGGAGTTAAATAAAATGGCGCCTGGAGGTTGCGCGTGCGCAGATGAAATTTCACCTTGTTAGTGAGCCAAGAGCTCCATCTGCGCATGCACCAACAACGGGCACTATTTCTTTGAAGCCTGCACTGCTGACAGTTTCTGGTGCTCCTCCTGTCTCATAGTGTCCACAGTGAGCATTTGTAACATTGCCCTACTCCACCACTGCCCCTGCCTCCTGTGACCCCGCTCCACCACTGCCCCTGCCTCCTGTGACCCCGCTCCACCACTGCCCCTGCCTCCTGTGACCCCACTCCACCACCGCTGCCACCTCCCTTTCCAGTAAGACACCATTGGATTATAAGACGAACCCCCTATTTTTTTTCCTTTTTTTTTCTCTAAATTCGGGGTGGGTTTTATAAAACGAAAAGTGCGGTACCTTCCCAAAACCTTTCCTCTCTCCTCCGTTAGGTTTCTCTTGCTTTCATTTATTATACTGCTACTTCCCCCTTGTGCCTGTGCTGTAAGTTTCCTCACCTTGGCTCCCCGTCTGCCTATGCACACTTTCCCTCTACTGTTTAGTTATGCGTAACGGCCTCTCCTCTGGTTCCTCAGGAGGAACGAGAAACCACTCGATGGCCCATCAGGGAGCTAGGTCTGAGTTGGTGTTTTCAGTTGTGTAGCTAGGGGTTTTCTAGTTTCTACAGAAACCATTAGTAGTAGTGGGTGAGGATCTTGTGTTGAAGGCTTTATATCTCCCTTTACCTATATTGGAGTCAGGTACATGCAGTTTTCTTAGTTGTCCACTAGTCTGAAGAAGACAGACTAATTTTAAAATGTTGCCCTACACATTTGGATATAAAATGAAACTACTGATCCATTTTCTAGACCATATTCTTCATTTAGCAGCGCTGTTCTGAACATTCCTACACTCACACATGGGTAACAAAAAAGAGCAAAGACCTTCTTCAGGGTTAAGAGGCGTCCACATCCAACAGGTCTCTGTACAAAGAAGGAAGACCCTATCTGCACAACTAACACCACCCACCACCTCGGACCTGGCTTCCTAAGAGCCGTCACGGGGTTTCCGGTACCTCATGAAAGACAAGAGGGGAGGCTGCCAAACACTGCCTACAAGGAGAAAGGAAGGTGCGCTGGAGAATACAAAAACCAAGAGTGAGAAAACAAAAAAACGGTCATATATAAAAGGTGAAAGGAGTAGTTACTGGAAAGGAAAACAAACCGACTGACAACTGGCACTCAAGCGGTGTTAATCAAAAGGTAAACCCCTAATCTGAAGGTCTGGATCTACTTGAAACAACTCCACCTAAAGGTATAGCCAGCAAGTAAGTACAGTGAACGGTGAACATATATTACCGAACCCAAAATATGATAGGACAAACCATAACAGGGAAATTAAAAGCAGCTGGAGAGGAACACACCAAGAAGGAAGAACAAAGACTAAAGAATTTTGACAGGGAGTAAAAAGGAAACAGCCCAGCAGTCAGAGGAACTGACCATGCAACAACAAGTTACCGGATCAAATTGTCAAACTGAAATTTGTAGATAGCCCATATAACACAATATCTATCAAATAATATTACATTATCTTGATGTACAATGGCCAGAGAAGCTCAATTTTTGGAGGTCAAACTAGAATATTGCTTCTCAGTGTCATGACCCATGCCTGACTCAGCGTTGCTAAGTCATTGCTGGTATTCCTTCACAGGGTTCCAGGTCGTGAGAGGTTAATCCTTACTGCCTTGCTCTGATCTTATGGACGCTATATCCTGGGGCTACACCTCCTGTGCTTCGCCACTGATATTTCCAGCTTAGTTGCGTTACATTCACGTTAGTGACTGGTGTTCTGTCCTGTCCCGTTCTGACCTCCGTTTCCTCCTTGACCTAATCTGACCTCCGTCTTCCCCCTGACCCGAACTGATCTCTGTCTCCCGCCGGACCCAACCTGACCTCTGACTCCCGTCTTGTACTTGTCTCTACCTCTGTTCCCTTCCGGTCCATTGTCCTCCTCTGTTCGTCCGTCTTTTGCCTTTTGCCCAATCTCTGACCTGTCACCCTGTTCCTGTCCTCGTCTCCGTCCTTCACACACCTGTTTTCGTGACTTCCGGGTTCCTGACCTTTTGGCTATCGCCTGACCACGCTTTGCCTACTCCTGTACCATTGACGAGACTTCTTGTTTCAGACTCGGCTTGATGACTATTCTGCTGCCCTCTAGCGGGCTTTCCAACTTACTGTTCATTTAGGTGAGCTGCAGTGCTTCCCTTTTGGGGCAGCGTTACATTAGTGCAGGCTTGTTTACTATTCTATCACCCCCCTAGTGGTTGGTCTGCTAATTACTGAAGCAACACTTCCTGTTTGCTTCAGTGTCTCCCATAGTACAGCGTGACACTCAGCCTGTAAAGTGGGCATACCAGTGGGGCACCCACAAACTGTTGCTGAAGTGTGGCTGAGGACGTAGTTTTGACATAAGTAATAAGCTACACAATATTTATTTCATTTTGAGCTTATTTTACTGTTAAACAGAGTTCAAAACACAAAAGTTAAAAAATAAAACAAACACATTTTTTACTTTTTTTTAATCAACTTTTACAAATGATGGGGCGTGGCCTGCACGCTGATGGCGACGGCTGCTTGAAGGAGAGCTCTGTGCTGACAGCAGGATAAACCGGCTCTTATCAGCTCACAGATAACAGGATTACCAGCTACAGGAGGTGTGAGTAACCCCAGCCCCCAGCTATGCCTAAGGGGAGACCTAAAAAAACTGGCACTCCAGCCAAACTGACAGACTTCTTCCCCCTGGATAGGGATCTCTCCTCACCAAGCAAGATGGCTTCACACTCAGCTTCTTCCCACTCCTCACAGGGAGAAACAGGCTGTTTAAGAGGCTGCACAGGCATTCCTCTGACAGAGGAAACAATGCAATCTCTGCTGAAAACGCTGAGGGCTTCCTTGCAGGCTGATCTCAGAGAAATAGTAAGAGAGCTGAAGGAAGAGATCAGGTCTCTAGGGGTTCGCACAGAGCATGTAGAAACTAAGATGGCTGAATTTGCAACATCACATAACAATCTGATAGATGCTAACACAGCTTTGGAAAAGGAGGTGAGGCACTAAAACTTAAAATCAGTGATATAGAGGACAGATCCCGAAGAAATAACCTAAAAATCAGAGGGATTCCCTCATCAGTAGCAGATAAAGACCTCCAGGAATACTTCCACAAGTTTCTGCAGCTTATACTCCCTGGATGGGACACCAGAGACCTGATAGTGGACAGGATTCATAGAGTCCCTAAAGCCAAAGGCATAGATCCAGCTCTGCCTAAAGATGTCCTGGCTAGACTTCATTTCTATAAAACAAAAGAAGCTGTGCTTCACACACTGAGGGGAAATCCAGCCCTGCCAGACACTTTCATGGGACTAAAAATCTTCCCAGATCTTTCTGCTGCAACTCTTAATAAAAGAAGAGAATTTGCCCACCTTTCTAAACTCATTAGAGATCAAGACATCAAGTACAAGTGGGGTTTTCCGGTGAAGATGATAATTTTCAAAGATGGAGGCACTCACATATGTCATACTCCTTCTCAGCTGGGCAAATTGCTGGATGACTGGGGAATAGCCCACCCACCAAACCCTGGTGGGCAGGAGAATCATAGAGGCCCTCCAGGCAGGATTAACCCTGAATGGTCAGTAGCTTAGCTGGGACTCCTTCCTGCTTATGGCACCTGCTGTCCCTGCTCCTGTGACACGGGATGTCACGTAGCCCCCCCTGATGTTCTCGCCTATGGCGAGCGGTTATACACCGGGCACCCTACTCGGGGCAAACCGGTGTTGTTGGAATTTTTTTGTTTTTGTTCCTCTTCTCACAAATGTTCCTTAATTTTTTCTGGAAATTTCTCTCAATTCCTTGCTGGTCTAGCCCCTCTCATCCCTGATGGCGTTCTTGGGAATTCAACCCCCCCTGCGGCTCCAATATGAGAATTAAGATATTGTCTATTAATGTGAACGGACTCAACTCCCCAGCAAAAAGGTCAATGATGTGGAGAGAGGTGAAGGCATCTAACTGTGATATAGCGTGCATTCAGGAGACCCACCTTCTTTCCACAGATAATAAACGGCTACTTCATCCAAGCTTCCAACACACCTTTTTTGCTAATGACTCAAAAAAAAGAGGAGGAGTGGCCATTTTAATAAAGAACTCAGTGGCCTTTAAATTGATAAATGTCAGTTATGGAGCGGATGGAAGATATATTATTTTGTCTTGTTATATCAACAGCGTCCCTTATACCTTGGCAACGGTCTACTCCCCAAATTCATCACAATTGACCTTTGCTAGGAAATTTTTCCAAGCATTCAAAGATACTGCCACAGGGGCGGAAATCATCTGTGGAGACTTTAATATACCTGTAATACGCTCCATGGATTGCTCCAACACCAGCATCCCACATGCTAAGGAACTTAAGCATCTCATCAATGAATTCCATTTTCATGACATCTGGAGATATTTGCACGCATCAGAAAGAGACTATACGTTCTTCTCTTCCAGGCATCGCTCATACAGTAGAATTGATTTTTTTTTGGTCGACAGCAAATCTATAAGTAATTGTTTGGCAGCTGATATTGGTTTAATTACTTGGACAGATCATGCGCCGATCTCTTTGTCTGTTCAGGGTAGCTTTAATGTTCAAAATTCCCCTAGGTGGAGACTGAATACCAGCTTGCTTGGTAGGCAGAAGGTACATGATGAAGTAGAGTCAGTGTTAACAGAATATTTTAAACTTAATAATAATGGGGAAATTTCTGACGAGACCCTGTGGGCTGCTCATAAAGCCGTAGTCAGAGGGCAGCTCATAAAAATAGCCTCCATCCAAAAACGGAAAAAAGACGCAGATATTAAATATATATTAACCCGTATTCATCACCTTGAATCCCTGAATAAAGCCAAAGCATCCCCTAACTTGACTAAAGAAATTGTAACCCATAGATTCCAACTAAGATCCCTACTCCTGCAAAAATACGAACATAATCTTAAAAAAAATAGATCGACATTTTATGCTATGGGGGATAGAGCGGGGTCCTTATTGGCAAGAAGGACGAAAAAACGTGAGATCCAATCTAAAATAGAATTCCTGAGGGACCCGAACGGAACAATCACTAGACATCCCATTGAAATAGCAGAAGCATTTGCGAAATACTATGAGGCCCTGTATAATCTAAAATATGATTCCAATACGTCACAGCCGACTCAAGTGGATATACAGGGTTTCCTAGACACCCTGGATCTTCCCCGGGTCTCAGATGAGCAATTAGAGGAACTTAATCTTCCCTTTACTACACATGAAATCCTAGGTGCCATTAAAATGACTAAGTCTAACTCTGCCCCGGGCCCCGATGGGCTGCCATACGAATATTACAAACAATTTACATCCACTCTGTCCCCCTTTATGTCAAAAACCTTCAATTTTTGGCAAAATAAAGGGTCAATTTCCCCAGACAACTTAGAAGCGATAATTATCACGCTACCAAAGCCAGGGAAACCTGCAGACACCCCGGGTAATTTTAGGCCCATTTCACTCCTAAATTGTGATGTTAAAATTTATGCCAAACTAGTGGCAGATAGACTTCATAAAGTGATCCCGACCTTAGTGGCTCCAGACCAAGTTGGGTTTGTGACAGGGAGGCAATCTAAGGATGGCACCAGACAGATGCTTGACTTGATTGGACTGGTGGAGATATCGGGTGAACCCAGTACATTCCTGTCTCTTGATGCTGAAAAAGCCTTTGACAGGGTGCACTGGGGATACCTGGAGAGAGTTCTAACAAAATTCGGGTTCTTGGGGAACATCAAGTCATCCATTCTAGCCCTCTACTCTTACCCAAATGCGTCAGTGTTGGCATCGGGGTTTCTGTCATCTAAATTTCAAATAAGTAATGGCACCCGCCAGGGGTGTCCATTGTCTCCCGCTATTTTTGCTTTAGTGGTAGAACCTCTGGCGGAAGCTATACGAAAAAACATAGCCATTTCTGGTATAAGAGTTGGGGAATTTGAACATAAACTTGGTTTATACGCAGACGATGTGATAATTTCCTGTTCTAACCTTGCAGTGTCGATTCCAGCAGTGGTGAACACATTATCAAACTTTTCTAAAGTGTCGTATTATAAGCTTAATGCGGCAAAGTCTTTGATACTGCCGTTTAATGTACCGGCGGAGGCCAGGAGTGCGCTGGAGGGGGCCTTTCAATTCAAATGGTGCGACAGGGGAATACCTTATTTGGGTATTAAGCTGACACCATCGCAGATGTTAATTAAAGAAAATTTGGAACCTCTGATCCAAAATTTAGAAAAGGAATTGGGAAGATATGAAAAAATATCATTGTCCTGGATGGCCAGGATACAGTCCTTTAAAATGGTTTTCTTACCCAAAATATTGTATGTGCTCAGATGCCTTCCCATCAAAATTTCTCACAAAACCCTGATGAAACTTCAATCGTTGACTAACAAATTTGTCTGGGGTAATAAAAGGGCTAGGGTCGCAGGTAAAGTGTTATACCCCCCATATGACTTAGGGGGATTGGGCACCCCAAACATAACGGCATATTATAAAGCCTTACTAATTGAATCACTAAAGGAATGGTGGCGTCCAGGTAATTCACATAGATGGGCTCAGATTGAAAATTTCCTGTCCCGCCAGGGCTCGGTCAGAAGAATGATGGAAGCAGAATATTTGAGCCGTTCACGGTTCTCCCCGTGTGTTCCCACCATGTCAGCCTCCCTGGAGGTCTGGCGAAATGACTTGATTCATAAGATTCAGATTCCTCTTTCAGAGATTTCCCTCAAGTCGTTGGAATCTCAAATCCCCTTTTTGAATCTGGCCAGGTGGGAGGGATCGGGCATTACAGTGCTGGCGGATCTATACTCTGATTTGGGTGTTAACCCCTTTAATGAAATAGTACGGGAACACCCCTCTTTAAAGGGCTGTTTCTATCAACACATCCAAATTAGTCATTTTCTGGCCTCTAAATTTCCTCCAAAGTCAAAGCCTCTGTTACCTACAACAAAAGCTTTGGTATTTAAAAAGATAATTAAATCCAAAGGTATCTCCTCGACATACAAATGGCTCAATAACCCCCCCGAAGAGAAAAAATCTCCTTATATGAATAAATGGGACGTGGAGTTGAGTGTCTCTACCTCACCTTCAAACTGGCACTCGGCATCAGCAAATATCCAAAAATATTCCAATCATCTGGAGCAACTGAAAAAAGTACACCTGCGATGGTATCGGTCCCCAGCCAACTTAGCACAGTTCCTCCCAAATTATTCGCCACATTGTTGGAAGGGCTGCCTCCAAAGGGGTACTCTTGGGCACTGCTGGTGGGCTTGTCCCAAGGTTTTCTCGTTCTGGTTGGAGGTGTTTGGCCTGATGGGTGAGCTGACAGGCAATCGTATTAATCCGAATCCGGCTCTGGCAGTGCTAAACGTGGGTATAGAGGAGTTCTCTTGGGAATCCAGGGGTTTATTAGTTCACATTCTAGTAGCTGCCAGATATTGCATAAGTTTGCACTGGAAATCCCCAAAGACGCCTACATTAGTTGAACTATATAACCGAATTAATCTCCAATGCCAATACGAGTTCTGTCTGGCTCACTCCATCCGCGCCAAAAACAAAATACTTCAGATTTGGGACACATGGTTAAACTCTGTATATGCATCCCCTGTCAGGCATCTGTTTCCAGGGCAAACTGTTGATAATTAAAAATGGGTCAAATAGGCTCAAAGTGTGTGTTACGCAGGGAGTTCACCCATACCACATGTCAATAGTCAAGGTGTTTAAATCTCTGTTGTTGTTACTGCTTGGGCTACCCCAAAACGCCATCCAATTCCCTCCCTCCCCCCTCCCCCTCCCTGGTTGCTTCCTTGCAACCATCCATGGTTCTCCCCCTCTCCCCCACTTCTCTCTCCCCTCCCTTTTCTTATCTTCCTTTCTTACTCTCTGGTTCTGGTTGTTTGGATCCCTCATTTTGAGGATTAAAGAGTAAATTGGTAGGTTGACTCTATACGTATTGGGTATTGATTAACCTAAAAAAGTTGCAACTTGCATCAGACATGATTGGTGGTGGTGTGACAGGAAATGTGAATCATAATCAAAGGTGATACTACCACATGTTACAGCGTTGTTTTCTTTGTGTATTATTGCCAATGATACCTGAATTTCTCCTTTTTTTGTAATGTAACTTCCTACAATAAAAATTGATTGGATTAAAAAAAAAAAAAAACTTTTACAAATGATGAGGCTCAGGCATTACCATGTTATAGCTAGGGAGGTAGAAGAGGTTGCAGGGATCAAATAAAAACCTGAGCAATGGTATGTGGTGAAGGAATTATTCTTCGTACAGTACAAATCAATAGTTTGGACACACTTGTTCATACAATGTTTTTTGTTTATTTCTTATTGGAACCTGCCCATTGTAGAGCTAGACTGAAGGTGCAAAACCATGAAGGAGCATGTATGGAAATAAAGAGTACAGAAGCAAGTGTGAAACTCGAATATATGTTAAACCTTAGTTTCCAAAAAGTAGCCCCCTTTAACTAGTATGACAGCTTCACACACCCATGCCATTTTCTCAAACAGCTTCATTAGTTGGTTCCTGGCATGGTTTCCAATGAACAGGTATGTCTTGTAAAGAGTTCATTTGTGGAAAATTTGTGACCATCAGCTTCAAACAGAGCGGAGACATATTCCACAACTGTTCTAAGCCAAAATATGGCAAGAACCACTCAACTATGTAAAGAACAATTACAGTCTATCAATACAGTAAGACTAGAAAGTCAGTCAATCCAAGAAATTGCTAGAATCTTGAAGGTATCCTCCAGTGCAGTGATGAAAATAATCAATCACTATGATGAAACTGAGGACCCTGCATAAAAATGTAATAATTGATTACCTCTGCTGCAGAGGATAAGTTCCTCAGAGGTACCAGCCTCATAAAACACAATTTCACAGGACCTCCGATAACAGCCCTTATTCATGATGCACAGATATCAAGTAGCAGACACATCTCAATATCAACTGTCCATGGGAGACTGTGATAAACCGGCCTTTATAAATGAAATGCTGCAAAGAACTATTAAAGACTGCAAACAAGAAGAAATGACTTGATTGGGCCAAGTAACATAAAAATTATGTCTTTCAGAGACACAGAAAAGGTTATAAGATGGTTTCTACATATGTCATGGCCACCATTATGGATGGCCACCATTATGTTGCAACAGGTGTGATGGTGAGGGGGTGCATTACTGGTGACAATGTTTGCGATTTATTCAAAATTCAAGGCACACTTCCACAGCATGGATATCACAGCATTCAGAAGACGCAGCCTCCACAACCACCTGACCTCAACCCATTTTGACATGGTTCGGGATGATTTGGACGCAGAGTGAAGGCAAAGCAGCCAACAAGGGCTGAGCACCTTTGGGAACTCCTTCAGGACTGTTGAAAGCTATTCTATGTGACAACCTGATGAAGCTGCTTGAGAGAATGCCCAGGAAGGTATAAAGCTTAAATCAGTGTAAAAGGGAGGTACGCTAAAGAATATAAGGTTTACCACATATTCTGATTTCTTTCACACCTATTACTTTACTCTTTACATTGAAAACAGGATCATATAGAAATGCACTATATTTGGCGCTGCCCAGGAGAAAACTCATTGTAAAGGTCTTCAATATATAAGTAACAATGTAAATTCTTTACTCCCTATTTCCATACGTGATTCAGGGGAAGACATATCAAGGTCTAAGTCCTTTTTAATGAGTCCTTCATTTCAGATTCATTAGAGACAGATTAAGAACAACACGTTCGAAACACGTCCTCTTTGTGGGCTGGTGTTGTGACCCTATATGGACTTTTTAATATGTTTCACAAATAAAATTTGTATTTTTCTACTCAAGTACTTTTTTGACTGGATTGCTGGAATTTCTTTGGACTCTCATATCATTGGTACAGTCTGTGCAGTCACATGGGGGGCCCATTTTTACCACCAAAGCAGGAGGAATCGTGTATTTGTGCCGCCCCTTTGTCAGCAGCCGGGCTGATTGGATCCGGATCCGCGGTGGCTTGAGGGGCGTCCGGACCCGGGGGTCGTGCGGCCACTCAAATGAAGGGGTTATTTACAGAGGATTATGTTCGTGAATCCACCCGTGGTATGTGGTAATATGGAGTACCACCGCTGCAGTTGGGAGTACCCGGGGACCATTGAGTGGGGCAGCCAGGTGTTAGAACCCTCCACGGGTAGGTGGGAATGCCCCGGGACTCGGTGATGGTGTTTGGGGAGTGCCGTGGGGAGTGAAGGGGCCATTTGCGTACTCACTCAGTCCATAAAGCTGACACCGACAACTGGATAAACCATAGTTCTGGACACCGCTTCCGCTGAGGGGAGCTAGTTCGGGTCCCGTCCCCAATGGTGCTGCCTGGTGATCCGTGGCTTTCCTCCTGGCACTAAGTTCACTTGTCTGTTGGTTCCGGTAGTATAGAACTAGTCGGGTCCCGCTCCTCAGTGTGGCTAACTGTGGGAGCTTGCTCTCGGGGTTCACGCTTGGGATTTTCTGGACCGCTTTAGTGGAAAGTCCTCTCCCCCTCATTGCGCCAGTACCCCAATTTTGGAGCGGGTGGAGAGCAGATCTTGAAGGCTCCGTTCTCGTCGGGTCAATTGTCAGGTTGCCTGAAGCTACTCCCTGACCTAGGGTTCACGTACCCCGTCGTGCCCTGGTCCCAGCCCGGTGATGGTACAAGCTCGCCGGCTGTCCTCCTCAACAGTTCTGTGCCCCTTGTCACGATCCCCTGCGACCGGGGTCCTGCTCCTACTAGGCCCAGACCACCGTCTGCTACCTAGTTGCTTCCAAGGAGCCCGGCTCCTGACCTCCTCTCTCCTTCACTTCCTACACTTCACTGACCTACTCCTGACACTCCTGACCTCCCCTTAACCAACCCCCCAAGTGGGCGACCCTATTCCACTCAGGCCGTCCACTGGTGTGTCTGGTGGGTGTGATGCAGAGTGTTCCTAGGATTTTATTAGCTGTTGTAGGGAACACCATGTAGTTGGGGACCCATAACCAAGGAGGAAGTGGATATTGCACAGAAGGGCAGCTTGCACAATACCCTGTGACGACCTGATAGTCCAGGGCGTCACACATTTTTAAGACTTTCTGCACTGCAAAGGGCACATTTCTTGTTATTGCACAGGGGCCCTTTTCTGTCTATGTCCGCCAGTGATGTGGTCCTTTGTGGTTTTGTCACCTTCAGTCTGGATGAAAAAAAAGTGGAAACACCGTAAGATATAATTTTTAAGTAAATATCATGTTAATATCGACATGCAGACCTTGTGTTCATAATAGATCCACTTCTGTTATTATTTAACGGCCTTCATCTCAATCTCGAGCCATGGCGACTTCAAGGATGAAAGCTCTTTTGGATAATCAATCTACTGCAAGCCTAGATAGGTCCACCAGGGCCTTCTCCACCATTTTGTTGAGTGCCCCAGTATGCATAGTTTGGTCCACTTCTTTTAGTAATGTCAACAATAAGGAGCTTTGTATGAAGGCTATTTTGTGTTCACAGCTCTCATGTGGAGCTATGTACCTCGATGGTAACAAACCTTACTGGAGTCATACTCTATTTTGCCTGTATAGGCATCCATACACATTAGACTAATATGGCCGAATCTCCTAATATTGACGGGTTTGACCGTCAGTCTAATGTGTACGGAGGTGTTGACGGACTGATGTTTGGGAGATATGTCTATAGCGCATGTCTGATTTCGAGGCGGATTGTCTTGTTCTCCTGTGGATTAGCCGCCTGTCAACAAGTTAGTTGATGGCTTTCTCATAGAGAACATGGACGAACGCACTAGTTTTTAAAGTGTTGGCTGAGATGGCTGTCGGCCAAACTGTTGGACGAAGCATTGTTTGGCTGACAGCCATCTAATTTGTATAGCCGACTTTTGTGAGCAAACAGTAAAAACTGCTTTACACGCAGCGACATCGCTAGCGATATCGCTAGTGATAGCACCCGCCCCCGTCGTTTGTGCGTCACAGGCAAATCGCTGCCTGTGGCGAACAATATCGCCGGTACGCGTCACACCAACTTACCTTCCTAACGACGTCGCTGTTGTGTCGCTGTTGTCGGTGAACAACCTCTTTTTTAAGGGGGTGGTTTGTGCGTTGTCACAGCGACATCACACAGCGGGCCACCAATAGAAGCGGAGAGGCAGAGAGCAGCCGCATGAACGTCACTCCCACCTCGTTGCCGGAGGATGCAGGAATGCTGTTGTTTGTCATTCCTGGGGTGTCACACGTAGCGATGTGTGCTGCCTCATAAACGACGAACAACCTGCGTCCCAAACGAGCAACGATATTTTGAAAATGAACGACGTGTCAACAATCAACGATTTGGTGAGTTTTTGGGATCGTTAGCGGTCGCTCGTAAGTGTCACACGCAACGACGTCGCTAACGAGGCCGGATGTGTGTCACGAATTCAGTGACCCCAGCGACATCTCGTTAGCGATGTCATTGCGTGTAACGGGGCCTTTAGAGGCAAAAGGCTGCTTTACACGTTACAATATATCGTGCGATCGCATTTGTGTCACGCGGAGCGATGTGTGCTGCCCCGGGTACGATGAACAACAGGACGTTCGATTTTTAGAAAATGAGCGACGTGTCAGCGATGAACGAGAAGGTGAGTATTTCTGCTCGTTCATAGCTGTCACAGGCTACGATATCACTAACGATGCCGGATGTGTGTCACTTACGACGTGACCCCGCCGACATCTCGTTATATATATCGTAGCGTGTAAAGCCCGCTAAATGGAAGCAAGTATGACTCCAAATTACCATAAAAACACATAGATCTGCACATAAACTTTAAACACAAAATGATAACATAATCAATAAAGACTATTTTCAAAATTGCTTACTTTGTTATTTAGTTTCCAAAGGTGGATATTTTTTTTTTTTAGATTTTATTACAAAATGTATCCAACAAATAGCACAGAAGCAATTTCAATGAGATATCTAAGATGTGGATTAAAAATCTAAAATCTGCCTTCTCCACACTTACAAGAACATTTAGCAATGATTTTGACTTGATAAATGCTGTAGGTGGCAGACAAATACCAATGAACTAAAAGAAAAATTAGTCATATTCTAATATCCAGTTGAACACTTTCTGACCTGCGTCTAAAAAGGCTATGATCATGCAAAATACCATGACGCAAAGTTAGCCGCACTTAAATGAGGTCTCCAATTTTGGAAAATCCCTGTCTCTTGATTTCTGTTTGTTTTAAAAAAAATAACTAACCTGTGCTTTACTCACCCTTCCTAGGTTTAGCGCTAAAGCTCTGACACTGCTAGCAAAGCCTGCAATTCTGCACTGCACTGAAGTTACATCAACGGTGCTGCAGACAATAACAGAGCTGCTTGTGCTGCCAAATTGGATAGAGCCGCTGAGTTCAATGACTGGCTGCAATGCTATCATCATTACGTCAGTGCTGTAGACAATAACAGACACCGGGAGAAATGCAGAGTCTGTACTAAACCCAGTGAGGGTGAATCGGCACTGGACCCAGTGAGGGCGAGTTGGCACTGGACCCAGTGAGGGTGTAAAGGGTATTTAATGAAAGGACAGGGGTCCCTGGGCTGGCTCTCAGGCTTGAGACCATGCGCTGTCCCTTATCTCGGAGGTAGGCTTGATGGTATCCAGGTCCGAGACCCCAGCGTGACCCTAACTCCTGTCTGAGCCCTGATCTTACGCCCTCTCTCCCACACCCTTGGGGTGAGGTGGAAGACACTGACAAAACACCACAAAAAGACACCGACAACGGTAAACGGAAACTCGTACACACTGCACTCAGGAGAGACAATATGTGTACAGGGGGACAATGAAAAAAGGGAAGAAGTAAAGCACAACAGGAGAACGCTCACAAAAGAAAGAAGCACTACACAGATCTGTAGCGCCCCTGAACCCTTCAGGGCACTACTAGGTACTGCATCTGTCATAGATGCAGGGCCTACCCCCAGGGATCTGGAAGCTCAATGCCCGTACCAATCAAAACAGATAACATCCCCAGTTCCCTCACCCAGACAAGGATGACTGACTAGTTGGACCCAATGGATGGCCACCTAGGGGTGGAGCCAATCCAATCGTCTAGCACACAACCCGGGGGGAGGAGAGACACAGTAGAGTGAGTAGTAAGTGGAGGAAACGGAGGTGTCTCAAGATGGGGTCGTGTAACGGTGGCCAGACTGAGTGTGGTTGCCAGGGAGGGTACGACGAGGTACCCCTGGAAACAAGGCACTGGCGGGGCACAGGGCCCTAGGTTAGGTAAACGCTTCAAGCTGCCTGACAAATACCTGCACAGTGAGGGGACCTTTACGGATCTCATTGACCCAAGAATCCGAGGCACCAGCAGTAACGATTGAGCCAGGGACCAGAACAGCACACGGACCCTACAGGGTTAACACTGCCCGCCGTACGGACGAGAGCCTGACAACTAACAGGAGGGGACTCCCAGACGCTCTAAGTTACAGGGTTCCACAAAACAACAGAGAGGTGCAGGGGAAAGAAGCCATTAGGGTACCACACCGGTACTGGGACTACAGGGACCAGAGGTCTGTACCAGGCGTCCAGCGTCACCATCTGCTGTGAGTAAAAACCAGAGTTGCACTGTATTCCCATCGTATGGTCTCCGTTCTTTCCACGCCGCACCCCATCTACACCCTGGGGCTCAGCCCTACTTGCAGAGGGCCCAACATCCCAGCCCAAGTGGACATAAACTGTGCAGCGACGGCTCCAACTACTTAGCCGCAACCCGTAAGTGGCGTCACGACAAACTCTTTCATGTCCCCTATATATATCCCCCATTTAAAAGCTACCCCCAGGGTCACGGAACCGGGCAACGGCCACCAAGTGACATTTCCCCAGCAATACACCTCCCGGGACCAAGTACCCCATAACCCTGGGCGACATAGATCACCATTAACCTGATAACCACCAAGACTGGGATTGCTGGATGTTATGCTGAAGCTATCATCAGCAAATACAGGAAGAAAGGCATGCTTTAAATAAGGAGGATACAGCTGCACATGACAATTACCAACCTGAGCTCTTAGTTCCTGCTTACTAGTCTGCAGGAATTAAAGGGAACCCGTCACCAGTTTTTTCCCTATTAAACCAAAAATATCACCTTCTGCAGCTCCTGGGCTGCATTCCAGGAAAGTGCACCTTGTTGCTGGCCCCTCTTGCAGACCCCTAAAAGAACTTTATAAAATCTTACCGTTTAATATGCAAATGAGTTTGGTTGAACACGTGAGTGGGCTCTAATTCGGCTCCTGCCCCCCCTCCTTCCGCTGTTTGCCGTCCCCCAGTTATGATTTACATGGATGACGCCGCCCCCATCATCGTCCAAGCTGCTGTAGTCTTGCGCAGGCGTATTTCGATGTGCCCCTATTGCAGGGCTGAGCATAAAGTTTCCCTCGCGCGAGCGTCGGTGATGTAGTTGCGCAGGCGCGAGATTATGGACGGGTATGAGGATGACGCTGGTGAGGTTATACACAGCACCGCCCATAGTCTCGCGCCTGCGCAAATACAGCACCGGTGCTTTATGCTCAGCCCCACGATAGGTGCACAGTGAAATGCGCCTGCGCAAGACTCCAGCAGCGTGCACGGCGTCCTCCATGTAAATCATGACTGGGGGACGGTGAACAGCGGCAGGAGGGGGGACAGGAGCCGAATTAGAGCCCGCCCATCTGGCAAGATTTTATAAAGTTCTTTTAGGGGTCTGCAAGGGGGGCCAGCAACAAGGTGCACCGTCCTAGAATGCAGCCCAGGAGCTGCAGAAGGTGATTTTTTTGATTTAATAAGGAAAAAACTGGTGACAGGTTCCCTTTAACTCCTGCAGAGCTGAGGACCAGTGAACCTGAACTAGCTGACGCATAGCTCTGGCTGAACAATCCAGAAGCCTCAGGTTGCTGGTCAGACTCTGAGGTGCGATGGTGTGCCAGCAGGTGTGCACAGAGCTAAACAATGCATGACAGAGTGTGAATAAAACATAGGGTGTTTTTATTTTACACTGCAACCAGGGCAAGAGATTTTCCAAATTACCAATTGTAAAACAAGTAAAAGCTAAAAATGTTGCATTTTGTCAAAATTTTGAGGCTGGAATTTAAAACTTTAATTCTGACACATCCTATACCTGTATCTAGTTTTTTTAAATTAATGTTCCCACACGTGTAAACCTTGCCTCATACTGAAAGATAGCTCTGAAATTAAAGAAGTTCTGATTATTTGGGGGAAGAGATGTGGTAAGTATACAGTACAGTACAAACCAAAAGTTTGGACACACCTCATACAAAAGAGTTTTCTTTATTTTCATTACTGTGAAAATTGTGGATTCACATTGAAGGCATCAAAACTATGAAGTAACACATGTGGAATGAAATACTTAACAAAAAAGTGTGACACAACTGAAAATATGTCTTATATTCTAGGTTCTTCAAAGTAGACACCTTTTGCTTTTTTGCTTTAAATACTGCTTTGCACACTCTTGGCATTCTCTTGATAAGCTTCAAGAGGTAGTCACCGGAAATGGTTTTCCAACAGTCTTGAAGGTGTTCCCAGAGATGCTTAGCACTTATTGGCCCTTTTGCCTTCACTCTGCGGTCCAGCTCACCCCAAACCATCTCGATTGGGTTCAGGTCTGGTGACTGTGGAGGCCAGGTCATCTGGCGTAGCACCCCATCACTCTCCTTCTTAGTCACATAGCCCTTACACAGCCTGGAGGTGTGTTTGGGGTCCTTGTCCTGTTGAAAAATAAATGGTGGTAAAACTAAACGCAAACTGGATGGAATAGCATGCCACTGCAAGATGCTGTGGTAGCCATGTTGGCTCAGTATGCCTTCAATTTTGAATAAATCCCCAACAGTGTCACCATCAAAGCACCCTCACACCATCACACCACCTCCTCCATGCTTCACGGTGGGAACCAGCCATGTACAGTCCATCCGTTCACCTTTTCTGCGTCGCACAAAGACACGGTGGTTGGATCCAAAGATCTCAAATTGGGACTCATCAGACCAAAGCACAGATTTCCACTGGTCTAATGTCCATTCCTTGTGTTCTTTAGCCCAAACAAGTCTCTTCTGCTTGTTGCCTGTCCTTAGCAGTGGTTTCCTAGCAGCTATTTTACCATGAAGGCCTGCTGCACAAAGTCTCCTCTTAATAGTTGTTCTAGAGATGTGTCTGCTGCCAGAACTCTGTGTGGCATTGAACTGGTCTCTAATCTGAGCTGCTGTTAACCTGCGAGTTCTGAGGCTGGTGACTTGTATAAACTTATCCTCCGCAGCAGAGGTGACTCTTGGTCTTCCTTTCCTGTGGCGGTCCTCATGTGAGCCAGTTTCTTTGTAGCATTTGATGGTTTTTGCCACAGCACTTGGGGACACTTTTAAAGTTTTCCCAATTTTTCGGACTAACTGACCTTCATTTCTTAAAGTAATGATGGCCACTCGTTTTTCTTTACTTAGCTGCTTTTTTCTTGCCATAATACAAATTCTAACAGTCTATTCAGTAGGGCTATCAGCTGTTTATCCACCAAACTTCTGCAAAACACAGCTGATGGTCCCAACCCCATTTATAAGGAAAGAAATCCCACTTATTAAACCTGACAGGGCACACCTGTGAAGTGAAAACCATTTCCGGTGACTACCTCTTGAAGCTCATCAAGAGAATGCCAAGAGTGTGCAAAGCAGTAATCAAAGCAAAAGGTGGCTACTTTGAAGAACCTAGAACATTAGACATATTTTCAGTTGTTTCACACTTTTTTGTTAAGTATTTCATTCCACATGTGTTAATTGATAGTTCTGATGCCTTCAATATGAATCTACAATTTTCAGAGTCATGAAAATAAAGAAATCTCTTTGAATGAGGTGTGTCCAAACTTTTAATCTGTACTGTATGTTAAAATCCAAACAGCCAATAATTATTTCTCAGCATCGGCAGAGGTTACATAAGGAGAGCAAAGATGGAAAGAAAATATAAAGCAGCCAACACACTGACATATTCTGTTAGAAAGTTCATTGATTTTTTTTTTCCGAGTTATATATCCAAATAAAAAAAAAACAACAACAAAAACCCCCACAACAGTGTTCAAAGAAAGAAATAAGTTCATTCAAATCAACAAGCAAGAGGGAGAGGACATGGATGACAGAAAGGGATGGAAATCTAATATTGATTTTTTTTTTTCTCAGAATGATCTAGAGAAATGGCCCCTAACCTTTCTTACCTTGAGGACCACATTAGAGGGAACTTGTCAACAGGTTTTTCTACCGAAAATTACATTTCACCTTAAAGGGAATCTGTCACCAAGTTTTTCCCACCTAATCTGAGAGCAGCATAATGTAGAGAAAGATCCTGATTCCAGAGGTGTTTCACTTACTACTTAAGTGTAGTTTTGATAAAATCTTTGATTAATCAGCAGGACATTATCATTACAGGACTATTTGGCGTGAAGGGATACCGGAGAGTAAGGAAATTTGTACAGCCCCTTTTCACAACAAGAGAGCACTGACCTGGACACAAAGAGATCTGTCCATCTCTAGTTATACTACATCCTCTAGAAATGGCCGTAGCTCGGTATATTCTGTGTACAGGATACACTTACCATGGGCTCCCGTAGCCTGTATGTCTGTTTGCGCATTCTTTAAAAATAGTGTAAGGCTTTAAAAAAAAAAGTATTAAAAAAGGAAATCATAAATGTCCCTAGTAGTCAATACCTTCTTAGCAGAGGTCAGACTGCTATAGGGAAAATGTGGTTCAAGGCCTAAAATAGGAAAAAAAGTATGCTAATTTTTCTGTATCCTCATATTCTCTTTAAAAAGCAGTATTTCGGTCACAGGATATCGATGACCACTTCTGTCTAGATATCTGACCCTCACCAATGTGATATGGATTACCTAAACTAAGGGTAGGTCATCAATATCATGTTATTAGTGATGATCGAGCACTGCTAGTATTGGGAGCTTGATACTTGTAACCAGCAGTTGGATGCTTGGATGGGAGCGACTCGTGTGCCCGGTATAATGGAAATCAATGGGAACATCTTCCAGAAAAGTTCCCACATTGACTTCCATTATACTTGGCACACAAGTCAAGCCCGTCTGAGCGTCCAACTGCTTGTTATGAGTACAGAACACCTGAGCATGGTAGTGCCCACTCATCACTAGTTATGAGTACCAAATCACGAGCATGGTAGTGCCCGCTCATCATTAGTTATGAGTACTGAGCACCTGAGCATGGTAGTGCCCACTCATCACTAGTTACAAGTACTGAGCACCCAAGCATGGTAGTGCCCGCTCATCACTAGTTACAAGTATCAAGCACCTGAGCATGGTAGTGCTCACTTATCACGAGTTACCAGTGCTGAGCACCCAAGCATGGTAGTGCCCGCTCATCACTAGTTACCAGTACCGAGCATCCAAGCATGGTAGTGCTCACACATCATTAGTTACAAGTACTGGGCATGGTAGTGCCCGCTCATCACTAGTTACCAGTACTGAGCATCCAAGCATGGTAGTGCTCGCTCATCATTAGTTACAAGTACCGAACATAGTAGTGCCCGCTCATCACTAGTTACGAGTACCGAGCACCCAAGCATTGGAGTGCTCGCTCATCACTAGTTACCAGTACTGAGCACCCAAGCATGGTAGTGCCCGCTCATCACTAGTTACCAGTACCAAGCATCTGAGCATGGTAGTGCCCGCTCATCACTAGTTACCAGTACTGAACACCTGAGCATGGTAGTGCCCGCTCATCACTAGTTACAAGTACTGAGCACCCGAGCATGGTAGTGCTCGCTCATCACTAGTTACGAGTACAGAGCACCTGAGCATGGTAGTGCCCGCTCATCACTAGTTACAAGTACTGAGCACCCGAGCATGGTAGTGCCCGCTCATCACTAGTTACGAGTACAGAGCACCTGAGCATGGTAGTGCCCGCTCATCACTACATGTTATAGGAGAACTCATTTAGCTATTTAACTATTTGCCGTGTGGTTTTCAGTACAGATCATGGTAAACAACTTTGTTTTTCTGCTGATTTTGTTTGTGTTTTTTTTGTTAACCAGTAATGAAAACCATACAAAGCAAATTCTTTTAGTTGTATTTTCTAAGCATGTGTCACTTGGTTGAAATCATTACTTAATTAGCACAATAGGGAATTGTTGATGCTTAAAGGAATTGTCTCTTGTATTTTATTTCAATTTAATGAATTGGTTTTAAGTCCTTACAAGAGAAACAATGTGTTTATTGTTATTATTATTAGTTTCTTTGTTATGGATAAACAAATTAAACAAACCTTTCCCAACGGCTGCAAACATATTTTCAAGCATTTTATGGTATTAGTTTTCCAAAGAAGCCACAAAAGCCAGGGAGTAACAGGGAAGATGCATGGTTATCTGTGTGTAAGGTCAGACTGGCCCACCGGACGGCAGGTGTATCCTCTGGTGGGCCCCTGTGAAGGAGTGCTAAGAGCAGTACTAATATACTTTATGCATTAATTACAGAGAAAGGGATCATCTAATCATTCATTATTCAAACTATTTAGTTTAAGATTATTTAGAATCACAAGTAAATTTGAGCACTAGGGTCAGGTTATTTTTGCATGTTGCTGAATAATGGGCATCTAGATTCCATGTTACTGGGGAATCCTTGTCACCCCAGTCTGACACTGTGTATGAACTATCTATGCTGCTTATTTAGGCTCTCAGAAGCACAGCGCCTTTCAATGTTCTGAGAAATGCTGCTAAGCTCATATTTCAGAGAATAGAAGCTCATCTGCAATTCTCCGCAGCAGTCATTACTCATTGAATGGAGCTAATAACAGCTGATCATGGGGATGCTGGGCGTCTGCTCCCCACCGGTCTGATATTGCTGACATATCCTAAAAATATGTACAGAAAATTGGCGTTCACACAGTAAAAGGTTTAAAGATGCTGGTGGAGCCCATAGTACATGTAAGGAGTAATTCATCACTCTTATTTCAATGATGCAAGGATTTTATTCCACGTCCAGGGATGTAGCAGACGTGATTAGACATTAGCGGTACAGGGACATACTGTCCCGCTACGTACGGGGAAGTACCAAGTGAACGGTGAAAGTGAAGGGAAAGGAAACCCTGTATCCAGGGAAGGGGGAGATGGAGCCCCCTTACCAAGCCTACCACTGTGGCCCCTGGCTTCACTCACCACCCTAGATAGGTTCAGCACCTATGTGCCGAGCAGGATACCTGACCCTAGAAATGGGCCCTAGGTAGCGAACGGGTGGGATGAGCGCGTAGGGTGGCTTTACATGCTGCGATATCCGGCCCAATATCGCTAGCATGAGACCCGCCCCCATCGTTTTTGCGCGACAGGCATATCGCTGTCCGTCGCGCACAAAATCGCGCACCCCCGTCACCCGTACTTACATGGCCTTCGACGTCGCTGTGACCGGCAAACCGCCTCCTTTCTAAGGGGGCGGTCCGTTTGGCGTCACAGCAACGTCACTAAGCGGCCGCCCAATGATAGCGGAGGGGCGGAGATGAGCGGGACATAACATCCCACCCACCTCCTTCCCTCTGCATTATGGCCAGAGGCAGGTAAGGAGATGATCCTCGTTCCTGCGGCGTCACACGTAGCGATGTGTGCTGCCGCAGGGACGAGGATCAACTTCGCCTCAGCAGCGATAATTGGGAGCGGACCCCCGTGTCAACGAGGAGCGATTTTGGACGTTTTTGCAACGATCCAAAATCGCTCCTAGGAGTTACACGCTACGACATCGCTACAGCGGCCGGATGTGCGTCACAAAATCCGTGACCCCAACGAGATCGCTGTAGCGAAATCGTAGCGTGTAAAGCCCGCTTAAGTCAACCCTACTAAGCACTAAACAAGGCACAGGGAGTACACACAGGGAGAAAGCACATGAACAACTTATCTCCAGATGACTCAGGGAAAAGTACAGCAAAGAAGAACAATATTTCTTCAGATGAGTGCAAGCCGACTGCTTACATCAAGAACTTGTAAAGGTTTTAAGTCTATCACTAGCACAGATTCAGGGGGAATGAGTGTATCTAAGCACACAAAGGCAAGTACTGATGATTAACAGCTGAAAGGTGAGGAACTCAGCAGGGTACTAAAGGGATTAACCCCAAGCAGAGAATGTCAGGGACCAATTTGTGCAGCTAAACGCTCCGACCTTCTACAGCCAGACACCACAGGACTGTCTCTCAAGCATGACACACCTGTGATACATATCCCACAAAGATCAGCACTGAATTAATGTTTCCTCTTTTCCCAGGTCTTTAGCACAAGTCGCTAGAGGAAAATAAGTGTCTACCTTTACACATTGTCCTTATTTTGCTGCATTTATATGTTTTGTGTGATCACTCGGACCATTCTGATTTCCCTATCCTACATTACAGTATCGCTGATGTTGTATTCCCTCTCTGGGATCTATTTTGCATCATATTTGTTTCTTCAGTTATTTTATTCTGTATGTACAAACTGAGTGTTTTTGCTGGACTTATCCACTATGTACTAAGGTGACATAGCGTTTTCCTCCTATTACTGTACTCTCTGTGGGTTTTTATGGAGGATGTCCATAAGTTTGGATATTCTAATATTTGTATAGATGTATATATTACTTTATTTTGCTTTATGCATCACTACATTTATGACACATTTATTTCCCTTTTAGCGACTTATGATAAAGACCCGGGGAAGAGTCAAAATGTTAATCCAGCTTTCACCTTTGTCACATATGTCCCTAAAATTTTAAAGTGGTTGGTCACTACTTTTACATAGCCTATCCTTAGGGTAGGTCATCAATGTCTAAAAGGGCGAGATCCCACATCGTGTACCCCACTGATTAGCTACTCTTGTTGCTAGCAGGCTGAGGGAAATGCTCAGTTCCGGAGCTGCCCCATCTTCTGATGGCGACTGTGACCGGGTACAGCACATCCATCTCCTATTGACTTGAATGGGAGGCGGATGTACTGTACCCGATCGCGGTCACTATCAGAAGTCAAGGCAGCTCCGGAACTGAGTATTTTCCTCTGCCTGGTGCTGCCGTCGGTACCAAGAGCAGTTGATCATTGGGGGTGCGAGGTGTCGTCCCTCGGCCGATCAGACATTGATGATCTATACTAAGGGGCACTTTGCACACTAAGACATCGCAGGTGCGATGTCGGTGGGGTCAAATTGAAAGTGACGCACATCCGGCGTCGCAGGCGATATCGTAGTGTGTAAAGCCTTTTTGATACAATTAACGAGCGCAAAATCGTCGTAATCGTATCATCGGTGTAGTGTCGGACATTTCCATAATTTGGAAATGACCGATGTTACGATGTTGTGCCTCGTTCCTGCGGCAGCACACATCGCTGTGTGTGAAGCCGCAGGAGCGAGGAACATCTCCTACCTGCGTCCTGCGGCTCACGCCGGCTATGCGGTAGGAAGGAGGTGGGCGGGATGTTTACATCCCGCTCATCTCCGCCCCTCCGCTTCTATTGGCCGCCTGCCGTGTGACTTCGCTATGACGCCGCACGACCCGCCCCATTAATAAGGAGGCAGGTCGCCGGCCAGAGTGACGTCGCAGAGCAGGTAAGTCCATGTGAAGCTGCCGTAGCGATAATGTTCGATACCCCAGCTATCACCATGATATCGCAGCTGCGACGGGGGCGGCGACTATCGCGCTCGGCATCACAAGCATCGGCTTGCGATGTCGTAGTGTGCAAAGTGCCCTTAAGGGTAGGCCATCAATATAAAAGTAGTGGAGAACCTCTTTAATGTGTAATCATGTCTGATTCATGCCTGATCGTGGGATAAAATCTTTGCATCATTGAAGTAAGAGTGTGCAGTGAATTTCTCTCTACATATCCTAAAAATAGGTCATCAATATATAGTGACACTGGTATTCCATGATTGCAGATTGACACTAAAATACCCAAAGTCATCTGTAATCAAAGCCTTATTTTTTTTTTTTTCATTGATTAGGTGGACAATAATTACAATCCTGATTTCTCAACAGTTTGCTAGGTTCACAGATTAATAGCTATCTCATTGCTCTGCATGTTTCTTCATTGCTGCAAAGTGAGAGCAGTAATACCTGCAGAACCGAGGGGAAAATGTGACTTTCATGCCGAATGCTGCACTGAAATATTAAATATTTTATATTTTTGCAAGTAACATAGAATCATTCTTGAAATCTCTTAGCAAAGTACGAAAAATGAGACTGGAGGTTTTTTAGTATAAATAGTTTGCATTTTTGCCTTATACAACAGATCTATAGTGGGACAGGATCCAAGAGGAGACTGGAGCCTACAAAAATATCAGCTCTAGTGATTGCTACTTTATTTTATGCATCTGTTTTAAAAAATAAATTTCCAGACACATTGTATTAAACATGTATGAATTTCTTTCTAGAGCTGCTGCCATTTTTTTTGCTATTGGCTAAAGTCACAGCGAGAAGACCCCTGCCGATTAGTGCCATCGAGGTCTATTCAAAGACAACATCTAAGTGCATTTTTGCAAGTGACATCCTTCATTGTTAAATATTCTTTAAAGGGATTTTCCACTACTAAGACTAGCCCTTCTTATTCCACATTTCCTCCAGGTAAAATAAAAAAGCCTATACAGTACTCACCTCCCATACCGACGCCCTTCCAGTGGTGTCCGGAGTCGCGGCTCCAGGGTTCATGTGACGTCAGTGAGCTCCGCGTCCAACCAGCACCAGATTTTCTCTCCCCGCCTGCGGACCAAATGAGTTAATCAACAGGAAGTGAGCGCAGCGGCTGCCACTCACTTCCTGTTGATAAACTTCTGGGGTCCGAAGGCTAAGAGACAGAAGCCGGCACTGACTGCACAAAATACACACAAGAGCAGATTCATCAAAGTGTTTATGCCCAAAAACTGGTGTAAAAGACTGAACAACTGCAAAATGTTGGTGCAACACAAACTTTTGCTTTTTTCACATCAGTTTCCAGCAAATCGGCCAAAATGGTTGGCACTCCGGAGGGTACGTCTGTCCATAAAATTCTTGGTAAGTGGCCGCATTTCTTAAAGGTGACTCCAGTCCCCAACTAGAGTAATATTTGTACAGTCATGGCCAAAAGTTTTGAGAATGACACCAAAATTCTTTTTTCACATGATCTGTTGCCCTCTGGTTTTTAATTGTGTTTGTCTGATATTTACATCACATACAGAAATATAATTGCAATCATATTATGAGACCAAAAGGTTATATTGACAGATAGAATGAGTTAATGCAGCAATTCAATATTTGCAGTGTTGACCCTTCTTCAGGACCTCTGCAATTCTCCCTGGCATGCTCTCAATCAACTTCTGGACCAAATCCTGACTGATAGCTGTCCATTCTTGCATAAGCAATGCTTACATTTTGCCAGAATTTGTTGGTTTTTGTTTGTCCACCCGTCTCTTGATGATTGCCCACAAATTCTCAATGGGATTAAGATCTGGGGAGTTTCCAGGCCATGGACCCAAAATCTCTATGTGTTGTTCCATGAGCCATTTAGTGATCACCTTTGCTTTATGGCAAGGTGCTCCATCATGCTGGAAAAGGCATTGTTGGGCGCCAAACTGCTCTTGGACAGTTGGGAGAAGTTGCTCTTGGAGGACATTCTGGTACCATTCTTTATTCATGGCTGTGTTTTTAGGCAAGACTGTGAGTGACCCGATTCCCTTGGCTGAGAAGCAACCCCACACATGAATCGTTTCAGGATGCTTAACAGTTGGCATGAGACAAGACTGATGGTAGCGCTCACCTCTTCTTCTCCTAATAAGCTGTTTTCCAGATGCCCCAAACAATCGAAAAGGGCATTCATCTGAGAAAATGACTTTACGCCAGTCCTCAGCAGTCCACTCCCTGTACCTTTTGCAGAATATCAGTCGGTCCCTGATGTTTTTTTTTGGAGAGAAGTGGCTTCTTTGCTGTCCTCCTTGAAACCAGGCCTTGCTCAAGCAGCCTCCGCCTCACAGTGCGTGCAGAAGCACTCACACCAGCCTGCTGCCATTGCTGATCGAGCTCGGCACTGCTGGTAGTCCCATCCCCCAGCTGAAACAGTTTTAAGATACGGTCCTGGCGTTTGCTGGTCCTTCTTGGGCGCCCTGGAGCCTTTTTGGCAACAATGGAAGCTCTCTCCTTGAAGTTCTTGTTGGTGCGATAGATTATTGACTGAGGTGCAATCTTTGTAGCTGTGATACTCTTCCCTGTTAGGCCATTTTTGTGCAGAGCAATGATGGCTGCACGTGTTGCTTTAGAGATAACCATGGTTAACTGAAGAGAAACAATGATACCAAGCACCAACCTCCTTTTAAAGTGTCCAGTGGTGTCATTCTTACTTAATCATGACTGATTGATCGCCAGCCCTGTCCTCATCAACACCCACACCTGTGTTAATGGAACAATCACTAAAACAATGTTAGCTGCTCCTTTTAAGACAGGAATGCAATGATGTTGAAATGTGTTTTGGGGGTTGAAGTTCATTTTCTTAGCCAATATTGACTTTGCAAGTAATTGCTGTTAAGCTGATCACTCTTTATGACATTCTGGAGTATGTGCAAATTGCCATTAGAAAAACTTAAGCAGTAGACTTTGTAAAAATTAATATTTGTAGCATTCTCAAAACGTTTGGCCATGACTGTAGAGAAGCGCACTGAGATGCACGCCTTTAATAAGATACGCCCATTAATTAATTAGTCACGTCCTATTCTTGCACGATCATTAATAAGTTCAGAATATGACAAAACACCAGTCTTAATGTATTAGGGTCAATGTGTTCTTCTTCTCTAAGGCTGCAATTCCACATGAAAATTGTAACACATTTTAAGAAATAATAGACAAGAAATGTAATAGAAAATCTTTGTGCTGCTCATGTTGGTTCTAGCTTGAAATAAGATCAATAAGTAAAAATCTGTCTTTCTATACATTGAATGTATAATACAGATCCTGTGTCCTGACAGTAGACAAAAAGTGGATTAAAGTCAATAAGGAACTAGACCTTGGAAATATCTATTGCCTTTGGCATTTATCTAGGAGGCGATCAGTGAGGGATCAATGCAATACTATTTATGTCTAGAATAGCTGATATGTTATCTGAAATTTTTATCGTTGTGAATAGTAAACGGGAATTACACTTTGCCTAAGTTGTGTGTTTATATGAAGCATTAAATGCAGCAACTTTTCACATATTTTTCAATTTGTTTTTTAATTTTTTTTTTGAGCTGTGGAACGGAAATCTAAAAACAGTCAACAAGCCACTGCTAATGTATCTACGAGTATTCATAAGGCTTTCCAACAGAAGTAAATAAGCTACAGCAGGTCCGGCACCGGCACTCAGGGAAACTGGACAAGTGTCAGTGCCCACTTGGCGCTGTGTGCATGCTGCATCTATGGAATTGCTTCTGCTGTGTTGTACAGCCGGCACCCATGCAACTGGAGCTAGAACAGACCACAATGGTTTAATCTGTTGGAAATGGCACTGGCTGGCACACTTAGAGCAGTTTAACCCCTTAGCTAACTGCTCGTAATCAGAGCGAGCTTAACCCCTTAGATGCCACTGTGAATTGTGACAGTGGCATTTAAGAGGTTGGAAATTGATTGCTGATGGCAGCCAGTGGTCTACAGAAGGCTCCAGTGTCTGCCATATCTGTAGACATGTCAAGTCCAGCTTGAGCTTGTGGCTGGGCATCATAGGATATTCTTTCATGTTTGTGTGGGTTTAATCCCACACTCCACAGACATACAGATAGGGAACTTAGATTGTGAGCCCCGAAGGGGACAGTGATGATCACACCTGTAAAGTACTGTGGAATTTATAGCGCTCTATAAATGAGTAAAATAAATAGGAGAATGGGAATTTTACAATACACTGTAATGTTACAGAATCACAGAATTTTGTAAAAGTGATGGCATTTTCAAGTCCTCTAATTTAAAAAAAATCAAATCCGTACCCTTTTCCCAAAAACATTAAATCCGAAGATAATTAAAAAAAATAAAATTATATATATATATATATATATATACACACACACTTAAGTATATTTTATATATATATACTATCTGAACTAATACAATATTATGATATTTATCTTATGCAGGAAAAAGCAAAATTAAAAAAAAAAATCAACATGGCAAAATTGATGTTTTTATTAACTTCAACCACTCCAAAAAATTAAATAAAAAAATCAGAAAGTCATATTAAATCCAAAACAGTCCAAAAACCCATAAACAATGGATATCAGGGGTGATAAGCATGAAGACCAGAAAGAAACCCCTATAACTTAATTTTTATTATTTCAATTAAAATCAGATAGTTTCCACACAGACATCAACAACAAAAATCACACTAATGACCCAGGACAAAACTTGAGTGCAACTAATCAATCAATAAATACCCTCATATAGTCTCCCAACTACCGTATCAATATTCAGTCCACAAAAATTTTTTGTTGTGTCCGTGAGAGAGGAGGTATTAAATTGCACATCAAGTAATAATATATAAGTCCCACATGTCATAAAAATATTCATATACTGCCCATCACAAAATTCATAGTGGTGAGTGGGACAAACAATATTGCAGTGCAATGGGGGTGTGGCCAAACAACTCCTTCAATGGCCCTGCCTTGCCACGGAGGTTGGCACCCTACACCTAGACGCAATGGCGCCCTCGCTCGTCGATGGCTCACCCTTCTTTCCCTCCGCTGTTCTTGAGAAAAACGGATTTGGTTACAAAAAGATTTCCACAACTTTAAACATCCCAAGGAGCACTGTGTAAGCGATCATATTGAAATGGAAGGAATATCATACCACTGCAAATCTACCAAGACCCGGCCGTCCATCCAAACTTTCATCTCAAACAAGGAGAAGACTGATCAGAGATGCAGCCAAGAGGCCCATGATCACTCTGGATGAACTGCAGAGATCTACAGCTGAGGTAGGAGAGTCGGTCCATAGGACAACAATCACGTACACTGCACAAATCTGGCCTTTATGGAAGAGTGGCAAGGAGAAAGCCATTTCTCAAAGATATCCATAAAAAGTGTTGTTTAAAGTTCACCACAAGCCACCTGGGATACACCAAACATGTGGAAGAAGATGCTCTGCTCAGATGAAACCAAAATCCAACTATTTGGGCACAATGCCAAATGATATGTTTGGTGTAAAAGCAACACAGCTCATCACCCTGAACACACCATCCCCACTGTCAAACATGGCGGTGGCAGCATCATGGTTTGGGCCTGCTTTTCTTCAGCAGGGACATGGAAGATGGTTAAAATTGATGGGAAGATGGATGGATCCAAATACAGGACCATTCTTGAAGAAAACCTGTTGGAGTCTGCAAAAGACCTGAGACTGGGACGGAGATTTGTCTTCCACCAAGGCAATGATCCCAAACATAAAGCAAAGTCTACAATGGAATGGTTCACAAATAAACGTATCCAGGTGTTAGAATGGCCAAGTCACAGTCTAGACCTGAACCCAATCGAGAATCTGTGGAAAGAACTGAAAACTGCTGTTCACAAACGCTCTCCATCCAACCTCACTCAGCTCCAGCTGTTTGCACAGGAAGAATGGGCAAGAATTTCAGTCTCTCGATGTGTAAAACTGATAAACACATATCCCAAGAGACTTGCAGCTGTAATCGCAGGAAAAGGTGGCGCTACAAAGGATTAACTTAAAGGGGCTGAATAATATTGCACTCCCCAATTTTCAGTTATTTTTTACAAAAATTTAAAATAAGCAATAAATATCGTTCAACCTCACAGTTGTGTCCCACTTGTTGATTCTTCATGAGAACATTAACATTTTTATCTTTATCTTTGAAACCTGAAATGTGGGAAAAGGTTGAAAAATTCAAGGGGGCTGAATACTTTTGCAAGGCACTGTACATATATATATATATATATATTATATATATATATATATATATATATATATATATATATATATATATATATATATATATATATATATATATATATATTATATATATAATTAGGGTAATGAAGGTATACAGTCATGGCCAAAAGTTTTGAGAATGCTACAAATATTAATTTTTACAAAGTCTACTGCTTAAGTTTTTCTAATGGCAATTTTCATATACTCCAGAATGTCATAAAGAGTGATCAGCTTAACAGCAATTACTTGCAAAGTCAATATTGGCTAAGAAAATTAACTTTAACCCCCAAAACACATTTCAACATCATTGCATTCCTGCCTTAAAAGGAGCAGCTGGGTGGGTGTTGATGAGGACAGGGCTGGCGATCAGTCATGATTAAGTAAGAATGACACCACTGGACACTTTAAAAGGAGGCTGGTGCTTGGTATCATTGTTTCTCTTCAGTTAACCATGGTTATCTCTAAAGCAACACGTGCAGCCATCATTGCTCTGCACAAAAATGGCCTAACAGGGAAGAGTATCGCAGCTACAAAGATTGCACCTCAGTCAACAATCTATCGCATCATCAAGAATTTCAAGGAGAGAGCTTCCATTGTTGCCAAAAAGGACCAGGGCGCCCAAGAAGGACCAGCAAACGCCAGGACCGTATCTTAAAACTGTTTCAGCTGCGGGATGGGACTACCAGCAGTGCCGAGCTAGCTCAGCAATGGCAGCAGGCTGGTGTGAGTGCTTCTGCACGCACTGTGAGGTGGAGACTGCTTGAGCAAGGCCTGGTTTTAAGGAGGGCAGCAAAGAAGCCACTTCTCTCCAGAACAAACATCAGGGACCGACTGATATTCTGCAGAAGGTACAGGGAGTGGACTGCTGAGGACTGGGGTAAAGTCATTTTCTCAGATGAATCCCCTTTTCGATTGTTTGGGACATCTGGAAAATAGCTTATTAGGAGAAGAAGAGGTGAGCGCTACCACCAGTCTTGTCTCATGCCAACTGTTAAGCATCCTGAAACGATTCATGTGTGGGGTTGCTTCTCAGCCAAGGGAATTGGCTCACTCACAGTCTTGCCTAAAAACACAGCCATGAATAAAGAATGGTACCAGAATGTCCTCCAAGAGCAACTTCTCCCAACTGTCCAAGAGCAGTTTGGCGCCCAACAATGCCTTTTCCAGCATGATGGAGCACCTTGCCATAAAGCAAAGGTGATCACTAAATGGCTCATGGAACAAAACATAGAGATTTTGGGTCCATGGCCTGGAAACTCCCCAGATCTTAATCCCATTGAGAACTTGTGGGCAATCATCAAGAGACGGGTGGACAAACGAAAACCAAAACAATTCTGGCAAAATGCAAGCATTGTTTATACAAGAATGGACAGCTATCAGTCAGGATTTGATCCAGAAGTTGATTGAGAGCATGCCAGGGAGAATTGCTGAGGTCCTGAAGAAGAAGGGTCAACACTGCAAATATTGACTTGCTGCATTAACTCATTCTAACTGTAAATAGAACCTTTTGGTACTCATAATATGATTGCAATTATATTTCTGTATGTGATGTAAACATCAGACAAACACAATTAACAACCAGAGGGCAACAGATCATGTGAAAATATAATTTTGGTGTCATTCTCAAAACTTTTGGCCATGACTGTATCTGTGTATGTAGGTGCACAGCAGCCAACTGAAAGGGATTGGGAGGAATTAGGAGAGGTAACGATTGATCACCCCATGACTGCACCAATTTTTTGTGTGTCGTTATAGGAGGTCAGACATGTAACCATACTATGCTGCCCTGACATAAGGCACCGTAGTGTAACAGCAAATCTACTATAAAGGCAATCCATTTGGACCAAGTGCACTAGAAGTGGTCACATTGTCCGGAGCAGTCAACCATGCATCTCTTAATGGGCATAATTCTGCATTATTAGAAGGATCCCAGAATGCGAAGGGCTAAAGATTCTTAATCAAGAATTCCAAGGACCATGTATAAAGACTGAAGAGTGCTAAATAAGGGGAGCGTTCTAAGATGGATCCACAGATCTTGATACAGAGAGCAAAAACTGTGGAATGAGCTCCTTCACCAAACATACACTGCCCACCTCAGTGTGAACAAGTGGCAAAAAGTTAACTTCTGGGGGCTGCATTATCAGAAAAACACAAGTTTAGTTCTATTTCTGCATTCAATAAACTATTAAGAGGGAATCAGTTAGCAGCACACAGACCTTGAATTTAGTATCATCTGCCAAGTGAAGGTGAAAATCATCAGCTTATTAGTCGAGAAACGACGGGGGTTCCAAAGCATCAGAGCCTTTGCTAAATTTTAATAAAATATCCATGCAGACCACCGTGTTTTCCGTTCCCGGGCAGTCCACCACTGCCATGATTACAATGGTTTGGCCTCAGTACAGAAAAGATGAACAACTGATGTTTATTAACGTTAGAGACGTGCATTCTTGGGAAATTCATTAAATGCAGCAGTACAGACAGCAATTTTATAGGAATACTTCTGAAAATATAAATTATTTTGATGTACCCACAGAGAAGAAAGTGAACATATTTAAATGTTTTAAATGTAAGTTAATAGCAGAAAATCCTACTTAAGACATTTAATTTAAACTCAAGAATCGTGTTTGGTTCTCACAAGAAATGGGAAATCCTGATTAATGTGTTGCATGTAACTTCTTTCCAGAAGACATCTTCAGACATACCTGATAGTTACAGTATTCTGAAAAAGCTATATATCATATTTTATAACGCAGACCGAATTATTTGATCTGTCCTCAGTTTGTATATTATTGCGCAAAAAAAATGGTTTAAAAGTAAGCCAACAAAGAAGAATAAAAGTAGAAAGAAATGCTCCAAAATAATCATCCAGCATGAGCCACTTTGATAAATGTGGTGCATTTTATCACTGTATTTTAGAAGGACTCTGTCAGCACAAAATGACTGTTCAAACCAAGCACAAGCGCTCGGTGCACCCTTGGTTCAGTGTACCTTCCCACCTCAATGTTTTCCCTCTATTTACTCACTCCACTGACTCTATAAAGCCAGATCTGTCAATCAAAGAAGAGGAAGGGGTAGGGTGGTAGAGATAAAGTGAAAAAAAAGTAGGTAGGCAGAACTAAACTGTTTGGCCATGCCAAGGGTGAAATTAGTTTGAACAGTCATAATGTGCTGACTCCCTTTAGGCTTTGTGCGCACTAGAACTGTGAAGTTTCTCAAGAAAATTTCTTGAGAAACGTCTGGGAGTGGAAGATTTCCGGACCTCCGGATAAAATCCACACCAAATCTGCGGTAAATCCGCATGCGGACTTGTCGCGGATTTGCAGCGGATTAGCCGCGAATTTGCCGCAATTTTCCCGCAGGTTGTTCCCTGCGGATTTTGCAGGCTGTACTGCCGAAATCCGCAGGCTACCTGTGGAAAAGAATTGACATGCTCATTTTCTCAAGAAATTTTCTCAAATTCTTCTCAAGGAAATTTCTTGAGAAAAATCCGCACAGTGCGCACAGCTATTTTTTTTTTTCACATAGGATTTGCTGGGAAATGTCTGCACAAAGATTGCAAACATTTCTCAAGAAATTTCCGTGGCAAATCCGAGGGTAAATCCGCGGGTAAAACGCACTAGTGCACACAGTGCCTTAAGGTTACACTTTCTAAACGGAAATTTTGTCACATCATATTCAATTTTAATGCCTTTGTAAAATAAAAAGATAAGGTAGAACATCTTCTCTTATGGGAGTGACCCTCCCTGAAATAAAGGCTGGATATGAAGTCTGTGTATCCATGATGCTGCTGTCTTCACTTGCTTTCCTCCTAGCTTACACACTATTTTTTCTGCTCTCCATAAACCTTTAGATACAGTACTTTCCCCCCTCTCCACTGTAAATCAGTGTACAATCTCCACCTCCATCCCCCTGCTATTTCTAACACTGAATAAAGCGGGAATAGCAGAGTAGTCAGCTAGATTTGTAACATTTTTGCCAATGTTACAAAAGAATTACTGACAGCAGCAAATTGGAGGAAAATATTTAAAGGGAATCTGTCACCAGGTTCATGCCACTTAATCTGAAGAATTATCAAGACAATTCTTAAAATATACAGTAGCTAACCATATTAGCAGCTGGTATGCCAGGGTAAGGCTTGACCAGTGCAATACACTACTCAAATGACAACATAAATACAAGAGAACCAGAGTATAATGTGCAAAAATAACAAAATTTATTGACAAATGAAGAAGCAAGAAAACCCTAGCGAAATGTGCGTTGGGTGTTCTTAGATCCTTTGATAGGGCTCTCCTGACTGTGTGGGATAAACCCTGTATGCTGCTCTGCAATAGGTACTTTAGATAATATGTAACATTTGTTCTTTGTCACTTTTTGTACCATGTAACAAGGGGCTAGGCTTTTGTACCGTGTTGTACTGATGCATTCTTTATGTTTTGAAGTACCCTTTAATTAACTCTAATTGCCAATCTTTTGCTATTTACACTAGTTATTCTTATCTGGTACATGAGGAGAGAGGAGGGGGGCAACGATATGTTATACCTATGCCCTATTTTGCTTATATACTCTTCCCCTCTCCCTCCCAATTTTCCCTTTCCCCTTTCCTTTTCTGTCATATGTACTCTTATTGGTCTGGTACACTTACCTTTACTTAACCTACTGTCATATCCCCTTTTTCATGCCTGTTCTTAATACACGGTGATTTTAATGTTATATCTGTTTGTGATCGATTGAAATTTTTGTCAATAAATTTATTTTTTCACATTATACTCTGGTTCTCTTGTATTTATGTTCTAATCTGAAAGCAGCATAACGTAGGGGCAGAAATCCTGATTCCAGAGTGGTGTCACTTACTGGGCTGCTTAGTGTAGTTTTGATAATCTCCTGCTAATTAAACAGTGATTTATCATTAGAGGACTACTTGGCGTGCTGCAGGTAGTCCAGCATATTCCTGAGCTCTGTATAACTGCTAGATCTGCAGCAGAGAAAACTGTGATTTTACCAAAAAGTCAGAAAACAGCTCAGTAAGTGACACCGCTGGAATCAGGGTCTCTGTCTCTACTTTATGCTTCTCTCAGATCAGGTAGCAAAAACCTGGAGACAGATTCCCTTTAATGAGGACTTTAGAATGCTGCCTAAAGGGAATCTGTCATCAGGTTATTGCTACCATATCTGAGCACAATAAATTAAGTAGAAAAAGAACAGAAACCAAAATATTGAATTTTATAAAAAAAATAATTCTTTTTATTAATGCAAAAATTGTAAAAAAAAAACAACAGGACATAGACATGGGAAAATAAAACCTGCACCAGGTGCAGGTTTTATTTTCCCATGTCTATGTCCTGTATGTTGGTTTTGTACAATTTTTTGCATTCATAAAAAGAAAAAAAACGTTTTATAAAAGTCAATATTTTGGTTTCTGTTCTTTTTCTCCTTAATTTATTGTTAATCGAAGGATAATACTAACTTGGGGCTCACTACACTTTGTGACTCCGATATTTCTATTTCTGTTAATGGCCATATTTCTTTCTGGATAACATAGCTGAGAGCAGCATGATGTAAGCAGAGACGCTGATTCCGGTGATGAATCACTTTCTTTACTGTGTGCTGCAGTGTGAATAAAATCCCTGTTTTATCTGCTGCAGATCTACCAGTTCTCTGAATGCTGAGCTTTGTATAACCCCGCCCATACCACTGATTGGCAGCTTTCTGTCTACACTGGGCATAAGCAGAAAGCTGCCAATCATTGGTGGGGTTATGTAGAGCTCATAAACATGGAGAACTAAATGGCAGCAGGATTCTTAAGAGGGCTTTACACGCTACGATTTCGCTACAGCGATCTCGTTGGGGTCACGGATTTTGTGACGCACATCCGGCCGCTGTAGCAATGTCGTAGCGTGTGACTCCTAGGAGCGATTTTGGATCGTTGCAAAAACGTCCAAAATCGCTCCTCATTGACATGGGGGTCCGCTGCCAGTTATCGCTGCTGTCGCTGGGGCGAAGTTGATCCTCGTCCCTGCGGCAGCACACATCGCTACGTGTGACGCTGCAGGAACGAGTATCATCTCCTTACCTGCCTCCGGCCACAATGCGGAAGGAAGGAGGTGGGTGGGATGTTACGTCCCGCTCATCTCTGCCCCTCCGCTTACATTGGGCGGCCGCTTAGTGACGTCACTGTGACGCCAAACGGACCGCCCCCTTAGAAAGGAGGCGGTTCGCCGGTCACAGCGACGTCGAAGGACAGGTAAGTATGTGTGACGGGGGTGCGCGATTTTGTGCGCGACAGGCAGCGATATGCCCGTCGCGCACAAACGATGGGGGCGGGTGTCATGCTAGCGATATCGGGCCGGATATCGCAGCATGTAAAGCCACCCTTAGTCCTGTTGAAGAAATGTTTTCAATCGGAATAACCATTTAAGCTTTAACGGAGTAGCACCCCATCTACAGTACATCCAGATGATCATACCCCAAATTATCAATCAGCATGAATGCATAAACCATGCACAAAAGCATTACAAAAACTAATTGGTAAAGATACGTTGAGGACTAAGTTGAAGTATAGCATGAAACAAAGTAAAAGCCTAAACATTTTCATTGTTATACGTTCTATTGAACAACCTAATGATGATTACCAAACGCGTACTAGTGATGTAAACCCAACGTAACACAACCTCAAGGATGTGGGAAAAAAGGTCAGTTTGACATAAAATACAAGCAATATTGCAGGTAATATAATAGGAACATGAAGACTTGTTATACAGATGGATGGAGGTACAGAAGGAAGCTTAAAGGAGAATTTAGCCTTGACATGTCATCAAGTCATCATGTCATCCAGGTTATCAGGGTGAGAGAGATATGTCTTGTGGGTAGATGTCCTGCGATCTGCATCTGTCAATTAACTGATATGCCTTCTGGTGTCCGTAATCCAAAGCTGGCCATACCCCTGAGATCACTGGTGGCCAAATGTTTGTCCGACTCTCTCCCGACTCTCCTATGCAGATTGCTCAACTCATCCGGGCATTCACGTGTTGTGAACAAGGAGAAAGACGCTGTCACACTCCTCTAGAAGAAGCTTACTTTTCTAACAATACTAGAATCGGCCCTTAAAGCCCCCAGTTGCCGGATTCTGCTCTTCCCCCAAAACCAGCCAGTGTAGGGCAGCACCTCGGCAAAAAGGAATGAATATGCAGGTAGTGGGTGCAAGTATGCCAAAAAGAAGCTGATCCCAATCTTCCATAAGATCCAAAAGTGAAGATCATGATAAAGAACTATCTTGCAAGGTCGAAATGTTGCTGTATTAATGAAGAGGATACTTCTGGTCACCGTGGATGCCGCTATTGCTCTCTTCACTTTTTGATTCATCTCTGCCCGACAGATGATGACAGTCAGGAGACCCCCATATATATCAGATGTTTAGGGACATTAGAAATAAAACATTATGGTGGCCCGGCCTACTAATCCTATATGAATTAGTGAAGATGAAGCTGGGAGTGTGCATGCCCATGCAGTAGACCTGCCCAATGTGCATAGATCCTGGGGGCTAGGAGCTGCGGCAGTACCGATCATGGGGTGCGATGGGATAATCGGGAATTTGGGCTCCTAAACAGGCCGTCAGACTAGGGGGTCCTAGCTGCCACTGATCCTAGAGATACGTCTAATGGTGACGATGTCTGGACCACCTTCCTTGCCCTGCCCTGATTTAATACACCATCTCTCTCCAACCTCAGGGTAGGGATGGGACAGGAGTGGTAAAACCCACAGATAAGGACAAACACGGGAAACCAAAACTATCATGCAACACGCTCACACAGAGGTATTAGAAAACAAGTGATAAGAAGGAAAATAAGAACAGGGAGGAAACAGCGAGACAACAGGAGAACTCCACAACAACACCACACACAAAGCAATACAATCACCAGCAGGCCTGGGATACAACAGCACACAGACTGGTGTACCTAAAGATATAGTCGGCATTGGAAGACAGGTTCCTCCATCTTAAAAACGCGAGGAGTGACTGTGATAGGTCTCACACAACATGTGATCAAAGAAGTAACCAGCAGGCTAGCAGAAATTAACTCCTACAAGTCCGATCACTAATGAGAACACAGCTTGTCGACGCCCGAGCCTGTCTGTGTAACTCAGAAACACCAAGAGAGGCATAGTGTGGAGTGCCAGACTCTGCAGTGTGAACAGTGTCAGATGACGCCATGACACTTGGCAAGTTTAGCGCCAAACACCGTGTGACAGTACCGAAGAAGGAGATACAGCAGGGCGACCGGTGTGTTGAGTGCATAGGAGGAAGCAGGATAGTGCAGGGACATCGACATTATAGTAATACTACAATAAGAAAAACTATCAACACTCTGGTGAAAAAATCAAAACAATCTGTCATTTTATTGTCAAATAAGAGGGTCACAGGTTGTTCTGCCGCTGATACCCCCGCAATCAGCTGTAATTTGTTAGTAACCTTCCTCCAAGTGTTCAATTTCCCTGCCTGGCCGCCACAGGGGAAATTGCAATTGCAAGGCAACTATTTAAATCAGTGAATTATTTGTGCAGTGTACATATGTGTCGGATCCTCCAGAGACACAGGAGGTGTCCAGAAACTTTACACTGGCTGATTTATGAAGGTCCCAAATGGGGGATTCCCTCCTAATAACTCAAAATAGGCAGAGAACATGGGTTTTGTAAAGCGGACAATCCCAACAACTATTCCTTATTTTCTGTTTATGAGGTTTTATCAAAAAGAAACAGATTGTCACGGTTTGTAAGAGTCTTTATATTCAGAAGTAAAAAACGTTTAGGTTTCATGCGCACAACATCTTTTTTAGGCAGTTCACGATGAAAAACTATCAGAAAACAATAAAAGAATGAACATAAGCATGTCTATGTAAAACGACTAATTATGCACATGCTCAGGCTTCTGAATGTCTTTTAACAGCTTCAAGTTTCTAAAAACACCAAGTGGTTAAAAGAAGTAACGTCTGTTATTCTGGTGCCTTCCGCTTAGAAGATGCTCAGCAGTTTAAAATACAAGTCAACGGTGGCGTAACTAGAGTTCAATGGGCCCTGGTGCAAAATGTGGACCTGCCCCCCCTATGTTGGACAGATGTATGTATGTATGTATGTGTGTATATATATATATATATATATATATATATATATTTAGCATTCTAAATTCTATAAAGGCATACGAATTGCCCTCCTCCCCCATTATGTAGTAATTTCCCCCTCCCTGTTTTAATGTCCCCCATCCTGGGATCCTTCCTCTTAAATATGTGCCCCATCCTGGTATATATGCCCCCATCCTGGTAAGTATGTCCTCCATTTTGACATATATGTCCCCCATCCTAATATATATGTTTCCCATTATAGCCCACGTCGTGGTGTATATATAACCCCATCCTGCTGAAAAATGTTTCCAACCTGGTACTGGTACGGTATATATGTCACCATCCAGGTATATACTGTGACTCTCCTGAGGCCTTCCTGGTATATACCGTCCCCGTCCTGGTATATACTGTCCCCCTCCTGAGGCCCTCTTGGTATATAAGGTCCCCTTTTTGGGGCCCTCCTGGTGTATACTGTCTACCAGCTGGGCCCCTCCTGGTATATATGTCCCCATCCTGGTAAATAAATAAAAATAAATCTTTATTTTTATATAGCACTAACATATTCCGCAGCGCTTTACATACATCAGGAACACTGTCCCCATTGGGGCTCACAATCTAAATTCCCTATCTGTATGTCTTTGGAGTGTGGGAGGAAACCGGAGTACCCGGAGGAAACCGACGCAAACACGGGGAGAACACACAAACTCCTTGCAGATGGTGTCCTTGGTGGGATTCGAACCCAGGACCCCAGTGCTGCAAGGCTGCAGTGCTAACTACTGAGCCACCGTGCCGCCCTAAATGTCTCCGTTCAGTCTAATTAAAAAAACAGCAACAATGTACTCACGGTCCCAAGCTCCCACGGCGCGCAGCGTCCTCCTGTGTAGCCAGCGCACAGTGGCTGGCAGCTTGCATTGGTGTCAGTGCTATTGCAATACATGACGTCATTGCCAGGCGCCGCCCTCAGTCACTGGGACAGAGATGAAAGCTTTTGGTTTCTGTTTGGCCGGCAGTGTGTATCGCAGTATTTCAGCAGGATGTGCAGCCTCGGACGCTCATCCAGCTAAAGCAGGGGTTGGGAAGGGCGGGCCCCCTACACCTCCGGGCTGGGTCACGGTTGCAATCCCTGCGACTGTGATTGTTCCACCCCTGCAAGTCAATGGAAAAGTTCAAAAGACGCCTCAAAGCATTTTTGCCATCGCTGTTGCTTAAAAAAAAAGCCAGTGGTTTGTTTATTATTCATTAGAGTGAAAAAAATAACCAGAAAATTACAGTAAAAGACAAACAAACAAGGGAATAGCTGGGGCCAGAATTGTAGGAAAAAATGATGGAAAAAAAAAAGAAAGACACAAAAGATGCTTCAGGAAAAACAACGCCAAAGTTTACTGAATTGTCATCTGGTTGAAAAACTCTACAGGTTTGCCCAAGTCTAAAGGGAATCTGTCAGCATGTTTTGGCCATTTAATCTGAGAGCAGCATAATGTAAGGGCAGATACCGATTCCAGTGATGTGTTACTTACAAGGCTGTGTGCTGTAGTTTCAAAGCAATCATTGTGTTATCAGCAGGAAATTATCAATGGAGTACTAGGTGTCATGTGCAGAGCAGTCAGGCTAATCTGTGATCCCCGCCCCCACCATTGATGGACAATGTACAGTGGACACAGGAAGCTGCTAATCAGTGGTTTGGGCAAGGTTATACACAGATCAGCTTTTTAAGGACTTCTACATCTACAGCAGAGATTGTATAAAAAATGAACCAAGCAGTCCAGTAAGTGATGCCTTGCTGCAATCAGGGTCTTTGCCAATACTTCATGCTGATCTAAGATTACATAGCAAAAACCTGCTAACACATCCCCTTTAAAATACATCATGTTCACGTCCCCTTATCATAGTGTTCAAACCAGTACTATGGTGCATGGAGAAAAAGAAGTAAATGTAATAAAAAAGTATTATTTTAATTTAGATCTAGAATTACTTTGCCTTCCAACCAAATAACGTAAAAGAAAAATATTTTGCGCGTAGAATAAAAAGCAAAGGAATGATCCCAAACACTGAAAAGGTGGCCTTTGGCACAAAGCAAAACAAAAACAAGCGAAACATGAATGCAAATTCAAACAAATGGTGATAGATTTCTTAGAAATCCTCGGGGCAGCTAAGTTAACATTGGTAATATTGATGTTATGAAGTTCATTTTTATGGAACAAAAGACTTCTACTAGGAGACAATGAGTAGTTCTCTGTTCATAAACACTTAATACTTATATCATTAATATCTTGTGATTTTCACTGTTTTTTAAAAGTACATCTTTTTGTAGTGCGCTTCAATGTGTTATGTAAACTAAAAATCAAAACACCATGCAAATACAAAAAGTTATGACTGCAGACAGACAAAGAAGGGAGAAATGAGTATGCAAAGCTGTACTCTCCACTTATAAAGCTGTCACGGGGTATGTAAGGACAGGGGTCCCTAGGCTGGCTCTCAGACTTTAGACCTGCGTTGTCCCTTATCTTGGAGGTAGGCTTGATGGTAGCCAGGTCCGAGCTCCCAGTGTGACCCTGACTCTTGTCCGAGCCCTGATCTTATTCCCCCCTCTATCACTCCCTTGTGGCGGGCCAGAAAACACAAAGACAAAGCCCCACAAAAAGACAAGGGAGAACAGAAACTCGTACACACAGCACTCAAAATATACAGGAGAGACTATATGTGTACCGGGGAGTAACGAAAAAGGGAAGTAAGTAACGCATAACAAGGGAACGCTCACACCACTCTGAAGCGCAATACGGATCACCATTAACAGGATAGCCACTGTCATGAACAGCCGGGGGAGTCACTCAGATATCCCACCGCTGCCACCAATTTGTCATGAACAGCCGGGGGAGTCACTCAGATATCCCACCGCTGCCACCAATTTGTCACGAACAGCCGGGGGAGTCACTCAGATATCCCGCAGCTGTTCACGGATTTGTCAAAAACATGACTACTCTCTAGCGCCCTCCTTGTCGGCAGGCCACTTTTGGTACTGCAGAATAAAACATAAAATGAGGCTGCTGAGCTAATAATGCCAAATATTGGAGGTCTTGCAGCAAGGGTAAATGTATATATCACCGATTCCCGCTAATGGAATATATATATATACCTCGGTACCCTTAATGATAGCACTCCAATAATTCTATGCAATAATAATTATGCTGCTACCACCAGACGTTTCACAGGCAGTCCAAGTACCCGTTACAGATAGCATAAGGCCCTTCGGGTTTTTGGATTCGTATATAAGGCATGAGGAAAGAAACTATTAAATTTTATATATTTAATCTGAAAATAGGCAGTGTTTAAAAAATATACAAGAATTTACAAAAGGGAACAATACAAATACAGTATAGGCAGTTATATAAAAATAAAAGGTATAAACGTGAAACTTACTAAACTCGTGCCATAGATGTGAATTTAGGGAGGGAAGGTCTCCAAGAGAAGAAGATGGTAGAAAAACGGCCAGCATCACCACTTATTGATGCCTTCCAGTACTGACTCCCCCCATCAAGGAGCTAGTCGCTCTTATGCCCTTAGGTAACCCCCCCTCTCTGTGACCTCATTTTACAGTCTCTTGTGGGCTGTGCCGAGATTGTCACAAAGTTTTTTAATTCTAGCTTTTCACATATCTTTGCCCCTGGGCCCCACAGGTGAAAGATATTAGCGTCATATTTTATATCTCGATTTTACATTTACATAGATACCAAACACAACGCATCTAGCATGATTTTACTGGCCAATACTCATTTGTTGCACTACCAGCGATCTTCCAGTGAAGCTAAACGGTGCGCTGGGTTCAGCGCTCCACAGGGATTCTGGCAATATGCTTTTCATTTTTCTAGCATTAACGGAGCGCTTAAAAGCGGTTTTAGAAGTTTTCCCTCCAACAGAACAAAAGGATGTCTTTTCTATGCATCCTTTGGCTGCAGCTCTACTATCACCCAAAGTCATAAATACCTAAACTTTCAGGCCGATCTAATAATCGTCATGACGATCTGTGGCTGATGGCAAAGAGAGGGGTAAGGACCCTTCAAGAGTTTTACATGACAGCCACCAAGACCGGGATCGTTGGCGCTAATGCTGAAGATATCATCGGCACAAACAGGAAGGAAGCCATGCTTTCGGGAGGAGACAGCTGCATGTGGCAATTAGCAACCTGAGCACTTAGGTCCTGCTAAGACGTCTGCAGGAATTAATTCCTGCAGAGCTGAGGACCAGTGAACCTGAACCAGCTGACGCCCAGCTATGGCTGAACAATCCAGAAGCCTCATGTTGCTTCTCAGACTCTGTGGTGTGAACAGTCTTAGGCTATGTGCCCATGGGCGCTCGTACCTGCGGATGTATCCGCTGGTACGAGCGCAAGTTTCCTGCAGCTGCCCGCCGGCGTCCGCAGATATTTTTAGCTGCTAGATTACAGTGGAATAGCTGCGGGAAACATGCGGAGATTCATGCGGCTTACCTGCGGACATCCCGGCCTCTTATCTCCATAGCGGAGGGCCGGGACATCCACAGGTAATTCCGTATGAATAATTGACATGCAATTATACATGCGGATGCCTACATCTGCAGCATGGTCGGCAGCCACACTTTCCGCAGCGTCGACACAGCACTCCACATGTCCCATAGGATAACATGGGGAGTGACTGTACATGCTAAAACCTGTGCATTTATCTGGAAAATCCAGAAAAATCGTCAGGTTTTCCGCGGCAAAATCCGCAGAAACAAGGTCCCGTGGGCACATAGCCTAACAATGCTGTGTCATCAAGTGTGTGCAGACAAAAAGACTGACTGCCCTCACCGAACTGAGGAGTGAACAGGTGCATAACTGAACATAACATAAAATACAAAAAAAGACAGTTTGCACTCTGATAATGCTAAAGTATGGAAACCATGAATGTGTGAACATGGACCCGCATTACTGCTAGGGAAAATCTAAGAAAAATGAGATATTTAGCATATAGAAATGGCCATTTGTATATCTGCCCAGTTGCCCTTTCACGGCATATCTCGTAACTGGGTACTTACACTATGCTGAAGCCTCTCTCTAGGTTATAAACCCTCTTGTGTATGGGCAAGTAGGAACCTGCTATATAGGATGAGATTATGTGACGCCCTGGCAAAACCAGGTAGTCACAGTTAGGCCCCTGCACAACACCGTTCCCTCACTAGGAAACACACAGCCGACCTGAAAACCCTAGTCACCCCCCCTTAGGGAAAGATAGACACACCAGTGGGCGTGACCAGGCGGTTGGGACACGCCCACCCAGGGGTCTAGACAGCCCAGGGCGGGAAACCAGTTTTGTCGAGTGTGAAGTTCAGTTTGGAGAGGAGTATGGGCTGGAGCTAGGGGTAGCTCCAGCAGTGAAGTCCAACTTGAACGGTACCAGGGTAGGAGCCCTGGTGCCACTGGCTAGGAGGCAGACGGTGGTCGGTGGTCTCCGTCAGCAGGAGACGGGAAGACGGCTCGGTAGAACCGAGGTAGACCGGGGACAGGGTTGTAGTGCGCCGGTACCGACACGGGGAACCGACCTGAAAACCGTAGCACAAAGGGGGGTACTCGGACCCTGAAGCCAGGACCAGAACCAACTGGAGCTGGTTAATTAACCGATTGAGGCCAGGACTAGAGGTCCTGTCCCACCCAGAGTCCCTTATAGAAGACAACAGCCCACCGATTAGGGATAAGAGGTCACCGCCAGGTGGTCTCCGTCAGCAGGAGACGGGAAGACGGCTCGGTAGAACCGAGGTGGACTGGGGACAGGGTTGTAGTGCGCCGGTACCGACACGGGGAACCGACCTGAAAACCGTAGCACAAAGGGGGGTACTCGGACCCTGAAGCCAGGACCAGAACCAACTGGAGCTGGTTAATTAACCGATTGAGGCCAGGACTAGAGGTCCTGTCCCACCCAGAGTCCCTTATAGAAGACAACAGCCCACCGATTAGGGATAAGAGGTCACCGCCAGGCCCATAGATCCCACGGGCCAGCGTCTGCGGGCACGGCTCCTAGGCCACATCCAGCCGGGAGCGGACTCCTGAGTTTCACACTAGGAAAGTCCATCTTACACAAAACAGTGCAGGAAAAGGATAGAGACCACCAGCCAGGTGGGGAACCAGAACGCAACCGGCCGCGGCATCGGCCACCATCACCTTGGTTTACCAGAGACTTGTGTGTTTTACTAACTGTGAGTACACCAGCACCCCCTGCGGTCGCCATTCCCTGCACGCACCAACCGGGTCCCGGGACCACCATCCCTTCCCACGGAGGCGTTAACAACTTGCTGCACAACATCTCCCCTGGGTGCCCCGTAACAACAGCGGTGGTGTCCCACCTCACCACACACCGTGGGTGGCATCACAAACTTAATATGGCCCAGCCCGTACATATACGTCCCCAAATTTATTCGACGTGTCCGCGAGACCCCCAGGTCCGGAGACCCTCGAGCCACCACCCCTGAAGGCCTGGATCCGAGCAGCGCCGGCTGATGGCACGGGGGCGGCACAATTACCTGTGGCAAGTGGGGGAGGGGTGCGCGGTCAGAACGTATGACCCTCTTAATATAGACAAAAAGACTGACGGCACTCCCCAAACTGAGGTATGAAGAGGTTCATAATTGAACATATCAGGTGTGTGCAGAGCCGAATATTGAATGACAAAACCATTACCTGCAATATGCTTAGTAGTATTATTAAAACTTGAGGCCAAACATTCACCTGATAACTGGATTGATGACCGGATTGATGTCATCACTACAAATTGCAAGCTGTGGTCATGTGTTGATACAAGGGTCACTGTCCTTGCAATTGGTGGGGGTCCCAGTGGTGGAAATAATATTTTTAGCTGGATAGAAAGTGCCATATTGTAAGCATCTTTTCAACTTTATGACAAACCTGAAAATGCTACATCAGATTAAAGGGAATCTATCAACAGGAGTTTGCTATGTAATCTGATAGCAGAATAATGTAGAGACAGAGATCCTGATTCCAGCAATGTCTCACATACTGGGCTGCTTGGTGCAGTTTTGATAGAATCCCTGTTTTCTCTAATTTAGATGTAACAGAAGTAAGGCTTCTGGACTGTGTATAACCCCGTCTACACCTCTGTTTGACAGCTTTCTGTGTACACTGTGCATTGTCTGCAAGTTGTCAGTCAGTGGTGGGAGTAAGGGGTGCTTCACACACAGCGAGTTCGCTGCCGAGATCGCTGCTGAGTCACGCTTTTTGTGACGCAGCAGTCACCTCATTAAAGATCTCGCTGTGTGTGACACTGAGCAGCGATCTGGCCCCTGCTGCGAGATCGCTGCTCGTTACACACAGCCCTGGTTCGTTTTCTTCAAAGGCGCTCTCCCACTGTGACACACAGATCGCTGTGTGTGACAGCGAGAGAGCGACAAATGAAGCGAGCAGGGAGCAGGAGCCGGAATCTGGCAGCTGCGGTAAGCTGTAACCAAGATAAACATCGGGTAACCTAGGTGATTACCCGATATTTACCTTAGTTACCAGCCTCCGCAGCTCTCACGCTGCCTGTGCTGCCGGCTCCGGCTCTCTGCACATGTAGCTGCTGTACACATCGAGTTAATTAACCCGATGTGTACTGTAGCTAGGAGAGCAAGGAGCAAGCGCTAAGCTAAGCGGTGTGCGCTGGTAACTAATGTAAACATCGGGTAACCATACCCGATGTTTACCTTAGTTACCAGTGTCCGCAGCTTCCAGACGCCGGCTCCGTGCAAGCGCAGTGTCGCTTGCACGTCGCTGCTGGCTGGGGGCTGGTCACTGGTCGCTGGTGAGATCTGCCTGTTTGACAGCTCACCAGCGACCATGTAGCGATGCAGCAGCGATCCTGACCAGGTCAGATCGCTGGTCGGATCGCTGCTGCATCGCTAAAGTGTGAAGGTACCCTAAGTTATCCTGCAGAGACATCTAATCAGGCAGTGATGATCCCCTGCTGATAAAACATTGATTGATTGTATTCAAAACACAGCAGACAGCGCCAATGTCCCTGCAGGGATGCCGACTTGCTTTCCACAGTAGCCAGATTCTGTCTTTTCCTGCTGCCCCACGGTGACCCATGTGCTCTCCTGCCTCCCGGCGCCTGTGCACACCACACTGGATCCCCAGGAGTGCGCTTAGTACACGCACGTGCAAACCGGCCCTCCTCTTAAAGGGCCGGGTCGCTATTTCCATGAAATGCCTCTCAGCCATAGGTGTTTAAGGCACCCTCCCATTAGGGGAGGTACCTCTGCAACACCTTCAGTTAGTCAGTGTCCTGTCTGTCTAGCTAATTATCAGGTCCCGTGCTCCTGCCTCACATCCACTACCTAAACCTGAGTCCGCCTTCCCATACTTGTCTGTCTGTCCCGTGCCCACCATACCTGTCCATACCTGCCTTCCTGTCTACCTCATTTATCCCGCCTGTGCCTGCCAACACCTATGTCTATACTCGAGTTTGTTCTCTGTCTTGGGGGTCAGCTGCTACAGTCTTGGTCACTGCCTTGGGAGTTGTACCTAGCAGCCATATAGATTTCAATCTGAAGTGATGCAGCATTTTAGAGAAAACATTTTTTTTAAAATGCCTGCCCAGGACAAACAGAAAAATATCACGAATAGTAGAGGCTGCTCTGGGGCGGCTTCTCCCCGCCCTGCTCCCCTTGATTGACAGGTCTCCTGCTATACACACACATAGGGACAGATCAGTCAGTATGAGGGGGAAGGATGGGGGGAAGCCCCTAGAGAACGGACTCTTGGACTAATCATACAAATCTCACCCTACCTGGCTGAAGTATTAAAACACCATGTTTTCTCTGAAATTTCACAGCACATCAGAGTGAAAAAATACATGGTTGGAATAACGGAACCAGTCTCTGATTCCTGATCTCTATGACTCGGAATCAGCTGATGGGTTCCCTTTTAAATTGAAGGTATCGCGGATTTTTATTTTTGCATTAAAACTAGTGATTGTGAAATCAAGTATTTCTAATACAAAATGAAAATCACTGCTTATTTAGTTTTTATTTAATTCTAATTTTACTGGAGGCACTGGGGGCTGCCATGCTGGATTTGCTGTGTGTGTAATGACAGTTACTCACTCCTTTATGGCAGCCCCTGTGCATAGAGAACAGTAGTCGGGATCCGACCCCATCAGTAAAGTTACAGTGGGCGTCTGCTGTGACCTGGACGCGCTCCCTGGAGGAGATCGGCGCCATCATTGTAGAGCTCACAGCGTATGCTGTTTGCTCCACTATACCCCTGTCAACCGCCGGGATGTGTGAGTACGGGCTGCCTCCCCTCCCCTCCCCCCGTTACCGTCTCCGATGACACCCCCTTCCTCCGCTCGCCCCAGCTCTGCCCTCGCTACTGCTATCGCTGCCCCTCCCCCCGCCGTTACCGTCTCTAATGACACCCCCTTCCTCCGCTCTACCCAGCCCCCGTTCTGCCCGCCGCTGCTGTGTGTGTGTGCCACTGCATGTGAGTACCGCCGCTGCTACCGCTGATACTGTCTGCACGGCTGTGAATTTAATCCTCTCCTGTGTGATACTGTCTGCATGGCTGTGTATCTAATCCTATCGTGTGATACTGTCTGCAGGGCTGTGTATCTAATCCTATCCTGTGTGATACTGTCTGCACGGCTGTGTATCTAATCCTCTCTTGTGTGATACTGTCTGCTGAACCATGTATCTAATCCTATCCTGTGTGATACTGTCTGCTGAGCCGTGTATCTAATCATATCCTGTGTGATACTCCTGCTGTCCTTGGTGACACTTTAGACATTTCTGGTCACCAACAAAATGGCTCTGCACTGTGTCCCTACATGTCATTTTCTGTTATCTGTTGTAAACACTCAGATTAGGAGGGTGGAGGCGTGCCATCACACACAGGAGAGCAGACTCCGCCCACTTTTACTGCAGGCTGTAATGTGAGCTTTTTCTACAGTGGGATTTCTGTAGGATTTGAGAAGCTGCTCCCCCTAGTGTTTAATAGTGGAAAATATCAAACTGTTTAATTTTTTTTTAGATTTTGCTCAATTAAAAACAAATAATAATATTTAAACAAAACATTAAAACATTATTACTTTACATTTTTTTCAGTTATTGAAATTTTTTTTTGACGATACCTTCCCTTTAAGGTTTTTTTAAAACAAAATTTAACCACTTGGAGTGTTGGGGAAGTTGAATCTTCACAGACATCCACTATCTGTAAAGTCTGCCTGGAACCATGGTCTCAGGATGGCTGTCACAAACAGGCTGGAGGAAAGCTGCCCACTCAGCAGGATCCTGAGAACTCCGAAACCATTGAACCCCTATACAGAGATTTGGAATTACTACAGAGCCCCGGAGAAAGCTACTTGTGGAAGGCTGCAATTCCAAGAAGAGTGGTTGTCAGGCAGGGTCAAACCAGGAGATACAGAAAAGGGACAAAATTGGAAGACAAGAGCGTAGTCAGGAAATGAGGCTAAGGTCAAAACCGGAGATGGCAGTGAGGTACAAAAACAGCAGGCAGGAGAGTAGTCAGAGAGCAGGCAGGGGTCAAAAAACAGGGATCAATATACAGAGCAGAACGAGAACCAGAGACTAGCAGGATAAACTTGACTCTATATTGGGCGGCAACCAGCAGACTGGAGGAGGAATACGAAGGGTGTGGTGTCTTCCCAATGGCCATGCCTGAAAGGTGGTAACTTCAGCTGGAAGGCATACGCTACTCTGGCGCCCTGGCCTAGCCAGGTCGTCACAAATAACATACAAACACCCCCACCCCCATTAGACAGGGACACCAGCCAAACATAAATCCTTGTTGCCTCCCTCCAGTGTCTGATGTCCACACCAGGTGGGTGGAGCTAAGCGGTTGGCTCCACCCACCGTGGAGTTCACAGGCCTGGAGGCGGGAAAAGGTCAGTTGAAGTTAGGAGTTCAGTGTTGGAGTTTGAGGAGTGAGGAGCGGTTTGTGGCCCAGGCACTAACAGCAAGGTTGGCAGACGGTGGTGACCGTCTGCAGGAGTGGTGGAGCAACGCGGAACTGTAGGACCGGGGACGGGCAACGACCGCCGGTACCGACCGGGGAGCGAAGTGAAGCCAGCACACACAGGCAGGGTCATCGGACCCCGACCAGGCTTGGAGCCGCCGACAATAGTCAGATCCAAATGTGACTGGAACTCCAGGGGTTTCACAACAGCAAAAGTCCCGATTGAAGGCAACCGCCCACACCGTGAGGGTATACAGCTACTACCTAAGGCTAGAGACCCCAGCGTCTGCGGGCAAACGGGCTCCTCCGGTACCCATACACCGGGGAGCGGACTACCGTTGGGAATCCATAGTAGTCAGAAAGAGAACATCAAGGTGCAGGAAAAGACAGCCGCCATCACCTGTCCGGGGAGAAGCACTGCAGCCGGCTGCGGGACCCGTCCATCCAGCCGTTTGGTTTACCGAGGACTTTGTACCTTTCTTGCTGAGTGAGTACACCCGTGCCATCCGGCACCGCGCCGCGCTGTCCCTGCAACCCTGCACCTCACCAACCCTGCCTCCCCGTCACAACATCACCGGACCACCGAGCAGCAGCAGCACTGGACCCGAGCGTTAGCGAGAGCGCAGCAGCGACGGCGTCCTCCCCGCCCGCGACAACTTGGCGTCACGAACAGGATTGAACCCCTCTACTTACCAGTAGAAGTGCGCCTTGTGATCTCCGCTGGCGGCGTCCGGACGAAAATTTTGAAGCGCCGCCATCTTGGCGCGAAAATCCCCCGCTCGAGCATCTTCTCCGAGCAGGGAAGGCGCGAAAGCGAAGCCCCGCCCCCAACAAACGGAAGTGCTGAAGAGTACCAAGGGGGGACGGGAAAAAGATGTCTGCGCCCGACGAAGCTGTTGGAGGAGTGGCGGTTGCAGCTCCCGCCGCACCCGTAGATGGAAACGGGATAGCCCCTGCTCCGGTCGCAAGAGCGGGGGGGGCCGCGGGTCCAGTGGTCGCGCAGGTGATGCCGTTCTCCCTGCCCTATGTGCCCGGTGCTACCTGGCTACCGCAGTACGATGGGAAGCCTGATGCTTTGCAGGTATTCCGGAAAAAGATTAGCCTGGTCCTCGATTTATACCCCTTGGCTGATAGGCAACAGGCAGCGGTAGTGCTAGGGCAGCTAAACGGCGCGGCTGAGCAGGAGGCGTAGACCTGGACCGACGCGGAATGGGCCTCAGTGACTACCATTTTGGAAAAATTACAAATCGCTTTTGAGACCCGCACCGAAGCGGAGTTGAGGATGCAGTTTTATCAGTGCCAACAACGGCCTGCGGACAATGTAAGAGACTATGCCCTGCGCCTGCAAACAGCCCTCTGTACGCTGAAGCGGGTGGACACTATCAATGATGTGGACAGTAATAAGATGCTAGTAGAGCAATTCCTGCAGGGGCTGGGGTCCGTGGAAGATTGCAAGCAGCTGCGGCTTTGGGCCTTGGAACACCCCAATCTGGACTTTGCAGTACTGAAAGAGCAGGCCATCAAGGCCCTGCAGGCCCCAGCGCCAGACGCTCCTGAGGCGGCCCCATGGCCGGCTGAGACCGCTCCTATCACGGTGGCGCCTCCACCTCCGGCTCTACCGGCCCCTGCTGCACCCCTCGGGATGATGGAGGAACCAGCAGCCCAGGTCCGCCGCATGGATGGAGCCCTAGCCAAGATCCTCGCCGCACTCCAGCTTCCGACGAGAGTCAAGCCCCCAGGAGGGATCCAGCTCGCCGACAGCCCGGAGGACGTCCCCTGGATGCAGCGGAGAAGGACCAATGACTCACGGTATGGGCCTCCTATCTGTTACAGGTGCAGCAAGCCTGGCCACTACTCTAGGCGGTGCCCGTTAAACGAGCAACCCCTGGGGCCAAGGGCCAATCCTCAGGAGTAGACACCAATGGCCTCCCTGATTGGCGAGACCGGTACGTCGGAGCTCGCCCCATCATCCCCCTGGCAGTGGACGGAGTCCCGCTCATGGCCCTCTTGGACACAGGATCACAGGTAACCACTATACCATATACCCTGTACCAGCAGTATTGGGGCACTGACGAACTTGCCCCCTCTGATGATAGCCTGAACCTGATTGCAGCCAATGGACTCCCGCTAACCCAAGTGGGATACAAGCAAGTGACCCTGACTGTGGGACGTGCGGAGTTAAAGAATCAAGGGATAATTGTGGTAATGAATGAACCCAGTGACCATACCCCGAAAGTAATCTTGGGGACCAACGACATGGAGAATTGTATGAGTGAGGTGCTGAACCTGTTGCAGCAGTTGGCCGCCACCGCACGAGGGGGCTGACAGAGGGCTGTGCAGTGTGAGATCCGGGCCCTGCTGTATCGGCAACAAGTGAGCTCGACTGGCGGAGAGATTGGTGGAGTGAGGGTGATGGATGTGGCCCCCTTAGTAGTGCCACCCCGGAGTGAAATGATGATCTGGTGCAGGGCGCCAGTAGGCCCCCAGGGGCGCGACTACCCGGCAATGGTGGAACCCATGCCTTCGGAACACTGGCCCACAGTGATGGCGGCCAGTGGGGTGGTTGACGTTAAAAGGGGGAGAGTGCCTGTAAGAGTACTGAATTGTGGAGAGGAGGAAGTCAGGCTCCCCCGTTATGCTACCCTCGCCAAGTTGCTCACCTTAGACCCTCACACCATTCACGAAGCTGTCCCTCCTACCTCGGCATCCCCTGTCAGTAGCCATACACCCTCTGCACAGTTGGAGGGGTGGCGCCAGGAACTACACGTAGGTACTGAAACCACACCCGCACATCACAAAGAGGGGGTATACAGGGTAGTGCAAGAGTATGAGCAGGTTTTCAGCAAACACTCCTTAGATTTTTGGAGGATTAAGGGGATTCAACACCATATCCCTACAGGCCTACACCCACCCATCAAAGAGAGGTACAGCACACTATCAATGCGCTAAAGACATGTTGAGGAACATGAAGGAGGCAGGGGTCATTCGGGATAGCTGTAGTCCCTGGGCAGCCCCGCTGGTGCTGGTCAAGAAGAAGGACGGCACCATGAGAATGTGTGTGCATTACCGGAAGATCAACCAGATCACGCATAAAGATGCCTACCCTCTCCCCCGTATCGAAGAGTCACTAGCTGCACTGAGAACTGCTAACTTCTTCTCTACCCTTGACCTTACTAGCGGGTACTGGCAGGTAGCGGTTGCGCCAGAGGACCGTGAGAAGACTGCATTTGCCACTCCCATGGGACTCTGCGAGTTCAACAGCATGCTGTTTGGGCTGTGCAATGCCCCTGGAACCTTCCAACGGCTCATGGAGTGCTGCCTGGGACATCTCAACTTCGAAACGGTCCTACTGTACCTGGACGACGTGATCGTGTACTCCCAGACGTACGAGGCTCATCTGGAACACTTGGCTGAAGTGTTCGCGTCCCTAACCAAATATGGGATGAAGTTGAAGCTCTCCAAGTGCCACCTACTGAAACCCAGGGTACAGTACCTCGGACACGTGGTGAGCGCGGAAGGCGTCGCCCCAGATCCCGAGAAGATCACTGCCATTCAGGATTGGCCGAGACCGACCACGGTGAGAGAGGTGAGACAGTTCCTGGGCCTGGTGGGCTACTATCGTAGTATCGTAGCTTCATTAAGGGGTATACGAAGATGGCCGTCCCCATGCAAGACCTCCTCGTGGGACAGACAAAGGGTGGCAGGCCCTCTGGAACCCCGTTGGCCTGGGAAGCGAAACACGAAGAGTCTTTCCGCCAGCTGAAGACGGCCTTGACCGGGGAAGAAATCCTGGCGTATCCCGATTATAATCTCACATTCATCCTCTACACCGATGCCAGTAATGTAGGCTTGGGAGCCGTCCTGTCCCAGGTCCAGAACAGAAGGGAAAAAGTGATCGCCTATGCCAGCAGAAAACTCCGGCCCACGGAAAGGAACCATGAGAATTACAGCTCCTTTAAGCTTGAGTTCCTAGCTCTGGTGTGGGCCATTACTGAGCGGTTCCGCCATTACCTCGTGGCCGCTAAGTTCACCGCCTATACGGACAATAATCCGTTAACCCATCTGGACACGGCCAAACTAGGCGCGTTGGAGCAGCTGTGGGTAGCCCGGCTGTCTAATTATGACTTCACGATCAAGTACCGAGCCGGCCGCAAGAACACCAATGCGGATGTACTATCCTGGATACCCCACTTATCGGATGAGGGACCGGAAGGCAACGATCTCGAAGAAATCGAGCTGCCCGCATTCCACCGGCCACCGGTCGAGAAGCTGCATGTCCAACAGCAACAGGCGAGCCTGGACCCGCTGCCAAGTCAGGGATGGCAAGAAGCCCAAGACCAAGCGCCTGCCGTCCAACTGGTCAAGACCATGATTGAACAAGGTTCCACTGGACTGGACCCCGCTGCTCCGCCTGAGGCCCAACGGCTGTGGAAAGAACGAGTCTGGCTGCATCTGGACCGGGGGACACTGTATCGGGAACTGATCAACCCGAAGACCCATGAGAAGGTTCGTCAGCTGGTGGTTCCCCAAGCTAGTGTGCCCACAGTTCTACGGGCTTACCATGACGGTGCCGGGCACTTTGGGTGAAAGAAGCTGGAGATGCTGTTGAGGGAGCGATTCTATTGGAGTGGGATGCGGGAGTCTATGGAGGCCTGGTGTCGAGAATGTGGTCCCTGTGCACTGAGAAGAAGGGACGAGTCCAGCCAGAAGGCCCCTTTGCGCCCAATCATTACTCATCAGCCGCTGGAGCTGGTCGCCCTTGACCATGTGAAGCTCACCCCTAGCCGAAGTGGGTACACCTACGCTCTGACCATTGTGGACCACTATTCAAGATTTATGGTGGTTGTCCCAGTCAAGGACCTGACCGGCCGTACCGCCGCTAGAGCATTCCAGGCCTATTTCTGCAGACCGCACGGGTACCCGGAGAGGGTGCTTACCGACAGGGGCCCGGCTTTTGAAGCGGAGGTGTTTCAAGAATTCTGCCAGTTGTACGGCTGTAAGAAAATTCGGACCACGCCTTACCATGCTCAGACCAATGGCATGTGTGAAAAGATGAACCACCTGGTCCTGGGTCTCCTCAAGACGTTACCGCTAGAAGAGCGGAACCTGTGGCCAGAAAAGCTGCCTGACCTGGTCGATATGTACAATAACATCCCTTCCAGCTCGACCAAATGTACACCAGCGTACCTGATGAGAGCTCGGCCAGGCCGGCTGCCAGTAGACCTAGAAATGGGTTTGGAAGCTCCAAAGGCCCTCCCTTCGACTGTTGGATGGGACACTCGGCGGAGAGCGCAATACCGACAGGTCCAGGAGTACGTGGAAAGGAACCTGTGTCGGAGCCGGGAACAGCAAGAACAGTATTTCAACAAGCGGGCTCCAGCTGGCCCCTTTAAACCTGGAGATGTAGTGCTGAAACGAAAAAGAAGAACCCATAAGCTCGATGACCAGTGGGAGAAGACACCGTATGTCATACAACCCACTGAATGGGAGAATGAGAAGGCCTACCAGATTAGTCGTGACCAGGGGAAGACTTCGGCCACGGTGTCCAGGGACCACCTGAAGAGGTGCCCATCGCCACTGAAGATAGCAGCTGAAGTTCCAACCCCCAGACCAACCGGGGAGAAAGAGGTGATCCACACAGTAATGGGTGATTTCCCAGCGGACTGGCCTACACAGAACGGCGCGGTGCTCATTCCAGTGATAATGTTCCCACAACCCGTGGAGGAAAAGGAGACGGAAGTACCCGCCAGTGAACCAGTGCCCAGGGCTGCACCAGTACCTAGTCCCCCTGAGTCTCCGCCGGCCCCACACAGTAGATGGGAGGAGGAGCTGACTGTCTCCTCTGTCCCCTTGCCCTCCACTGATAGCATTGGGCCCAGAAGGTCCAAACGCCCCAACCTAGTCCAACCCCCGCTTAGGTACAGGGAAACTACCATCTAGGGGTGTCATATGTTAAATATGCAAATATGTGAATGAATGACAGTAAATAAAACCGTTAGCTTTACCTGATTATCTAAGTGATTATTCCAGCCGTTGCAGACAAGTTGTCCCCAGAGGGACCCTGTGTGTTTTACAACCTGCATGAGAGACTGCTCATGGACAAGGCCGAGAACTGGCAGGCCACCCATGAACTTGTGGGCTTGTAAATAGTTTTGTGGGATGAAACCGTTGCCGCCTCCGGAGAGGCAGATTGGAGGAAGGGCCCGCAGCAGAGCAGGCTGGGGCCCGGCCACCACCAGGACCGGTGGCCATCCTCCGGGGGTCAGGGGTCCCCCAAGGACGTGGGGTCCCCTGAAATGACGGAGTCACCGTACCCGTTCCCGCTCAGGCAGCCTGAACCTGGACTGGGGTCAAGGGGTGCTGCCCACTTCTTAGGGGCAGTATCAGGGCTAGGTTACTTGGGTGGGAGAGTGGAAGACATCCGTCCGTCTGGTATTAAAAATGTTTATATGTGCAACGTTTTAGTGTCCTTACAAGAAATGCTTATGTTTGAAATGTTTTCATGTTATTTAAATCTTTTTACAGTTTTGAAAAAAAAATAAAACCGGTGATGGATGGGCAGCCCGCGGACGGTCTGCATTTCACCAAGGGGGAATGTGGCGGCCTGGCCTAACCAGGTCGTCACAAATAACATACAAACACCCCCACCCCCAGACAGGGACACCAGCCAAACAAAAATCCTTGTTGCCTCCCTCCAGTGTCTGATGTCCACACCAGGTGGGGCGGAGCTAAGCGGTTGGCTTCACCCACCGAGGAGTTCACAGGCCTGGAGGCGGGAAAAGTGTCAGTTGAAGTTAGGAGTTCAGTGTTGGAGTTTGAGGAGTGAGGAGCAAGCACTGAGTGTCTGGGTTTGTGGCCCAGGCACTAACAGCAAGGTTGGCAGACGGTGGTGGCCGTCTGCAGGAGTGGTGGCGCAACGCGGAACCGTAGGACCGGGGACGGGCAACGGCCCGCCGGTACCGACCGGGGAGCGAAGTGAAGCCAGCACACACAGGCAGGGCCATCGGACCCCGACCAGGCTTGGAGCCGCCGACAATAGTCAGATCCCAATCTGACTGGAACCCCAGGGGTTTCACAACAACAAAAGTCCCGATTGAAGGCAACCGCCCACACCGTGAGGGTATACAGCTACCGCCTAAGGCTAGAGACCCAAGGGCCAGCGTCTGCGGGCAAACGGGCTCCTCCGGTACCCATACACCGGGGAGCGGACTACCGTTGGGAATCCATAGTAGTCAGAAAGAGAACATCAAGGTGCAGGGAAAGACAGCCGCCATCACCTGTCCGGGGAGAAGCACTGCAGCCGGCTGCGGGACCCGTCCATCCAGCCGTTTGGTTTACCGAGGACTTTGTACCTTTCTTGCTGAGTGAGTACACCAGTGCCATCCGGCACCGCGCCGCGCTGTCCCTGTAACCCTGCACCTCACCAACCCTGCCTCCCCATCACAACATCACCGGGCCCCGGGACCACCGACCCCTACCCACGGAGGGGGAAAACAACATCCCAGCTGCTCCCTACCATCGCTCCCGGGATCCCCGTCACCAGCAGCGGTGGTGCCTATCTTCACCACGACCCGTGGGTGGCGTCACGGACTAAACCCCCCAAACCAACCACCCCTTTCACTCACGGGCGAGGAGCGCCGCTTGAGTCCCCAGATCCGGCCCACCGCTCGAGCCACCGAGCAGCAGCAGCAGCCGCAGCAGCGCCGGATCCGAGCGTCAGCGAGAGCGCAGCAGCGACGGTGTCCTCCCCGCCCGCGACACTACCATAGTCAGCCAGTGGGACTGCAGGTCCCAGGGAAACCCAGCTTAGTGGATGGATGGAGCCTGCGCCCACCAGAGCCACTGGCGCCGACTCCTCCCCTATCACCAATACTGTCCGCAGCGAGAATACGGCGGCGCCTGGTGACCAAAGCAGAAGTCGCAGGAGCAGACTCCGGTGGAGACATGACACTATCCTCTTATATTTGGCAACTGCAGCATTTTAGAGTATTTTACAACTGCATAAATCTATCATTCCAACCCGACCACCTGCAAGAGGGTCCACCCCTTGGCTTTCTTCAGCTCCTGGACCACTACCTGACATAGCCAATTTCCATACCGGAAACTAATAAAATTGGAGACTTCTATAACTTTCCTAAAAATCACATACCAAGATTGTAGAACTGCAAATATCTTCATTTTAATGATTATTTAATTATTTCATTTTATCTATAAATTTAAAGGGGGAAAAGGGTCAAAGAGACCTTCAGAAAGTGCCATAATATATACTTAGAATTCCATCACTTCCCTTCCAGTATTCCCTTGGTATTTGAGAATGGCACCATCAGCAGAGGTCATCCTGCCTTATTATTTAGCAATGACAGGCATGTGTCAGCTGCTTTCATTAGTAGTTGTGCACTTTCTGCAGCCGTAATGTTCCATCTTGTAAAAATAGCCACGGTGCTCTATTTCCGCCAAACAGAGGGCACTAAAAGAGCTTTACCCCGTCACCTGTCAACATCTATTGTATCATCCCTGCTTTGTGGTCAGTGATTACTTTAAAAATATTACACAATAAAAAGATTGACCTCAGAAGATATGATACTAAGAATCGACAGGGGAACGTCAAAGCCTAAAATTAAATGGGTGTATCGATAAAAGGATAAAATGGTACAGTTGAAAGCACCATTTCAGCGTTTGTTATTGTAATTTTAAACCTAAGTCCCTGCCACATGTTTATTAATCACCTGTCACTATCTTCATCTTCTATCCCGGAAATTTGTGACCTTCCGGCAGCTCCAGTGTTTTATGGAGCGCACCAGAGGTAATAACTCAATACACGTCTATGAGAGCCTCGTCCTGGCTTTCATAGACTTGCACTGAGACCTTGTGACATAATTTCTGATTTAAAGCCAATCAGAAATTACGGGCACAAGATGGCACCGTGGGATTGGAGCGGTGCAGAAAAATGATGAAGCCGTCAGAAAGTGAGTATATTACAGGGGGCTTACATTTAAAACACCAGTTCAGCGCTGAAAAAAAACCCAAACTGCTGAGGTAGTGCTTTAAGGAACAAGTATTTATGTATGCTTCTTTTACGGATTGTATGACAATAAGTTGCCAAGGATCAAGCTGTCATAACTGCACAATATACTAACAAAAGAATACAGCAGCACACTGCAAGCACTAAGATTTATGCAAACATTAAATATATAAATTTGGCCTTCATTACTGATATATAGAATATACTTATAAAAATGAAGGTACTTTCAGCATAAATTGGCCAATTCATGAGAGCCCCTAAGCCACTCTTTAATGCCTGCTTCACGTCAGTGAAAAGCACACACGTATTCCACTGACGTGTTAAAAACGCATATGTCCCTCTATGTGCCGTGATTAACAGCACACGTGGGTTCTCCATGTGCTATCCATGATTTGTCATCTGTGATAGCACATGGATGTATACTCACCTGTCCCTGCTCCTGCTCTCCGTAGTGCTGAAGTCTCCTGGATGCTGTGTCCGGCCGCCGCTGTCTCCCCTTTGCAGCTACTTCCAGTTCGGCTGTGCAGTGCATAACTGCATATTCATGAGAATAATTAGCCGCCCTGCAAGCAGGAAATAGCAGCATCCGGGGATAGCATCGCTGGAGAAGAGAAGTATAAAAAGCTTTTTATTTTAAATGTCCGTGTTTTTCTGGTACGTGTGTCACAGATCACACCACTGTGTGTTCCGTGGGACATCAGTGATGCCAGAAAAAAATGGACATGTCTGTGGCCAAAGACACATCTTTATGGCCAATAAAATAGTTGACAAAGAAAAAAACAGGAACATTTCTGATCACATTAGTCTAGCAAAACTCTAGAACAAATAGAGATTTATTCCTCTGTGTTCTGATTTTCCTTCCGAGCATCTTCCATAGTCATTCTTAGCTCATACTAATTGTGTATCCGTTCAAAGTAGAAGAGTTTATCTCTACGGGTGGATTTGACGTGTGAGATGATACTAATCAGTTACCTATTCAAAACAATATATTTTTTTTCTTTTCAAAAATTAGATTATGAAGCAATTAACCAACACAAATGATCGTAAAACTGCAGCAATCAAGAACAAAGCTAATTAGCCTGGAATTCTTTATCTTGTCGCTATCCTTTCGGAAAGCAATGGCAAAACAGAAGACAGAGTTGACCTGTGAGACTGCTAGAAAAATAATCCTTGGTCATTTCTTTTTTTAAAAAAAGGGGTTGTCTGAGATTTTAACATTCTGAATGGTGTGGGTGCTACCTCGGTACCCCCGCCAATCAGCTGTTCTCAGCCAGAACTACTCCCTTGCAGAGCAGAGACATTGATGACCTACCCTAAAGATAGGTCTTCAATGTTAAAGTCCCAGACAACCCCTTTAAGTTATGATTGTTTTGAAAGTCCAAAAGTCTAACATACTTCTGTTACGACTAAGACCTCACGGTCGAAACGCATCAACAGGGTTTGTCCCCACTCGGACGATTTATTTTTTGGATTGAAACTCAATACAGAACCACTGAAAAATATTTTTGTTTTCAATGTTCTTATCCGTTTGTGACCGATGGTCTTTCAGGTGGTTCTTGTATGCTGGTGCGGCAACATGAACATCTTGGTGAGTTTTTCCTCTTTTCTTCCTTGCACTATCAATGTTAAAGTCCCGGACAACCCCTTTAAAGTTACGATTGTTTTCAAAGTCCAAAAGTCTAACATACGCCTAGTCCTAAGCATTCTGGAATATTGACACTTTCCTCTATATCTTGGCCTTCATGTCCCACTGAACTAGTAAATCTTGGGGGAGAGCCCCATTGAAGTATATGAATTTACTAATTGGTGGGTTGTAGTAGGGCTGCTCATCCAATTCAAGCAAGCAAGGCTGCAGTGTTAAGCATAGGTGATTAAATAAAAGCATGATTATCTAATTTATTTTCAGACTTCCTTTAGATCCGGGGTCAGGAACCTATGGCTCGCAAGCCAGATGTGGCTCTTTTGATGGCTGCATCTGTATCACAGACAAATCTTTAATAAAAAAAAAAATACTGTATCTTCTGGTTTGTAAGGCGCACTTTCCTCCCCCCAAAACTGGGAAAAAATGGGGGTGCCTCTTACAAACCGCATATGGCTTACCGGGTCGATAGTGATGGCGCAGGGTCGGCGATACTGTGGGCTCGTTGGGTGTCGCGCCGGCCAGCCCGCAGTAGCCAGTGGACTGCAGGCTGCTTTGAATCTCCCGCAGTTAACGAGATCGACTTAAGAAAATGGCCACGAAGGTGGCGCGTGCGCAAATAGGACTCTGCGGCCATTTTCTTTAAGTCCATCACGTCGATCTGCGCACGCACCGCGCCCATTTTCTTGATGTCGATCTCGTCAACTGCGGAAGATTCAAAGCAGCCCACAGTCTGCCGGCCACTGTGGGCTCACCGCCGCGACACCCCAAAAAACCTGTAGCAGTATCGCTGACCCTCTTGAGCCGCGACACCCTCTCCTCGTTGACTGCAGCATCGCCTACCCTGCCTCCTGGGACCTTCTGAGCCGCTCCACCTCCGCCGCTCCCCCCTGCTGAGTATGGCTCTCACGGAATTACATTTTAAAATATGTGGCGTTCATGGCTCTCTCAGCCAAGAAGTTTCCCGACCCCTGATTTAAATGTTTCCAAGCTGCAGTCACTGATACCAGTTATGACCTAATGGAGAAGAACTAAAAAGCAGCCAAGCTGGCAATAGAGGGAATATAAAAGATTTTCAAATATGCATATACTGTATTATTCATATACCGTAAACGTCTATAATAATATATTAATATATATGCAAATTAGCCCTCCCTGGGAAGAAAAGAAAACTACTTTGTAAGTCAATGTATGACACTTTAACAAGCAACACAACTAAGGATATCAGCCAAGTCATATACCCAAGGGAAATCTAAGTCAGCCTCTGCAATGCACTGATGAGGGGCATGTACCCCGAAACAGTTGTTTGCGGATGTGTGTAAGGTTTGAATAATAATTTACATAGCCAGATACATATACAGTTATTATAATAAAAATACTATACTACTAATAGGATAAGACTGTGCAAGAAATGTAGTAGCAGCTATTCCTCTTTTAACTAAATACGACCAAATTAAAGTGCAGCATTTATAGTCAAAATAGAAGAGAACAAATATTAAATAAATATTAAATAAAACATTTTAAAAATGTAGTACTGAATAAAAAAAAATCAAAACTTGGTCCTGAGGGGAATAAACCTATATGATTTGTCTGGAAAAGCATGAAACAATCAGTTATCAATAATTCTCATTATTATAGACCAGGACTGCGCAGGTTGAGGCTGTTTCCCATTCATAAATTCAGCTGAATGCTGCAGCCCTGTACATTGGTCGGTTCTGCTGTTTGAAAAGCATGCCTGCAGGGCTCTGACTAGTACCGACGTCATCACTAAGCCAGCACGCTTCCTCATGTGGCGATGTACTGAATAATTTATCCTCCAGACGCTGTCAGTTGGAAAGGAGAAGGCTTTCAGAGAGCCACTTATAATGCCGAATACGAGTCTGATGCGATGTGATGAAATTACCGTACTTGAGAGCACAAGTTGAGAATCTACACGTACATTTATTACTTTATTATGTGCTTATTTCCCCCCCCCATGATCCATTGAACTAGTTTTTATTTTAATTCAATCCTATTGTTCATCCTCCTAAGGGCTTATTGCGTAGGAAAGACTCTTACAAGTCAATGGATGAATGGTGATTAAAGCAATGTCCAGATCAAGGTTGTAAAGTAATCAATACAAAAACAATGATTACCAGAAATAACCAGGAAGCATGGAGACTGATAGCATCCCAATCAGCAGCAGGAGAGACGCAGTGGGGAATCTGTAAGAAGAGTAGGATTATCATTTTTATTTTCCAGCTAGATCTGGTGCAGTATTTACAGGTGTATCTAAGTTAATTTCAGCAATTCAATACAAAAAGGGAAACGCATATATTATAGAGTCATTATACACAGAGGGATCTATTCCTATATATTATATAGAGTCATTACACACAGAGGGATCTATTTTTATATATATATATATATATATATATATATATATATATATATATATATATATATGTTAAGGTGAACTCTTAACCAGAGATCACTAGTTGCCTACTGCCTGGCCTAATTGGTGTGGGTCGAGTGCATGCTTGAAAAATGAGATCAGACACAGTCGGATATTCATCTTTCCTCGACAGAAGTCAGCCCATGCTCTGCTTTATTACAACTGAGCTTGCTCTGATATAACCTTGCAAAGGGGCATGTCCGGATGTGTTCATTGGTCAGTGGGTCGAACAATGTATTAGTCCATGAGCTGATTGGTAGGCGTCATTGTAGGTGGGTCTATGACATCATTGGATGGATCCATGGTGATGGGAGGGACGTCATCTGGTGGATCCATGCTGGATGGTCTGGTCTGTAATGTCATCTGATCTTTGGTTTGGTCTTCTCTTATATGGTATCTTCTTACACCTGGACATTCCTTGCATTCCAGGCAAGGTGTGGAGAAACAGGCAATGACAGCCACCTTTATATCTGTGTCATGTATATGATCTGAAACCTGAATTATGTAAGGCAAATCGACATATTTCCCACAATGCTCTATGTCCAGAGGTTAATTAAGTATTTCATTTTATGGCTCTCCTCAACAGTCCCCCCTAAATACTTTATTAACCTTCTGACCCTACCGTGGTCCTCTAACACATCAGCTCTAATGCTTTAACTGCAACTTATTCATTTTTCTATCCGCTATACAAGCAATGCTAAGCCTTTGCCCCCGCTGGTACAGACTGCTAATCAGAAAGTTGATCACATCCCGCACACACAGTTCACAGAGGCACAGGTAACGAACCAGTCCTTAGAACAGACTATTTAATACCGAAGATTTTGAGATTAATCGATAAGAAAGAGTAAGGCAATTGTAAGAATAAGCTTCTTACTGTTATGCTGCAGCTTTTAGCGTTACTGTTTCTGAAAGACTGAATCTCAGTCAACATCTGAGTGCTGCCCGCGTCTTCGAGACTTTTCTACCCGAATACACCTGATTGTATCACAACACTAATGGATCTCTTCTTGTCTCGGGTCTATAATCTACCACCAGGAGGCCTTTATCAAAATTTCCCTTACACATGGATCCGATTACCTTCAGTAACACAGAGTAGCACTTTTACGGCTTCAAATACCAACAAATAAAACAATACCAGTTACCTACAAGTGTATGTTATCCTTAAAAAGTCACTTAAACCCTTAAAATAATTGATTGGTTCAGGTCAGATAATGTTTTTTTCCACCATGAGCCCTTATTTGTGTAATGTTCCTGTACCCAATGTTCCCTTATCGTTATTTCCCATGTATCATCCCCAATCTAGAAATTCTCCATAAGGTTCTATGTGAGATAATCCAGCACTATGTGACCCTCATTCTGCTGGTACGATGGACTCTTTACAGCCGCTGTTGTCTGGGTTTTCCCTCAAGCTTCATGGAAGTTGCTGTGGTTGGGATAAGCTGGATCGATCCACCTGATTCTGACTCATGGCTCATTCTGACTTGTCTTTTTAGGATCACCCAGTCTCCTGGCTGGAGACCACGTGCTCCTGACACTGATTTAGGATCTGGAATTGGAGGATACACATGTTTAACACACTATATAGGCAGTTGTATACGGCTCGTACATCACTGGTCAGGATATCACACTGTATCTGCAGTATGTGTGAGAAATATAATCACGTTCTAGGTACTAAACCAAAAATACCTTATATAAAGATCTAATTATTAAAGGAAAACGAACATTTGTTACATGATTTGCAGCGTCCACCATTATCTTGTGGATTGTTACATGTTTATGTTATAATCATTAAAATTCCAAACACCATCAACCCATGTGACTATAGACACAATTAAATATTCCAATAAAGGAGGGGGCAGGGATTGGGGCAATAGCCTAAACTCTCCCTACCTCGCAGCGGAGGTCGGCACCCTATAAGGCGAATTGGCGCCCCCACTCACCGACGGCTCGCCCTCCCTATCCCTACACTGCTAAGCTAATACGTGCTGCTAATGTCAGTGAGGGAATATAGAAACCGTGAGATACAGGGGCTAAAGAGGCGTCAATATGCAAATATATATATATATCCAAGTCATTCCCAAAGATTAAATATTCACACTCTGTATTTACATAGCTGTTTGGTAGCTTAAATCAATATGATACAGCAAAATTGAAGGACCAAACCCTAAAATAAATTAAATATTTCACATGTATAACATGTACCCACTGTATCAATATAATAATAAGGCCAGGTAAAGTCATGAGGAGATCTCGTCCAATCACAGGCCCTCCACTGTACAATTCACACTCAGGCTAATAAAATAAACGCATATTTGTCAGACATTTAGCATGAAAGAAGCCCAACGCATTTCTCCCCTCTTCACAATGGCAGATGGGTTCATCAGGGGCATCCCCAGGTACTGATCTCTATAATGACCTCTGCTATAGGATATGTACTTTTAGCACTTTTTTAGGAACTCCATCTTTACATACCACCAGCACCATGAGTTTTTCAGCAGTAATGTTTTCCATACTGGATATGTTTCAGAGCAGACCTGAAAAGAAATTCACACAACACGCACAAAACTCATATAAACCTACTCATGGTAGATGTATATGACTAATCTGCAATCACCGGAGCAGTAGAGCGGATGAGGGGGTGTTTCTACGAGGTCTTTACAGTTTTTCTACCTTAATAGGCACACGTCTTACAAGACTGGAGGTGTCTCGCCACCTGGGTACTGAAGCAGTGGTGTCGCCAATATCTTGTCCATCCCAACACCTTTGTCACATGGGTTACCTGGGCCATTATTGAGTAGAACGCTCACGGCAGAGAAAGCTTACCGCCCTTTATCCACAGACCTTCCTCAGTCACTGGCTCCCTGCGTCTCACACGCCGTTCCTTGCTGAATCGCTTGTTCCTGTAAGGATTTAAGCACACAAGGAGTGACCAATGTCACGGACGACGTGACAGGAGCCACCGAGGTACTGGTCTGCATTGGACTCTCAACCCTAGGCCCATTCACTGCTTCTTTGTTGTGCACCTGTGCGAGCATCTCCTCCGGCTGCTGCCTATATCCACATTTTGACTATCTAACCCCTTTCCGCTCTACGAACCACAGTGATCGCAAATCTTCATCTCGTTCTCCTATTCCGATGAGAGAGGAGTGGTTTGATTTTTAATACCTCATGTTGCGTAACCTCAGCATATCCAGTGCAGAATCAACCAGCATCTTGGTATCTGGATCCATCTACGGAAAAACTCAAAATCTGCATTAGCAATGGGCTCATCTGAGACATGTTCAAAACCTGACAATTCTTGTTACATCAGAGCAATCATGAGATATATGTGTGACTGCTGTATCCTCCTTACAGATAAAAATATAAAAACAACTTAATAGAAAAACCCAATCGATGAACAAATTAAAACCTTAAATAATACGTGTGTCTTTCCACATCATCTTTCCCCCACTTTTTGAATCTATTATCCAAAGCATAATTAGATTCAAAAAGTGTGTGGCCCCGGAGCTCTACATTTAGGCATGAAAGTCACATTGTATAGATTGTACCTAACCGGGAACACCAGAAATATTGTTTTTATCTGTAACTTAATAATGGAAAACCCTTTCAATGGCTTTTATAACCTTTGCTTGGACCACAGAAATCTGCACTGCAATCATTCTTTCTATAAAAAGAAAGCAGATTATTCAATACATTAAATATAACACACAGAATTCCATAAATCATCCACATTCCTTAAATCAAATTATTGTAATTATTAATAAATGATTATTATTATTAATAACTATAATAATAACGTGACACAACCTCTGGATATTGGACGTGTGGGCGTTCATATTTGAAACATTGAGGAGATCATCAGCATCTCTGTGATACTGTCCTATAACCTGAAGGGATAAAAGAATCTAGAACAAATAAACTGGCCATGTGGGAAAACAAAATGTTGATTTGCCATAGAAAAATTATCTAACAGACCTCTATGCTTGAAAAGCTATCAATGAATCTAAACATGTCCACAGTTGACTTTTATTTCTTTGGGATAAAATTAGTAAAATATAACTATTGTCAATGACCTTTTTCCAATATAATTTGCAATGAATTCCCCTTTTTTTTTTTTTTTTTTCTTTTGGGCTGCTCTCACAATAGATTCCAAGGGGAGACAAAAAAACCCTGTTCCACAAGTTTTTAAGATTGCTCCTCCCCCCCCCAAAACCAGATGGAAAGAGGCTTTGTTGAGATTGTAGCATCATGTGGGGGAGGGGAAGGTAAACTTTTTTTTAAACTATTTCCCCCTGTATTCTATAGTCTGGATTTTATACATACACACCATTGCACATCCCCCACTCACTCTCTGTCTTTGTCTCAATCATGCCTCAGCCATGTGCTTCATCCACCATTTTAAAATCTGTAGGAACATGTGGCAGAGGAAAGGGAAAATTGACCTCACATCTGCTCAAACTCTGTCTCCCCATTTTCTATAGTCTGTACTTATACATATATATATATATATATTTATACACACACACATATGTCCTAGATCTAAGTCTAATTATAGATAAAAACACTTATTTTTCGGTCTAAGTATATAGTACTCCATCCAATCCATTGCTCAAACATTTACAGAGCACATGGTCTTCTTCACACAAACCCCTGACTCACTTTGTTTTCTTTGTCTCAATCATGCTGTAGCCATGTGCTTCATCCACCATTTTAAAATCTTACCTAAAATGTCTGCCTCCATGACTAGCACATGGTTTATCACAGGATTGCGGCCTAGAGTCCCCACATCCCAACAAAGTCCACTTTCATCCGGATCTTTCCGGCACAACTAGACACCGCTTCATCAATTTTTCCATCTTTCTCTCAAGATAAACAACACCAAACAAGCAATCTTTCTCTATGCATACTAGATAAAAACAGACAAACAAAAAGACGGGGGAGATGACAAATAACTGAAACACTAAAGAAAACCTGCAGTTTGCAGCACACACTTCCAAATCCTTCCTTATACTGCCACGTGGTTCCTGTCTGATTTCTGCATTCCGTAATATACAAAAAAATACCTAGTATCACCACTGACTACAAGGTGTCTATACCGGCCGATTCGCCTCTCTTGGAGGACTTATAACTAGCCTCTATAACACAGACTTCCGTTAACCTGCCTCTCTTGGAGGACATGTTAACTAGCCTCTATAACACCGGCTCCCATTAACCTGCCTCTCTTGGAGGACATGATAACTAGCGTCTATATATCACCGGCTCCCATTAACCTGCCTCTCTTGGAGGACATGATAACTAGCCTCTATAACACCGGCTCCCATTAACCTGCCTCTCTTGGAGGACATGATAACTAGCCTCTATAACACCGGCTCCCATTAACCTGCCTCTCTTGGAGGACATGATAACTAGCCTCTATAACACCGGCTCCCATTAACCTGCCTCTCTTGGAGGACATGATAACTAGCCTCTATAACACCGACTCCCATTAACCTGCCTCTCTTGGAGGACATGATAACTAGCCTCTATAACACCGGCTCCCATTAACCTGCCTCTCTTGGAGGACATGTTAACTAGCCTCTATAACACCGGCTCCCATTAACCTGCCTCTCTTGGAGGACATGTTAACTAGCCTCTATAACACCGGCTCCCATTAACCTGCCTCTCTTGGAGGACATGTTAACTAGCCTCTATAACACCGGCTCCCATTAACCTGCCTCTCTTGGAGGACATGTTAACTAGCCTCTATAACACCGGCTTCCGTTAACAAATTTGAGAGCTCGTGAAAAACACGTGCCTAACCTGACCAATTAAAACTTGCGCTTTATCTCTAGGCCTCTCGCCGAGTCATTCACTCTAGGCCTCGAGCCACAATTCTATTTAAATCTCCACCAGAACTGCAAAACATATGACAGGCAACAACCAAAAACCGTACTACATGGAGTGTCCTCCACGTTTCCAAACACCGCTCAAAAACTCACTTGCTATACTAACTACCAGTCAATCTCCCCTCTAGACAAATACAGAAGAGACAGCAAGCAACTGAATATGTGACGGTTCTTCCGCAATCAAATATGGCCAATAGCCGTGAGACCCGTCTGCCCGTCAACAGATACCCCAACAAACCGGACACAGTCAGGCAATCAGTGCCACACACCCCACCGAGACCACGGGAAGACTACAGATTATGAAAAATCAGCAGACCTACCGTACTCTCGCTCGGAAGTGATCAGTTTCCTGGGGTGTCCAGCACGTCATGCCATTCCAGTTGCCGGTTCATCAGGATTTCAGGTGTCTCCGTCTATTGGCTCCACGTTGGGCACCAATAATGTTCAGGTGAACTCTTAACCAGAGATCACTAGTTGCCTACTGCCTGGCCTAATTGGTGTGGGTCGAGTGCATGCTTGAGGTGAGTAGCGCGTTCAGCTGAGCTGTCACTGAGGTTACCCGGTGGCCGCCACTGGATCCAGCGGTGGCCGCGATTAACCTCAGTGACAGCTCAGCTGATCGTGCTACTGACCTCATTTGTTGCGTGGAGCTGACAGGAGCGGCGGTGTCTTCTGCTGCTCCTGTGACCTCCATGCAGCAGAGCTGGATGCGACGCTGGAGGTCCGTGGATTACGCCGGACATGGAGGGCTTTGTCGGGGTTAATAAATTGGTGATGAGGGACTTTGTTAGTGTTTTTTATTTCTAATAAAGGATTTTTCGGGTGTGTTTGTTTATTTACTGTCACTTACAGATTAATCATGGAAGGTTTCTCAGGGAGACGCCTGACATGATTAATCTAGGATTTAGTGGCAGCTATGGGCTGCTGCCATTAACTCCTTATTACCCCGATTTGCCAACGCACCAGGGCAAATCGGGAAGAGCCGGGTACAGTCCCAGAACTGTCGCATCTAATGTATGCGGCAATTCTGGGCGGCTGCTGACTGATATTGTTAGGCTGGGGGGCTCCCCATAACGTGGGGCTCCCCATCCTGAGAATACCAGCCTTCAGCCGTATGGCTTTATCTGGCTGGTATTAAAATAAGGGGGGGACCGCACGCCGTTTTTTTTTAATTATTTATTTATTTATTTATTTTACTGCACAGTATAGACACGCCCACCGGCTGCTGTGATTGGGTGCAGTGAGACAGCTGTCACTCAGCGTGGGGGGCGTGTGTGACTGCAACCAATCACAGGCGCCTGTGTGCGGTAAAGCAGGGAATACGAGATTGATTAATGAGTGGCCGGCTTTTTCAAAATAGTAAAAGCCGCCGGAGCTTTTATAACAGCCGTGCAGCGCCGCGCCGGGGATCGGGGAACGGTAAGTATGAGAGAGGGGGGGAACTGACCGACAGACAGCGAGAGGGACAGATAAGACAGAGAGACCGACCGACAGACATAGAGAGAGACCGACCGACCGACGGACTGAGGGAGAGAACGAAACAGAAAAAGAAAAAAGACTGACATCACATGAAAAAAGCACAAAACGTACAGGGAACAAACAGAGATGCGTCCGTGTCACTCGGACGTGCGCACAGACCCATTGACTTTCATTGGGTCCCTGCTGCATGTTGAGTGCTGAAAACGGACATGCTTCCATGCAAAACGGAGACACAAACGTAGCACGCACACGGACCCACGGACCTTAATGAAAAACGCACATGTGTCCTCAAACATTAAATAACATTGGTGCACGTTTGGCCGTGTCTCAGGTATATACGGAAACGGACCAAACACGCACGTGTTTCACGGATGTGTGTTTCAGGCCTCCGAGAGACTTTAGTCTTCTATATCAACATAATGTTCTTGAATTGTTAACCTCTATGAGGAAGGACTGCGATCGTTGGGTGAAACTGCTGTTCTCTTGGTTCGGAAGATACCAAATTTACAAGATGAACATTTTACCTAGGCTCCCATATCTATTACAGGCAGTACCGGTAAAAATTCCGCCCGGCTTTTTTTAAGACAATAGCGTCAGTCCAGTCTTCCTTTATATGGGCAGGCACACCAGCTCGAATCAAACGAACAATTTTGACTAGACCCAAGCAAAGGTGTGGGATTGGCTTACCTGATGTGAAGCAATATCATCTTGCTGGGCATCTTTCCAGACTAATAGATTGGTGTAGAAATGGAACACAGAAGGTATGGGTCCAGATAGAACAATCCTTTTGTACAGTACCCCTAAACAAATTGCCGTGGCTCCTTTCGGTCGCCCCTGCAGAACTAAAAACACACCCGACAATTGGCGCAACGGTAACCTATTGTAATACTGAGGCGGTACGCTTGGAAATGCTCCCTACCTCTTTAAGGCTAACCCCCAGTCCTGAGCCATCCCCTCTTTGGACCGGGAGGGTCGGATTCCATTTTTCAACTCTGGATACAGGAAGGAGTGGACCGGGTGGAAAACTTTGGGGACGACATTGAATGGCCTTCAATAGCCATGCTAAGCGCTAGAAAAAAATCAAACTCCGTTGGGACATTGGAGAGGTCTACAGCTTGCGCATTTCTTCGGCAAACTCCCACCTAAGGAGCGTTTTAGACTCCCCAAGACCCAGTTTGAACTTACTTGCGAAGGTACAGGTCCAGCACGTCACTCGCTCTCAGTAGTATACTCCATGTTGTTTTTCCCCACTAACCAACCTCTTCCACCCTATATACTACAATGGAAAAGGGATCTTGGCATCAGCCTTATTCCGGGGCAAAGGGACCGCATCTTTTCTCTTGAACACAGCTCTTCTATTAGCTCCAGGTTCCAAGAGGCCAGCTACAAATTATTGTCCAGATAGTACAAGGTGCCCTCTAAGATCCATGCTATATTCCCCTTGGCAGATCCTGCCTGCTGGAGATGCGGTAGAGAGGAGAGTACAATCTTCCATGTGTTCTGGGAATGTGAAGCGATCCAGTCCTTTAGGACAGAAGTCTCTGATATCATCCGCCAAGTGACGGGAGACACCGAGGAGATGGGTCCTGCCCTTCTCCTGCTACATCATGGCGAGAATTCTCTAAAAACTTACTAAAATTCATTGAAAATATTTCTCATTATGGCAGCTAGAGCGTGTATCCCAGAAAGGTGGAAAAGTCTTCTTCCACCAACTGTAGCACAATGGATTTCAAAGATCAATGACCCTGTACATGGAGGACCTCACCTCCTCTCTGCATGACACTTACATGAAATTCTGGGCAACTTGGAGGGAGTGGATGGATTTCCATCAAACCGAGACATGTCGGCTTAAGTTGAGAGGTGAACTGGGGACAACTACCCCCTTCCCTTCTCCCCAATATTTTACCTACTTTTCCTCTTCTTTTTCCCCTTCTTCTTCTATCACTTAACTAACACTACCTACTCTGTTTCTCTATTCTAGCCTCACAAGCTACTTACTCTGTCTTTCTGCCTTTTTCGTCTTTTCATCTCTTCGATCTATAGCATCTTGTAAATAAAAAATAAAATAATTGTAGAATTTTTGATATTCTTGGATATCAAGACAGATCATACGTCTAAGTGGTCTTTATGAGAATGTAATGCATTTGTTATACCTGTCTTGTTTGGTGCCTTTTATGGGTGCAAATGGATTGTTAGATCCGAGAATTTTGTGCCTTATATGTATATGATTCCTTGTTAAATAAAGAATGAAAAAAAAAATGCAGTAGCAGCAGGAAGTCCAGAGTAAGCCAGAATGACTTAGGAGCCAGTAGCACAAAATACTCAGGCATGGAATGGACCCCGGACCGGGACTTATAAACAGGGTAGACAGGAAGTTCAAGGGACGGATGAGGCAACAGACTCCATCTTGGACAAGGGCAAACCGACAACAAATTTCATGGAGAACCTGGAACATTACACTTAGTGGTCCAAGGTGCTATTTTCAGATGAAGTTAAATTTTGCATTTCATATGGAAATCGCGGTCCCAGAGTCTGGAGGAAGAGTGGAGAGGACACAATCCAAGCTGCCTGAGGTCTAGTGTGAAGTTTCCACAATCAGTGATGGTTTGGGGAGTCATGTCATCTGCTGGTGTAGGTCCACTGTGTTTTATCAAGACCAACGTCAGCACAGCCGTCTACCAGGAGATTTTAGAGCATTTCATGCTTCTATCTGCCGACAAGCATTTGGAGATGGAAATTTAATTTTCCAGCAGCATCTGTCCACACTGCCAAAAGTACCAATACCTGGTTTAATAACCACAATATCACTGTGCTTGATTAGTCAGCAAAAGTTCCTGTCCGCCAAGAAAATGTAGGTTTTTAAACTCAAAGAGAGGCATTAGTTGATAGGGACCAAACAAAAATGAAATCGCCTTGCCGCTGGCTGTTAGGTTCACATAAAATCAGTCCAATTTTGTGTGTTAATTATCTCAATTTTTGCATGTTTTTCATAGCAGTAATGCATGTCTATATTCCCATATTCATTGTTCCACATATCTTAGCACTGCAGTGTGCAAATGTCTCCTTTTTGTTACTATGTTTCATATTCAGTTTGTGTGGCGCCCTAGGACCTGGTCGCCACAACGGCATTGCCCTCCTGAGGGTTAATGCTGAGCCTGGAGGTAATGGGGAAATCTACTGGCCAGTAAGTTAACATCCACCGCAGTTTCTCCCTCAGGCCAGTAGGGGGAGCTCTGAACCTGAAGTTTCAGGGAGCTTCCTTAAGCCTGACCTGGGGGAGGAGTTAGTTAGTCTGTAGGGAGCAGCAGAAGTGAACAGACACAGAGTGAGCTGTCCTGTGAATCTGGGGCCTAGAGCTGGAGCAGTTTGGCCCAGAGAAGCAGGAGTAGCTGAGAGGCAGCAGAGAGACTCGGACATCGGAGTCTGTGGTTGCCAGGGTATAAAATCCGTCCCTGGTAGCCGAATCCGAAGGGCAGGGGAGCTGCAAGCCCCTGGCCCAGACACATCCAAGGTACAGCTGCAGCATCAGGGCCCGGTGTGGACCCCAGCGGAGAAGCACCAGGGAGTGGGCCTGCGCAGCCACCTACAGAGGGAAGGGACGTGCTATTGGTCCCAGCAGCGAAGAGGGCCATTGCTGGATTCAGAGAAGCAGGGTCCTATCATCACCAAGAAAGGTACAGGAGTAGGCCTCATACTCAGCTGGCCAGAAAGATCACCCCAAGTACTTCCAGGCCGACCGGATCCCCATCACCACCTGTAACGGTCTCCCAGGACTGGACTGTTCCCAGAGTAAAAGAGGAAAAGGTAAAGAGACTGTTGTTTGTGCCTGGTTCTTTCCTCGCCTGTCGGCCCTGCACCGTGTTAGTCACACAGCACCATAGACTTTCACAAGCACCAACTGTGCCCCGGGCATTGCTCCACCTGTGGGGAGCAGTACCATCATAGCTGCCATAATATCATCCCGGAGGCCTCACACAGCAGCGGCGGCTTATTAGCCGCATACCACAGGTGGCGTCACGAACACAACCATTAACAAGCAAGCCACATATTCTACTGACACCCACCAGGGCCACGGAGCCGGGCCCAGCCACCACTGACTACCACCGGACTAGTCCAGCCCGGCACCGGGTGTCCCATAGCCCTGGGGTGGGCGAGTCAACTTTTGGCGTCACGAACAGGATTTCGTGCCCGGTCCCACCGGGTACTGTGCGCCTGCCGGAATTGTGCTTAAAAGATTGTGTACTGGCTGCAGACCACCGCCGCCATTAGCCTCGCCGAGCGCAGGAAGAAGGGGGGCGTGCCTGACAAAGAGCGCGAAGGGAGCGCGCCATCAGAGCAGAGCGCTGTTAACCCCGCGCGACCCGGAAGAAAATTTGAAAAGTGAACGGAGCCTGGTAAGGTTCACTAAGGGGGAGGAAGATGTCCGACTCAGAGGGAGGGCAGGTGGCTGCCATAGCCCGAGACGCCGCAGCACCAGCAGAAGCAATCCCAGTCGCCGTCGCCCCGGCCCCCACTGTAGCGCCGGTAATGCCGATCACCATGCCATACATACCAGGAGCAGAATGGCTGCCGCAATACTCCGGGGAGTCCCATACCTTGAGTGACTTCAGAGAAAGCCTGCACAGCTTATTCCGGGTGTATCCGCTGACTGAGAGCCAGAAGGTGGGCATATTAATGGGACAGCTAGCCGGCGCAGCCCAGCGTGAAGCGAAGTCATGGCCTGATACAGATAAAGGGACAGCAGCCCAGATACTGGCCAAGCTAAAGAGTACGTTTGACACTCGCACCGCAGCAGAGATAAAGATGAGATTCTTTGGGTGCAAGCAGCGGGCCACAGACAGCATAAGGGACTATGCCCTAAACCTGCAAGAGGCCCTGAAAGCAGTTAAACAGGTGGACCCAGAGAGTGTACGTGAAGAAGACAAACTCCTAACTGAGCAGTTCATAGAGGGGCTCCTGTCAGATGCCCACAGGACCCAGCTGCGTATCCTGGTCCTGCAGAACCCTGCTCTGGACTTTGCCAAGTTTAAGGACCAGGCCATCAGGGTACTGAGAGAATCTACGCCGAATGACCCAGTACCCCTCCGGCCTCCTGCTATCACGTACCCCGGGGTGGTGCCTGCAACACGAGCCACTGCAGGGGCTGAGGCGCAGTCCCTGGATAAGGATCCCACTGCGGAGCTCAGACAACAGGTCCAGGAGCTGACCAAGACTGTGGCTGCCCTTGCCAAGACCGTGCAGTCTCTACAAATGACCCCCTCGCCTGCGAAAATCGAGTTGGCCTCCAGCCCAGAGGACGTCCCATGGATGCGACAGAGAAGGATTCCGCCGACCCGAGGCAGAGACACAGACCGGTACGATTCAACAGGACAACCGATCTGCCGCAACTGCAACCAGGCGGGCCACATTGCACGACGCTGTCCTTTAAATGGGCCGAGCCTGGGGCCAGGAGCCGACCCCCAGGTGTAAGGAAGCCCGGCTCAACCCCCAGCCGCAGCAAGTATGTGGGAGGACGACCGGTCCTTCCTATTGTGCTGGATGGAATCCCTTTGAATGCCCTCCTGGATACGGGGTCCCAGGTAACAACCATCCCCCACAAACTGTACAAAAGATATTGGGCCGATTCAGACATTGACCATGGCCCAGATGATGATTTAACAATTGTGGCCAGTAATGGTCAGCCCTTACCTCAGATTGGGTACAAAGAAGTAACCATTAAAGTGGGGCGGGTGGAATTGCCATGTCAGGGGATGATAATTGTAGATATTGATCGCAAAGAATCTGACCCACTGCTAACTCTTGGTACAAATGTGATAGAAAATTGTATTGCCGAAGTGATAATTTTGTTACAGCAGGCGTCTGAAACTGCCAGCTTCGGGCAGCAGCGTGTCCTACAGAGGGAGATCAGAGCCCTGATGAGGAGGCAGCAGGTAGAGCTGGCCGGAGGAGAAATTGGCAGTGTGAGGGTAAGTGACCCCCTCCCCATTGTAATACCCCCAAGAAGTGAAATGTTTATATGGTGTCGGGCAGCAATAGGCCTCAAGGGTCAGGATTACCATGCCTTGGTAGAACCAATGTATTCAGACAGTAGGCCTGGAGTCCTGATAGCCAGAGGGGTAGCGGACGTCCGCAAGGGGAGAGTGCCCGTCCGTGTCCTGAATTGTGGGGAGGAGGAGGCCAAATTGCCCCGGTATGCCACTGTGGCAAAATTGTACACTGTCAGCAACAATACCATTAAAGCAGTGGAACCCTTGATCCCGTCCGACCAGGCGGAAGACAATGGCTCCAAGGGGCAGCCGGAAGACTGGTGCCAAAAATTACATGTGGGCACCGACTCCACCCCCTCACACCAAAAGCATGGGGTTTACCGGGTGGTACAGGAGTACGAGCGGGTCTTCAGCAAACACCCCCTAGATTTTGGGCAGGTGAAAGGGGTTCAACATCAAATCCCCACGGGTGATCATCATCCCATTAAAGAAAGATACCGCCCTGTACCCCCCGCACAGTATCAGTGTGCCAAGGAAATGTTACGGGAAATGAAGGAGGCTGGGGTTATCAGAGATAGTTGTAGCCCCTGGGCAGCTCCACTAGTGCTCGTAAAGAAAAAAGATGGTACAATGAGAATGTGCGTAGATTACAGACAAATTAACCGCATTACACATAAAGATGCCTATCCACTACCCAGAATAGAGGAGTCACTAACAGCCTTAAAGTCAGCTATTTCTCCACCTTGGATCTCACCAGTGGGTACTGGCAGGTTCCCGTGGCAGAGGCGGACAAGGAGAAGACTGCATTCACGACACCAATGGGTCTCTGTGAGTTCAATTGTATGCCATTCGGGCTCTGCAACGCCCCAGGGACATTCCAACGGTTGATGGAGTGCTGCTTGGGCCACCACAACTTCGAAACCGTGCTGCTGTACCTGGATGACGTAATAGTCTACTCCAAGACTTATGAGGACCACCTGAAGCACTTAGCAGAAGTGTTTGAGTCCTTGTCGAAATATGGCCTGAAGATCAAGCCGTCCAAATGTCACCTCTTGAAGCCAAAGGTACAGTACCTGGGTCATGTGGTCAGCGCAGAAGGCGTGGCACCTGATCCGGAGAAAGTCACGGTAATTAAGGACTGGCCAAGACCCACCACGGTGAAGGAGGTGCGGCAGTTCCTTGGACTGGTGGGCTACTACCGAAGGTTCATTGATGGGTTCACCAAGATAGCAGCGCCCCTTCAAGATCTCCTGGTGGGCCAGCCGAAGCAGGCTAAGAAGCAGAGCCCTCCATTTGAATGGGGCAGCCAACTGGAAACATCCTTTGTCCGGCTGAAAGGGGCTCTCACGGGAGAAGAAATTCTGGCCTACCCTGACTACAGCCAACCGTTTATACTGTACACAGACGCCAGCAACGTGGGACTGGGAGCAGTTCTGTCCCAGGTACAGGGAGGCAGAGAGAGGGTAATAGCGTACGCCAGTAGGAAGCTTCGGCCCACGGAAAGGAATCCAGAAAACTACAGTTCCTTCAAGCTGGAGTTCCTCGCTATTGTGTGGGCAGTGACTGAACGCTTCAAGCACTATCTGGCATCGGCCAAGTTTACCATCTTCACGGACAACAATCCGTTGACACACCTGGCAACAGCCAAGTTAGGTGCGATGGAACAGCGATGGATGGCCCGGCTGTCTAACTTTGACTTTACCATCAAGTATCGGGCTGGCAAGAAGAATAACAATGCTGATGCGCTGTCCAGAATGCCTCACTTACCCGAGTCTGGAGATGACCTGGATGAACTCGAAGAGATAGAGTTACCGGCTTTCCATCACCAGGGTGTTTCACAGTGTGAGCATGCTGTGGGAGTGAAGCGCTTAAACCAGCACGAGGTCTCGGTCAATCCATTACTCCACCATAATTGGGAAGAAACACAGAATGGTGACCCGGCCGTGCGATTGGTCAAAGAGAAGCTAGCGCAAGCTGAGACCCATCTTGGCCCAGACGCTCCAGAGGAAGCCCAGCAGCTGTGGAAGGAGAGGGGACGACTGTTCACCTACCAGGGCAAGCTCTGCAAGAGATATGTCAACTATCGAACAAATGAACTTGTCTGGCAGATAGTGGTTCCGCAGAGGGATGCTCCAATGGTCCTAGCAGCGTATCATGATAACGCCGGGCACTTCGGGTGGAAGAAGTTGGAGGCCTTACTCCGTGATCGGTTCTACTGGGTGCACATGAGAAAGATGATCGAGAAATGGTGCCGAGACTGTGGCCCGTGTAACTTGAGGCGGAAGGATGATGCCAGCCAAAGGTCTCCCCTACAGCCAATTGTCACGAAGCAGCCCCTGGAGTTGGTGGCCCTGGACCACGTGAAGTTAACACCAAGCCGGTCAGGCTATGTGTACGCCCTCACCATTGTGGACCATTACTCTCGTTTCCTGGTAGTAGTGCCTGTGAAGGACCAGACAGCCAGGACGGCAGCTAGAGCGTTCCAGGCATCCTTTTGTCGACCGCACGGCTATCCGGAAAGGGTACTGACGGATCAGGGTCCTGCATTCGAGGCTGAAGTGTTCCAAGAGTTCTGTAACATGTACGGTTGTAAGAAAATTCGAACCACACCGTACCACCCCCAGACCAATGGACTGTGCGAGAAAATGAACCATGTGGTTATTGATATGCTGAAGACCCTACCGCTGGAAGAGAGGAACCAATGGCCAGAAAAGTTGCCAGATCTGGTAGACTTGTACAACCACATCCCAGTGAATTCGACCAACTGCAGCCCCGCTTACCTGATGCGAGCCAGACCAGGCAAGTTGCCTGTAGACTTTGAGATGGGGACTGTGTCGCCTGAGGCGGTTCAAGAAATAGAGGATTGGGATGCAGAACGGCAGCAGCGGTACCGTAAGGTCCAGGAGTGCGTGGAAAGGAACCTGTCTCAAGCAAGAACGAGACAAGAACAGCATTACAATCAAACAGCCCCAGCAACTCCCTTAGCACCTGGAGAACAAGTCCTCAAGAAGAAGCGGAAGACGCATAAGTTGGATGATCAGTGGGAAAACGAGCCCTACACCATTATCCCCTCCAACTTTGACAATAGTAAGGTATGCCTCATAAGCAAAGATGAAGGCAAGACCTGTCAAGCAATTTCCCGAGACCGCCTGAAAGCGTGCCCTGAACGGTGCCGAATCCAAAGAGAAATGGAAGGAGTACAAGGAAGTCCCCAAAGTCAAGAGAAAGAAGGGGAGATGATTCAAACCATCCTTGGGAAGTTCCCCAAAACTTGGACCCGAATCAACAATGCCATAGTGGTACCAGTTTTGGCGTTTCCGCAGTTGGTCGAGCCAGAAACAGAAAAGGTTCCGGATCCACCTAAAGAATCGTCCGCTCCAGCACGAGATGACACGCCAGCAGTGGAACAGGAGGATCAACCCCCTGTCAGTGGTGAACCTGTCATACCCTTGGCGACTCCTGGACCACAAAGGCAACCATCACGCTTACCTATTGGGGTTAGGCCCACCTGTAGTGCTGAGATAGAAGACGTACCACGTAGTCAGGGGCAAACACCAGAGCTACGTAGGTCCCAGCGCAGCACTCGGGGACAACCCCCTCTAAGGTATAGGGAGTCTACTGTATAAAGTAAAGAGTACTTATTAGAGTGTAAATAGTTATGCAAAATGTCTGTCATGTTGTGCACAAAATGTTTTCTTTTTCTTTGATTGCGAAAATGGACAATTGGGCCACTGGACTATGGGTGGCCAACACCTAAATTGTTCATAGTTAGCACCAGTGTGCTCAAACACCCCTGAAGAAAAACCCGTCCGGCGTGCATAGAGTGGGGTCATCAATGCTCTGACGCACGCCCAGAGCCTACGTTGGGGGTTTGATCGCGGCGGGTCCCCCATGGAGCAGTGTAATGGACACCCGGCAGGGAGCCACACTGGACTCTTATAGAAATGTTTAAGATTGTAACGTTAAAGAGAATGTGCCTCCCATATTGGGATGAAATGTATGACATGTTATGTTTTGTTTCTACAGTCCGGGAGTACTGAATTTAACTAAGGGGGAGTGTGGCGCCCTAGGACCTGGTCGCCACAACGGCATTGCCCTCCTGAGGGTTAATGCTGAGCCTGGAGGTAATGGGGAAATCTACTGGCCAGTAAGTTAACATCCACCGCAGTTTCTCCCTCAGGCCAGTAGGGGGAGCTCTGAACCTGAAGTTTCAGGGAGCTTCCTTAAGCCTGACCTGGGGGAGGAGTTAGTTAGTCTGTAGGGAGCAGCAGAAGTGAACAGACACAGAGTGAGCTGTCCTGTGAATCTGGGGCCTAGAGCTGGAGCAGTTTGGCCCAGAGAAGCAGGAGTAGCTGAGAGGCAGCAGAGAGACTCGGACATCGGAGTCTGTGGTTGCCAGGGTATAAAATCCGTCCCTGGTAGCCGAATCCGAAGGGCAGGGGAGCTGCAAGCCCCTGGCCCAGACACATCCAAGGTACAGCTGCAGCATCAGGGCCCGGTGTGGACCCCAGCGGAGAAGCACCAGGGAGTGGGCCTGCGCAGCCACCTACAGAGGGAAGGGACGTGCTATTGGTCCCAGCAGCGAAGAGGGCCATTGCTGGATTCAGAGAAGCAGGGTCCTATCATCACCAAGAAAGGTACAGGAGTAGGCCTCATACTCAGCTGGCCAGAAAGATCACCCCAAGTACTTCCAGGCCGACCGGATCCCCATCACCACCTGTAACGGTCTCCCAGGACTGGACTGTTCCCAGAGTAAAAGAGGAAAAGGTAAAGAGACTGTTGTTTGTGCCTGGTTCTTTCCTCGCCTGTCGGCCCTGCACCGTGTTAGTCACACAGCACCATAGACTTTCACAAGCACCAACTGTGCCCCGGGCATTGCTCCACCTGTGGGGAGCAGTACCATCATAGCTGCCATAATATCATCCCGGAGGCCTCACACAGCAGCGGCGGCTTATTAGCCGCATACCACAGGTGGCGTCACGAACACAACCATTAACAAGCAAGCCACATATTCTACTGACACCCACCAGGGCCACGGAGCCGGGCCCAGCCACCACTGACTACCACCGGACTAGTCCAGCCCGGCACCGGGTGTCCCATAGCCCTGGGGTGGGCGAGTCATTTGCACCTGTTCACATTAGAAAGATAGGATGTGCCATCAGTCTTTTTTCTAGATTGCAGGGTTATGCCTTCTGATTGAACACTCCTGCGCTTCAGCCTCAGGCAATTTTAATCATCCATTTGCAGGTTCCTGTATACCGATAAAATGCAGGTTTTATTAATCCAAAGAAAGGCATTATTTTGATAGGGACCCAACAAAACAGAGGTCGCTGTGCCGTAGGCTGTTGGGCTCACATAAAATCTGGCCAATTTTGTGTGCTAAGTATCTCATTTTTTTCATGTTTTTCATAGCAGTAATGCATGTCTATGTTCCCATATTCAATATTCCACATATCTTAGCACTACAGAGTGCAACTGTTTCCTTTTTGTTACTATGTTTCATATTAAGTTTGTACCTGTTCACATTAGAAAGATAGGATTTGCCATCAGTCTTTTTCTTACATTACAGCTTTTATATTATGAGCTTGGTTCAGGCGCTGTATCCTTGTTATGAGTTAGGATCTGGTGCTTTGTTTACATTATGATATTGATTTAAGGTACTGTATCTTTGTTACAAGCTTGGTTTTGGTGCTGTATCTTTCTTATGGGCTCAATTCTCGTACTGTACTTTAATGTTAGTGTTTTGGGGGGATATTATACCGAAAGTAAGATCTGTAAGATTTGACCTGGAACGTGGCCCAAAACACAAACTCCGTTTAACCTTTCCTAAATTCGGGATACTGCATTTTGCACACATCTATAGTACTGAATATGTATACACAATGTGTTTATTGTGTAGGGTATCTTTAATTTGCCAAACCAGTTTGAATTACAGCTTCAAAGGGAGGCACACAAATCGGATTATTAGGGTAAAATGAAACACAAAAATATATACAGTAGTCATATTCCATAATAATATAGTTTGGATTTTTTTCTATAGAACTAGGAATAACGTACTGCAGCCTAAATAGGACACCTATCGTTAAAAAATGTAATCCCATCCACACACTTGTTTCTCTTCTACTATGCCCAAACATATTATAAGCAAAGGAGAATGGACTGTATCTACTACGGCTAGCCACCTTGTTGGATAGGAAAACCTGAGAATCTACCTGCACTGGAGAAGGGCGGCAGTAGCAGGCAGTGACACCCCACACGTGTTCAATTACTCTTGCGCTCCTGACCTCGTAGGAGATTGCAGTCCATACATGACTCTATGATAGGACATGAATCTGAATTTCATCAACAAATGCTACTGGATCTTTAAACAACTTAACTCTGCAGTAGGCACTAGCAACTATATCATGGCACTTAGTAACTTAGCTATGTAGTCCTTGGTCCCAATATAACCAATATTCCAGCATCTGACCATTACATGCCTCATCATAGCCAAAGTAGAAAGAATGCTTTTCTTTCAGCCAGCTTATGTTTGGATAAGAGGCTCTCAAACCTTTTAGGCAAAATAGAGTATTCTCATTTTGCACATTTTTCAAATGAACACTCTGCAAAAAAAAAATATTAACTGGTAAACAAGGTCATCTGATGTTTTTCACTCGGTGTTTTTACTAATTTAGGATAATTGGCTTCAATTATTTGTATATCATCGTTTGCCCTCATGTAAAGTCTGTCTGAGGCTTTCAGTTAAAAATGTCCACCTCAAAGAGAGCTAAACACTCCATCGCAAGTCCTCGAGGAACCTCAGCCTTCACTCTTCAACTTCTATACAACTATCTGGATCTAAAACTAGGCGTCGTAGGTTGCATCCTTAATGTAGCTGCTGGCCTGAGGAATGAGTTGTCAAACTTGCTGGGTCAGTAACTTGCTGGGAACAGGATCATGCGTGAAAATGATAGTCAGAGAAATAGCCAGGGTCAGATACTAGCAGAGCAGTCAAAAGCAAATTCAGGCAAGCCAAGCCAGACAAGCCACAGAGACCAACGTAGTCAAGTGTTACACCCCCACCGGAGTCCGCTCCAGCGACTTCTGCTTTGATTACCAGGCCGACACTGTGTTCCTGCCGAGGATAGTGCTGGTGATGGGAGAGTAATCGATGCCAGTGGCGCTGGTGGGTGCAGGCTCCGTTCATCCACTGGGCTGGGATTCCTGCAGAACCACAGGCTGACTGTAGGTGGCGTGTGTCTTCCAGCTGAAGTTACCATCATTCAGCTACAACAAATGGGAAGACGCCACACACTTCTTAATTCCCCTCCTGTCTGCTGACCACTGCCAGAGATAGTTCTGTATTCCTGATTCCTGTCCTGCCCTGTTTTGTGATTCTCGTGTTCTGACTTCTGCTTGTTTCCTGACTACCCTTCTGCCTACTGTTTATGTACCTCACTTCCCGATCCGGATTTGACCTCTGCTTTGTTTTCGGATTACGTCCTTGCCTGTGTGATTCTGTCCCTGTTTTGCATTTCTCAGTTCGACCCTGCCTGACTACTACTCTCATTGGACTGCAGCCTTGCACTGGTAGTGATCTCCAGGGCCCTGTGTAATTCCAAATCCCTGTATAGGGGTTAAAGGGTTTCAGGGTTCTAGGGGTCCTGCTTGGTGAGTGGCTTCCCTCTAGCCTGTCCATTACAGCCCGTCTGAGTCTGTGGATCCAGGCAGGCATTACATCAAGTCAGAGGCGGATCTAGGATTTCCATCACCCGGAGCAAGCATTAATTTTGGTACCGCCCCCACCCCCTTTAAGTGGTTTCAGCAATCATAAATATAGCCAGGGTCAGATACTAGTAGGTTAGTCAAAAGCAAATTCAGGCAAGCTAAGCCGCCAGACAAGCCACAGAGACCAATGTAGTCAAGTCAGAGGCAGATCTAGGATTTCCGCAACCCAGAACAAGCAATCAGTTTGGTGCTGCACCCACCCCCTTCAAGTACTTTCAGTAATCATCATCTGACCGTCATTCATTGGCAATTTGCTTACTTACAGTCAACTGCCAACTAGCTGCTATTCCTAATTTTCTTAATGTCTGGTAAAAAACTGAGAGAACCAGGAAAAAAGTCAGTTGTCACACGACCATAAGTATGAAAGTTGCACATGAGAAGAGTGGCCATGTGATGACTACTGGAACCAGTAAGCAGAGCTGAATCTTGACAGTGAGCATAATACATGCTGTTAGGATTGACTCTAGGTGACTGCAGGCGTCTAAATTCTTACAACACACGAACTGCAAACTTTTAGGATTCTCCCTTGCTGGTGACAAGAGTGGATGGTCACGTGTGTGCTTGCATAATTCTGGCCACATTCCGACTAGATATGTCCAGTCTCACTCAATTCACTTTTATTGCGACCATGCATGTTTAGGCAGCATGTGACTGCATGTATGCAAATCGCATACTTGCGATTTTCGTGGCCTCCCAGTCCCACTGCAGGCACCAGAGAAACTTTACAGTTCATAGTCAAGCGCTGTGAGAATTCAGAAGTCTGCAGTCATACAGATTGACTGTAGACTTTCAACGCAAACTGACAACCTCTTTAATGCTCCTGTCATAAATAAAAACATAGTAATCCTTAAATTGTCAAATGGCACAACACATTATTAACATAGCCATGTATCACATAATCTTCCAAGCTATGGATTGTTACATGTGTACAGGATCAGAAACAATTACAGCATAAGAATACATCACCAGAACCATCATGAGAACAGAAGTACATCAGCAGTACATAAATACATTGGTCGAACCCCCTCATCAGTATAGAAACACACCACAACCTATATCAGTACAGAAATATCACCAAAACCACCAGCAGTACAGAAATACATCACAAAAACCATCATAACCACCATCACTACAGAAATACAGCACCAGAACCACTATCAGTACATAAATATATCACCAGGACCATCATCAGTACAAAAATACATTAACCCAATTACCATCAATACGTGAATACATCAATAGGACCACCATATGTAAAATAATTCTGTACCAAAACAACCATCAGTACCTGGTACAATAATTGTAATGCCAGGTCAGACCCATATACATTTGTATTGCATGAACCTACAACTCTCAGTATGGTAAGGAGATACTGGGAGCTGTTGTTATCAGTTAACATCAGACTGAGGACCATATAGGAACCACAGTACTGATGAGATGTAGTCAGTATCACACATAAACATTTATCTCCAGATAGCTTATAGATGACATCATACTACTCATAATGTTTCATCATACATCCCTTTCTCCCTCCACATAGTGTGTCCGCATCCATCAACTCTCACTCCCTATACTGTGTCCTCAAATCTCCCCCTTGCTCACCATACTGTGTTCACACCCATTTCCCCCAGCTCCCCATATTGTGTTCTCAAAACCCCCCTCTCTACTCATATTGTGTCCGTATTTTCTGGACATTAAAGAGAGCCCTGTAGGCGACTGAGCTTGTCGCTAGCAATTAGGGACTGTGACTCTGTTGTGTCCCTTTGTCCCGGCTGCAGCATAGATTGAATCAATGCTTCAGGGATGGCCATGTGATCTCAGTAATAAGAGGCAAAACAACATAAAGAGTATATTCTGACAATAATAGCATTAGTGGTATATATGCTACATTATTGTGACTAATTAAGGAAACAATGAGCAAAACACAGACTCCGGGACATTTTTTTTTTTTTAACATTTACTAATAAATTATGGTCTTTTTTGGATGGTGAGTACCACTGAATGTTTCTTATTTTTGTTGGAAACTCCGGATATGGTTTAAGTAGGCTAATCTTCAGTATCGAGTCCATCAAGATGTCCAAATGTTTTCTTTGTGAGTATGGTGGATGTGGCACAGATCTGATATAACAAATATTCAGACATTATTAGAGATAATTTCTCAATTTGCCATGTTTTGTGAAGCCCAAGGGACAACCTGCCATGTGCAGTAAATGTCAAAGGACATCTTTCGAAGAGAATCCTCACATTTCTGTGTAGGCCTCATTAACAATTTATTTAATGATGGGACCTGCCTATGATATGTGACCTACATGATCCAATAATTCTGGGTGTCTTGTGTTCAGATGCAGAAAACCCTGAGGTCATAATGCAGATTTATTTTGTTGAATGATCTTAACCTTAAATTAAGTGGGTCACTCAGGCATCATATCCTTTTTCTCTTTCACAGGGCCTCCGGTTTGTTAAACTTATGCTCTACGTCTGTTTCTTAGTGCTAGTGCCAGATGTCCAGCGCGAGCCACGTCCACACATCTTCCTCCAATCAATAATGGTTTTTAACATTTATCTGATTAAGGGTGCTTTACACGCTGCGACATCGGTAGTGATAGCTAGCGATGTCGCGCGCGATAGCACCCGTCCCCGTCGTTCGTGCGACATTTGGTGATCGCTGCCGTAGCGAACATTATCGCTTCAGCAGCGTCACACGCACATACCTTTTCAGCGACGTCGCTGTGACCGCCGAACAATCCCTCCTTCAAGGGGGACGTGCGTTCGGCATCATAGCGACGTCACTGCGGCGTCACTAAGCGGCCGCCCAATAGCAGAGGAGGGGCGGAGATGAGCGGCCGGAACATGCCGCCCACCTCCTTCCTTCCTCATTGCCGGTGGACGCAGGTAAGGAGATGTTCGTCGTTCCTGCGGTGTCACACATAACGATGTGTGACGCCGCAGGAACGACTAACAACCAGCGGCATGCACCATATTATGAATGATTTTTGACGCTTTTGCAATCGTTGGTCGTCGCTCCTTGGTGTCACACGCTGCGATGTCGCTAACGGCGCCGGATGTGCGTCACTAACGATGTGACCCCGACGATATATCGTTAGCGATGTTGCAGCGTGTAAAGCACCCTTTACTGTTACTATTTTTTTTACTTTCCTTTGCTACATGGATGAGGATGAGAATTACCCTGTTTTTCCAAAACTAAGCCCTCCCCAAAAATAAGCCCTAGCAGGAATTTTCAGCATTTTCAGTGTACGGCTTAAATATAAGCCCTACCCCAAAAATAAGCCCTAGTCGCAGTTCAATAATGAAGTGTCCATGCAACTAAAAAAGTTATAGAATACTGCAGGACACTTCATTAAAGAAAGCAGACACCCCTAAAAGAGAGAAGAAAGACAGAAGATCCCACAATTATATTCACCAGACAACGAACAGTAGGACCTGCAGTGGAACGCACAACGGATCGCGCACACATATCAGATCGCACATCCACATACATGTACATCATCTCGCACATCCACATATATGTACATCAGCTCGCACACACAATTACACATCAGATTGCACATTTGCCACATCCAGTGATACCGATTGCTTCTGGCCGGCAAGTGAACCTAGGACACAGTGCAGTGTAGTGTGAGGACCTGTAGTGAAACATATGAAGGACCTGTGGTGAAACGCATCAATGCGTTCCACCGCATTTACTCCATGCATTCCACCACAGGGCCTCGCATTTCACTGCACTTTGTCCCATCTTCCCATGCTGGCTGGAAGCATTCGGTATTGCTGGATGTGGTGAGTGTGCAATCTAATGTATGATTGTGTGTGCGATCTGATGTATGTGAGTGTGTCGGCCAGAAGCAGGGGAGGACCACGTGGAGCATAACTGCTGGGAGCACCCGGTGAATATCGCAGGAGGACCTGGGAGCCACGCAGACGTCCGGCGTCTGATAAGTATGATTCTCCTGGGCAGGGTGTCTGCTTTTTTGGGGGGGGGGTTGTAAATTTACGCCGACCAGTGTTTCCCCGAGAATAAGTCCCACCCTGTAAATAAGCCCTAGTGCTTTTTTCGGAACAAAGAGGAAATATAACACAGCATCTTATTTTTGGAAAGACAAGGTATTAATCTGTAAAGGGCAGGTGTATCATTAAGGGTGAACATTTACCAGAATATACTTGGATTTTCAAGTTTTGAACACTTTTAAAGCATCACCCAGGCATTTCTTTTTATTGCACAGCTGGAATGGTGCTTTAAATCTAAGTCCCCGGTCTCATACTCACCTTCCAGTTGCTTCCTCTTCTATCACTGCCTCCCCTGCCGGTCTCCAGGGATTTGTGACCTGCCGACAGCTCTAGTGTTTCATGGAGAGTGTCCAAGATCCCAACTCAACAAGTCTTAGGGAGGCGTTACACGAGACGATTTATCATGCGATCGCACCTGCCCCCGTCGTTTGTGCGTCACGGGCAATTTGTTGCCCGTGGTGCACAAAGTCGTTTACCCCTGTCACACGTACTTAACTCCCTAACAACGTCGCTGTGGGCGGCGAACATCCTCTTCCTGAAGGGGGAGGGATGTTCGGCGTCACAGCGACATCACACAGCGGACGCCCAATAGAAGCGGAGGGGCGGAGATGAGCGGGATGTAACATCCCGCCCACCTCCTTCCTTCCGCATTGCCGGCGGGACGCAGGTAAGCTGTGTTCGTCGTTCCCAGAGTGTCACACGAAGCGATGTGTGCTGCCTCGGGAACGACAAACAACCGGCGCGCAGAAGGAGGAACGACTTTATGAAAATGAACGACGTGTCAACGAGCAACGATAAAGTGAGTATTTTTGCTCGTTCACAATCGTTTGTAGCTATCACACGCTACGATATCTCTAACGATAGAGATTCGCCTGCACCCCGCTGATGAAGCTTATGCAACACGCGCGTCCGGGTTGAAGGATTGTCTCTCACCCACCTCTGTGCCACCATTGGTAGGCCCTCCCTCTATGTACCATGGGTAAGTTTGGAATGCTTTTCCTTACATTGTGATTGTCTGATCCTATGGTGCATTTCAAATACACTTCTCTTGATAGTGATTGTACCTTATTACCTAGCCCTATGGGGTAATGATGGGACAAATCATGGTGGTTCTTTGATGGGTGGGTGTAGGAATCCACCTCACCTCATGTATGTAACCTATGTAAAATTAATTTTAATGGTTTATGTGGTTTACAATAAAATCAATATATTTATATAATTGAATGAGTCTCCTATACGTGTTTTTTTACACAAAATATATAGTGAATTTTGGGAGTATATTCCATGATATCCGTCTATATGGGGATTATTACATAATCTATTATGATGAAATTGCAGTATTATACTTTTCCCCTTCTGTCTATGTCTCATATGATAGATATCTCTAACGATGCCGGATGTGTGTCACGGAATCCGTGACCCTGACGACATATCGTCCGATATATCGTAGCGTGTGACGCCGGCCTAAGAGAGCCTTAATCTTGCTCTTATAAAGTTGTATTGCGAGCTTGAGACTTAACTTCTGGCCAATCAGAAGTTACAGAAACAAGATAGTGCTGCGGTAATGGAGCGATACTGAAAAAGCATGAAAACATTAGAGAGTGAGTATTAGACAGTTGGAAGGAGGCTTACATTTAATGCACCATTCCAATGATAAAAATTAAAACATGCAGGAGTGGTGCTTTAAGCTTTCCAGGTAAAACATACTTTAGTAACTTAATTACTAAAGCTGGCCAATATTTTGGGTGTCAAGAAGAACAACTACCTATTTATAGGTGATCTAGTTAAAATGTTATTTTTCACTATAGGCCTAAGAACTAGCAGGCAGGTAGTTGCCAACTACTTGCCTATTCTGCCCCGAGCAGATCTTTCCTGGCTAGGAGCGATCACAGACTGCTCCTCCAGGTGATTCTGCAACCTCCGATAACATTACATTGAAAGATCAGGAGCTTCTCTTCTGTTGACACAGTGTGAGTGCGGATGTCATGACGATTTACAGCTAGCTCCCTGCTGACTAACTGCAGGAAGCCGGCTGTCAATCAGCATAATTTTAGCAACCACTCCCTGTTAACCGAGCAGCTCAGAAGAGGAAGAGCGGCTCTGTTGTCCGTGACTGCTCTGAGACAGTGCTAGGTAGCACCCCTTTAAGGACTATTTATCACAATGGCAAAATATGCAAAATGTCTCTTCAGAAAGAAAGAGGACTAATAGCAATCCTAAAAGTCAGTATTGACCCAATAACGAGTCTCGCCACATGATGAAGAATATGAAGCCAAACAAAAGAAATAATTTACATACCCATGTTTTGTAGTTTTTTACCCTCATCAGCACAAAGCAGCAGGTCTTATTTGGTTGAGTGAGTTGGCTTCCGACAGGGGGTGGGAGGGTAAAGTTTCTCCTTGTAGAGAGTGCTACGTAAGTATAAGAAAGTATGCAATGGTCCGTCAATGGTCCTCTGAGAATTTAAATAAGCAAATAGCCTCGTCGGAGATGAAGAGGACAGCAGGATTTGGAAGAGTGTCTGTGGGAACTTTTTGGCCATTCATAAAGAATAGCATTTTTGAGGTCAGCCATTGATGTTGGACAAATGGACCTGACTCACAATCAATTATAGTTGAAACAGGGACATGGCCTTCAAGCATATAACTCAAAAATATTTTGGTATGCTGGAGCATTGATGGGGGTATCCACTCCTGGTTCAGACCTATATTGATCACTTCAGAGTCCCATGCAAAATATAAACAATGTATACTCACCTCCAATTACAGTGACATTGGTGCTGTTAACCAGGTCCCATGACATTGTTGTGCTGTGAGTCTGCTACAGCCAATCAGCTGCCTCTGGTTGCTGAAGCTAATCAATAGATGTCCACTCTGATTGGACTATTGATGAGTTATAGGCAAAAAACGGTAACTTATAGGCTTTGACAGAGCTGTGACACAACAATACTACTTTAACTGGCAAGGTTAACGGCACTGACTATGCTGGTTCAGCGCCACTGTGAGAGGTGGGTATACACTAGTGGTTTTTTTTTTTTTAGATGAGGGCCCTGAAGTGATTTACCTGGGGTTGCCAAGTAGTGGACATCACTTTTAGATATGTCCCTTTACTGGAACTAATGGGTCAAGGCTCAACCTTGAAGACAACCTCATGGTGTGATCCCTCCACCACCAAACTTTACAGGCTACTCAATGCAGTCAGGCGGGTATCATTCTGCTAGTATTCACCAAGCACGCACTCATTCATTGTGCTTGGTTATTGGCTCAACAGCTATGGAAACCCATGTCATGAAGCTCCCATCGGGGGCACAATTTTTGTGCTGATGTTAATACCAGGGGCGGTCTGGAGTCTGCAGTTATGGAGTCAGCAGGGTGTTGGTTTGTTTTCTGCCCTCTGCTCCTCCACACTTGGTGACCTCGCTCTAACGTTAATTGGTCTCCACTCTGTAGCCAAGCTGCTGCGGTTTCTTCTACATTCAAAAAGTAGGTTCCTTTTAGGACATTTCGAAATACACAGGGCTGTAAGATAATGTGCAATTTCCCAAGACTAAAAGCAGATAAATACAATAAAATAGCCAATTAGAAGATACCTAAAAATAAGAAACTAGGCGAAATCAGCATTTTTTTGTTTTGTAGTATTCAATGTTGAAATGTCTCGGTGGGAATTCTCTTTCATTACAAGTATTTCTTTTTCCATTTCTATGATATCATTGCCTTATCCAACAGAATATGTGAGCAATCAACACTCAGATGGCATTGATTCCCCATTGGAAGACGTTTAACTATCCAAAAGAAAGAAAATATGTACTTAATGATTACCAAAGTCATCATTTTATGTCCAAGTAGAGCAGACCATTTAAGGCTGTATTCATAGGACATAAGTGAATATACACACACCCTGGGATTTTATTTTTTAAGGGGCGAGAGGCAAGAAAAGTCAAAGTATTGCATACATATGACTTGGCCGTAATTTCTGATTTGTAAAATGTTTCTTAACCCCCTGCCTCTTCGGCCAATTTTCATTGCTTTATGTCTTAAGGCTGTTATACACGCAGACATCGCTAGCGATGTTGCTGGTGAAAGCACCCGTCCCCATTGGTTGTGCGTCACGAGCAAATCGCTGCCCGTGGAGCACAATATCGTTAGTCCCTGTCACACTACTTACCTGCCTAGTGACGTCGCTGTGGTCAGCGAACCGCCTCCTTTCTAAGGCAGACGTCCAATAGAAGCAGAGGGGCGGAGAAGCAGCCGAAAGAAAGTGACGCCCACCTCGTTGTCGGAGGACGCAGGTACGGTGTTGTTCCTCATTCCAGCGGTGTCACACGTTGCGATGTGTGCTCCCTCAGGAACGACAAACAACCTGCATCCTGCAACAGCAACAATATTTGGGATTAGAACGACGTGTCAACGATCAACGATTAGGTGAGTAATTTTGATCATTAGCAGTCGTTCGTACGTCTCACACGCAATGACGTCGCTAACGAGGCCGGATGTGCGTCACAAATTCAGTGACCCCAACGACATCTCATTAGCGATGTTGTTGCGTGTAAAGCCCCCTTTAATTTTATTTCCCCTTCTTCTTAGAGACAAAACTTTTTTTTTTTTTCATTTTCAGTACAAGTTGTAGTTTTGAATAACATCTATTTTATGATATGATGTACCTAAAAACTGGAAAAAAAATGAAATGGTAAAAAAAGTGTAATTCCACCATTGTTATTTAGATTTAGTTTTTGCATTTATGGCAATAACAAACTTACATAGATTTATCTTTTATTTAAATAATAAAAGAAAAAAATTCAGAAGTTTACAAAAAAATATGAAAACTAAAAAAAATTAAATAAAATTGGTTTGTATCACCATTTTCCATTGTGTCATCTGTGGATAAGTAGTTCATACATTTTCTCCCTGTGTGTCCCCCTTGTGTCTTTTATAGTGTTTAGTGGGGTTGACGAAGAGCTCCTCCCACCCATTCCTAATATAGGGTTCAGCACTAGGGATACCTAGGGTCACGTTTCCGGCTCGGTGCATAGGTGCGGAACCTATCTAGGGTGGTGAAGGACCCCTGGGACCAGCAGTAGGTTTGGTCATGGGTCACCATATCCCCCTTCCCTTCCCTTTCGCTGCTCGCTTTGTACCTAGAGTGACAAACACTTCATTAGTTGCTCTATGTTCTGATACATTGAGGCATGTCCTTACAAAAGACACTTCGCAATGACAATCCTATGCCATAACAGGGCCTATGGATAAATGTTTTTCTTTTGAGATGGAGAATTCATGGATATTTATGCTGTTGATTGTAATTAAGATAGTATGAGGGTATATTATGTCCAAGTGGATTATATGATCAAAATGCTCTTAGTTAGTAATGGGCGAATAGTAACTAATCGTGTTCAGATTATGCTTACCGAATACCGAGTACTATTCCAGTATTCATCATGTCAAGAAAAATGCTCAGGTTCTCCATTGTCCTGCATTAGGTTTGTTATTCGTGACGAATACCGGAATAGTACTTTGGGATTCGTTACGAATAATCCAAACATGAATAGTTACTATTTGCCGATTACTACTCTTACTCATTTTCTGCAAAAAGTAAAAAAATAAATACTAGTTATTTTCCTGTAATTAATGAATAATTCACTGTAACCACTTTTTACTTCTTATAATGGATGTTTTTAATTGTTTACATGTGTGATGTTTTGTATATAAAAAGGCAGTGATGTACAGTACAGACCAAAAGTTTGGACACACCTTCTCATCTCTAGAACAACTGTTGAGAGGAGACTTTGTGCAGCAGGCCTTCATGGTAAAATATAGCTGCTAGGAAACCACTGATAAGGACAGGCAACAAGCAGAAGAGACTTGTTTTGGCTAAAGAACACAAGGAATGGACATTAGACTAGTGGAAATCTGTGCTTTGGTCTGATGAGTCCAAATTTGAGATCTTTAGATCCAACCACCGTGTCTTTGTAGCAAAGGTGAACGGATGGACTGTACATGCCTGGTTCCCACTGTGAAACATGGAGGAGGAGGTGTGATGGTGCGGGGGTGCTTTGCTGGTGACACTGTTGGGGATTTATTCAAAATTGAAGGCTTACAGAACCAGCATGCCTACCACAGCATCTTGCCGCGGCGTGCTATTCCATCCGGTTTGCGTTTAGTTGGACCATCATTTATTTTCCATTCGCTTTTATGGAGGCAGGTTTTTTGGTGAATAACTGTAAAGCGCGGGGTTAAAATTTCCCCTCAAAACATAGCCTATGACACTCTCGGGGTCCAGAAGTGTGAGTGTGCAAAAGTTTGTGTTTGCAGCAGCGTGCTATTCCATCCGGTTTGCGTTTAGTTGGACCATCATTTATTTTTCAACAGGACAATGACCCCAAACACACCTCCAGGCTGTGTAAGGGCTATTTGACTAAGAAGGAGAGTGATGGGATGCTACGCCAGATGACCTAGTCTCCACAGTCACCAGACCTGAACCCAATTGAGATGGTTTGGGGTGAGCTGGACCGCAGAGTGAAGGCAAAAGGGACAACAATTGCTAAGCATCTCTGGGAACTCCTTCAAGACTGTTGGAAACCTATTTCCGGTGACTGCCTCTTGAAGCTCATCAAGAGAATGCCAAGAGTGTGCAAAGTAGTAATGAAAGCAAAAGGTGACTACTTTGAAGAACCTAGAATATAAGACATACTTTCAGTTTTTTCACACTTTAAGTATTTCATTCCACATGTGTTAATTCATAGTTTTGATGCCTTCAATGTGAATCTACAATTTTCAGAGTCCTGAAAATAAAGAAAACTCTTTAAATGAGAAGGTGTGTCCAAAATTTTGATCTGTACTGTATGTTGAGGCTCAGAGGAAGCGTGACATGTGAAATGGCTCTCATCCACATTATCACTACAGTCTCAGTTTGGAACCGCAAAGAAAGCCTATTTTAACGTGCAGTGGTGAGTGCCCCATTAGTTCTATCATTACTACGTCAACTATTTCCTATTGAGCACCATCGAGACAGTTAATAAGCTGCTGAATCCAGATATTTTCATCATTACTGTTTTAAAGCATACGATGACAATGAAAGCAGTGCTGGATTCCTGTTATTCTACAATTAGTTAAAATATTATCAGCTATAGCTGTCTAGAATTCGCCAATTCACTTGTATAATATCTCAATCTATCTGTTCTAGTAAAATCATTACAATAGTGTTGATCAGAATGAAGCCAGATGCCATTCTTGGCCTTGAGCCCAGCTTAGAATAAAAATGCTGAATCCTGGAGTTCTTTTTACAGGTAATTAGTATTTTGGTGGCTGTTATCCAGAGCCAAAGCAACGGAAATTGGACTCCAAAAAATTCCCCCATCCCCAAGATATAGCACTTTCCTTGTCCCGTCCTCTATATGCACTGATGAGTCTATGGGGAGACGCTGACAGGTCGTTCCGTCAGAATTATGTCTGCATATTCACAGATAATAAGAGGTCAATGTATGCAGCAGCCTCTCCCTGTGGACTCTACGATATATAGCACTGTGTAAGCCAATACCATTGGTTATGGAAAAGCAACTGCAGCAATTATGATCCGGTCAGAGGATATACAGTATTCCCAGGCTGATGCATGTGTGTGGTGCAGTGTGGGGGGGACCCAATTACCTTAACAATGTGAACCTGGGCATGTCTGGGTGATACGTAACCGCTAACGAAATAATGTCCACTGTGACTTTGGAAACATTTGTGTCAACCAAATTAACATCTTTGTGACAACCGATTGTTAAATAATTTAATAGGTTGATGAAAGGCGCTATATTACTTAAAATGGCATGTGTCTACTGGTCTTTCTTCTGATCTTCTTCCTAATTGTAAACTGACTTATGAAATTATATGTAGCTGGGGTCCAGCTGTTAAACAATGTTTGGCTCTAATCAGGACTGTACAGGAGCAGGGCAAGAAAGGCGGCCCAGACATCATCACCATCAGATATACAGTACAGACCAAACGTTTGGACACACCTTCTCAATCAAAGAGTTTTCTTTATTTTCAGGACTCTGAAAATTGTAGATTCACATTGAAGGCATCAAAACTATGACTACCTCTTGAAGCTCATCAAGAGAATGCCAAGAGTGTGCAAAGCAGTAATCAAAGCAAAAGGTGGCTTCTTTGAAGAACCTAGAATATAAGACATATTTTCAGCTGTTTCACACTTTTTTGTTAAGCATTTCATTCCACATGTGTTAATTCATAGTTTTGATGCCTTCAATGTGAATCTACAATTTTCAGAGTCATTAAAATAAAGAAAACTCTTTGAATGAGAAGGCGTGTCCAAACTTTTGGTATGTACTGTATCTCTGGGATTAGGGCCCGTTTAGGAGCTCCGGTCTCCGGTTATCCCATCAAACTCCGTGATAACAGTATTGGTTCATTGCCTGTATCTATCGCTGTACCATTAGGTCAGAGCTGTAATTTGTAAAATTCTACACGTGTCTCATTAGATACATATAGTGGTATTCCGTTATTCAAATCATTTGATATATTATATACCGTAATCTCAAGCCTACCAGGGGCTAATTTTCCTTACACCAAGGATTATAAATTGGAAAACACCCACTGGAATGGAACATAACCTTTTGAACAAGCAAGTGACTTGCAGGTTACAGTTCAGAAACATGGCACTAAGTGCTTGGTGGTTACGCTCATATTTGGTGGGATATTGTACTTGCAAGTTAAGTTTACAAACAACTTCTGTAGAGAGCTCTTGCTGGAGCTAAAAAGGCCATGCGAAACTTAAATTCTCTATGGGATCTGGTTTCACACAAAATAGATTACTGCTCTTTAAATCTTACCATATTACGTTTGCAGCCATTCTTTCATTCTATCGATGTATCGTAATATAATATAAAATAGCCTATGCAAATCATCAGAATATGAGTGCATTCTTCAAACAATGTAGCGTTAGTTAGTTACACAAAATATCAGATTAAAGAATTATGCTACAATGTTTCTATATTAATAGTTGGGAACAGTCAGGGAACCTGACAGGTTCCCCTTATAAGCGATGTCACCACTGGGGACAATTTGTTTCCCTCGAATCCGGGGTAAAAAATTTGGTTGCAATAGGGTTTCACTAAAAATGTTGCACTATCTGGCTTTTACGGGCTATTACACATTCAACTTTGATGTGGTCTGTGTTCATTAATCAGAGGAGAGGAGCACAAAAAGACATAAAAAATGTAAACTCTACTGTCAGAATAAGCGTCATTGTGCATCTATATAGAACGAGCTGTCCATAAACGTGCCAGGGTTTGATTACAGCCATAGCTCACACTGCTGAGAGCGGTGACTGTAGTGGCTCAGTGTATATCTTTATAACTGAAAGGTAGCAACTTCCGGCAGGAATAAAGTTTACTTCCTCCCAGTAGCTGAGCTTTCAGTAAGCATTGGAACCATATTAAACTGCAGGCTAACTGTCACGCTCACCACCGGGGATGAGGCGTCGAGTGCAGGGATTGCACATCCCAAGGGTGAAGTGGACCCACTGGACCACATGGGGGACCGGACCCACCCAGGCAAGGTAAGGGCGGCGTCCAGGGACTGTGGCAGCTGAGCTGGGTCAAGGTGATAGCAGGACAGAGGACAAGCTAAGGTCAGATAGGACAGGCATGGGAATACAGTACAGTTCAGGAACAGATCAGGATCAGGCTGGTCCCAGGACACAGGAACGGACTAGGAAATCAAGCAGGACGGATCAGGGATTCAGGCTGGTCCCAGGACACAGGAACACTGGACAACAGACACAGGAAGGCTCTAGACATCGGGCAGAGGTTGTCAGACACCGGACATTGGACATGGCTCCACACATCGGGCAGAGGTCGTCAGGTACCAAACATCCGGCATGGCTGCAGGGATCAGGCAGAAGTCATGAGACACCAGACATCGGGCAGGGCTTCTGCCATCAGGCACATCAGGTGTGGACCGCAGCAATGTGGTAGAGGCAAATTGGGCGTAGACTGCAGCAGGGTGGTACAGGTGCATCGGGTGTGGACCGCAGCAGGGTGGTAGAGACACATCAGGCAGGGGCTACAGCAGGGTGGTGCAGGCACAGCGGACTTGAACTGCAATAGGGTGGTGCAGGCACAGCGGGCTTGGACCATAACAGGGTGGTGCAGGCACAGCGGGCTTGAACCGCAACAGGGTGGTGCAGGCGCAGTGGGCTTGGACCGTAACAGGGTGGTGCAGGCGCAGTGGGCTTGGATCACAACAGGGTGGTGCAGGCGCAGTTGGCTTGGACTAAAACAGGGTGGTGCAGGCACAGCATAAACTCTGGACTTCAGGTTTAAAACGCAAACAGGACTTTATTCACAGAAACAGGACACAGCAAGGTTTCAAGTACAGAAAACAGCAAGAATTCAGGAACAGGACACAAACTGGTACCAGGGGAACAGATGGACAGTGCAGGTCCAGGGCAGACATATGCAATCCAGAACTAATTACAGACAGGACTGGTGCTGAAAACGGGGAGACCAGAGCAACATGGAAGGACCAACACACGACTAGGTTAGGTAACCTAAAGCAGTTACTCGGCCCCACCCATCAGGGAAGGGGAACGTTTATACCAGATGTCTCCCAGCCAGAGGGTGGGGACACCAATTCAAGGTGCGCACACCGCCCCAATATAAGCAGGGAAGGTGAGCACGCGCACACCCTAGGCTTTAACCTGGAACCCAGCAGGACAAGCTGAGGGCATGGGACCTAGGGATCGAACACACGTGAACGGCCGTACGGGACAGCAGAGGACCAAACAACACGTGAGTGGTAGTGCAGCAGAGCAGGGAACCGTGCAAGCAACCAAAAGGAAATGGCAGTGGTATCCCAGCTGGATAGGGGGAGGAGAGTGCAGGGACAGTGGCACAAGGACGCACCGGGGCGCCGGCGTAGGTATTCAACCAGAATGCTGACGTTAGACTAACCCTGTTACTAGGAATTTTGCACAAAACTCACCGATTGTCATGACGGCATCAGACGCTGTTCACATTACATATCCTGACACTTCACCCTATGGTTTCTCTGGTGCTTCTGAGCTACACAGGCAGGATCGGGCGTCGACCAGCTATGGCATTATTTATGATAAGGGTAGCAAGAGTAAACCTCTGCTAGCCTGTATGGTATTTCTGGGATCACATGCTGTTTGAAGCCTATCACATTGGCTCCCTTCCTATTTAAGAGGGTGGAATCTGTCCTCTTATGCCAACTATAGTTTATTGCTGTGTTGGTCTGTGTGCTGTTGTGTCCCAGTCCTGCTGGTGATTGTATTGCTTTGTGTGTGGAGTTGTTGTGGAATTCTCAATTGTCTTGCTGTTTTCTCTCTGCTTTTATTTTCCTTCTAAGCTTCTATTGTCTTCCACCTCTGCGTGTGTGTGCTGTGAGATAGAATTTTGGTTTCCCCTGTTTGTTTATTTCTGTTGGCTTTATCGCTCCTGCCCTGTCCCTCCTTAAGGTTTGGGGGTATAAGATCAGGGCTAATCTGGAGCAGGGCCAAAAAGGCGGCTCAGACATCCTCACCTTCAGAACTAACTCCAAGATCAGAGATTCTAGGGTCCCTTAGCCTGAGGACCAGTCTAGGAGTCCTATCCCTTGATTTTTCCCCATTTAGTGTGACAAACCTTGGATCTGCATGTTGATAGCATTTAGGGACGTGACAGGTTCTATTTAACCCATTTTGTAGCTAACAATGTAACACACACGTTACAGGAGGCAAACAGTGCAAAATGTATAATGAATCCTAACAAAAATTATTTATAGTCAAAAATACACACATTTCAGTACGGAAAAAAATTGTCCTCAACAGGAGGCCAACCCTTTCAAAGAATATTAAGGTTGCTTATTTATTTTTTTCAATTTCAGATATGGTAAAGCAATAAAAAAAATACAAAAACTAGACATAGCATTCAATTTGCATTCTTACAAAATACCACCATATTTCAGATAGAACGCACTATTAAAAAAAAGAACATGTACTAAAGAGAGAGCTTAGATGGGCAATTACATCTGGCTTCCCTAATGGTACGTGCGGAATGAATATTGTAATTTCTTTAGGTGTCGTGATGCATATTTACTAGCACTAAGTGTCTCTTTGTAATAGTGCACTTCTCATACATTCCTCATCTATTGCTTTCATGATTTATTTTATACTATATCATATCTAGTCAAATTGGTGGTGGTGCAGTTTGCATTCATCATTTGCCATAAATTGCTGCCAGTATAGACAGATATAAGAATACAGGTGACTGCTGAGCCCGGATAGGCTACACCGCTGCTGCCGTATTCTGTTCCGGGACAGCTTCCCGTCATTTACATAGCAGTAAATGACGGCAGTTATACATTTCCCTAATATATTCGGATATTCTTTATTGATGTGTTTAGTAATAGGGTGACATACAATTCATCTAACATTCTGAATATTTAGACTCTGCTCCAATTTCTGAAAATCACACCAGTGAATGAGCATTATTCCTATGATTAGCTTTATTAACCTCATTGTGCACCAGCAAACTCATTCCCTCGCCAATTAACTCTCTAGTAAAGTGGATGCCGCCGGGACGGCGCTGGGTAATTGTCACAGTGGTGCTGACATTGATAAGATTACAGATCTGTACTCGTGGACTTAGGAGGGGGCTGCCGTGATCTGACTCATACTAGTGGAAATCAGCCGCGCTATAAGGAGCTGGATTTAACGTTCTGGCTAATATTGTCCACCGAGGATATAGACGTGCAGCTTTATGGTCCGAAGGGCTGTATACTTCATACGCCGTATGACCTCGATGTCACAACAACAATCTGATAAAGGGCAAAAGTCTCAAGTTGACAAGAAGAAGAAAAAAACAAGATTTCATGCATGTTCAATGAGCTACATTATATTTTCCCACAAAACATGAAATCCTTATTTCAGCCTATTTTTTATGTAGATCATCTCTGATGAACAGAGCTCATAGATTTCTATTATATATTTAGCCCCTTATTCAAAGACTGTATACAAGGTTTGTGTTACTGCTGTAATTCCTGGCCCAAATGTGCATCTACCAACAATTTCATAGGCATATAGGATCCTGAAAGCTTGAGTGAGGCAACCCATAGAAAGCTCCAGAACTGCAACCATAACACAAACGATTAAAGGGCACCTGTCAGGTCCAATATGCACCCAGAACCATGAGCAGTTCTGAGTGCATATTTCTAATACCTGCCTAACCGTCAGATAACCCGGGTGTACGCATCCCGGCTTCAGAGAGGTCTAGTGTGCATGACCGGAAGTGCCGGGACTTCTGATCATGCACAGTGAGCCTAAACCCGGCGTCGGAGGAGGTGACAATGGACACAAGTACGCAAGTCTATGCCGATGACGCTGGGCATTGAATAGCATGTTAGCATGCCCATAGGAGCGTGCTAACATGCTAAGAGCGCTGACTAGTCAGGGGGAAATAATGCCCTTGCGACTAGTCCCTGGCCTCACTAGCATACGATAAAAGATATTTAGAAATACTTTTTCTAAAGATCTCTGTATCTACGCTACTAGATGCGGGGACAGTTAGGCAGGGATTTGTAACCAATATGAACTCATGGTTCTGGGTGCATATAGGACCTGACAGGTTCCCTTTAAATACAGGCTGCTTTATGGCCATTTATTGAACCCTTTATGTGCTCATTATTTATTCTAAAGTGATTTGTGTGATGAACAACGTCAAAATCCAAACAGGATAACACAACACGGTGCAAATGTTCTCTTACTCATTTCAGGTATAAAAGCACCCTTAGCACAGAATCACATAGCCATGTTTCACAGTTTGAGTCTTGACTGTGATGAACAGATGGGCTTCTGACCATAGGGATATATGAGGCTGTCAAGTTTGGGTCAAGAGACAAACGGCTGGTCCGTGGATTATGATCTGAGTATGGATAGCAAAACACGGACGTGTGATCTAACCTTCGGCCGAGTCACTCACATCGCATGACCCAGTCTCCGGACAGGAGCGTCTCAGCTGCATAGAAATACATGCAGCTGACCTGATCCTGTCAGGAGAGTGTGCGGCCGTGCCGGGTGATTCTCGGTTACTAATTTGTAAATACATCATTGTGATCTTGTGGTTAATTATATATCTACTACAAGTTCTTGATTGCATATGTTTCTGCTATGAACCATATATCCATGTTGCTATTTCTGGACTGTCTGTACTTCTGTATCTGTTTAAACCTGGGAACACCAAATGAAATGCGATGGTGAGATAGTAGGGGCAGCCGTAGTATATTAGAAGCCAAACAAATAGGGACTCATGGATGCGAGATAGGAAGTGTGCACTCTCGTTTAGATTGCAAATAAATTTCCTATCTCATATTTATGTACTGTATGAAAAGTTATTTGAATTTGGATTTACGTTTGGATTGTTCCAGTATGTGACTGTCCACCATGTGATGTGTCCTGCTCTGCAAGTCTGTCTGCCACCTTGAATACGCAGCCGTTCTCACCGATCAATATGTTGTCCTTTTTCATTGCATCATCACCTTAAAGGGAACCTGTCAGCAGAAATTTCCCCTAAAACCTCACAGATTCCCCCTCTGCAGCTCGTGGGCTGCATTCTAGAAAGGTCCCTGTTAGTATTGTGGCCCCTTTCTGACCAAAAAAAAGAGTTTATAAAGAGGTACCTTTTTGGCTTCGGATTCTATAAATCAGACACGGGGGCGGGCAGCCTGATGGCCGTTATTCTGCCCCCTGGTCCTGTATGCTGCCCCCCATCGCTGATTTCCATACTTTTGGACGCCGCCCACTGCTCCAGCCATCCCCACGCATGCCCAGTGCCAGTCTCACGGGACTGAGCACTGTGACTGCTGGTGACGTGTGCGCAGGCAAGTGATTATGGGCGGGACTTGTGTGCAGTTTTATCATCTAGCAGTCACCTCCCCTCCATTCCATGAAGGTGTGTGTGTGATGTGCTTCTCCTGCACCTGTGATGTCTCCACTTAGTGGGGGTTTAGCTGTATCCTGCTAGAGCATCAGTTTTTGGCCAGGGCGATGTACACACTGCAGCCCAACTTGCTGTGAGTAATAGGTACGCAGATACCCCAAATGTGGTGGAAAACTACTGTTTGGGCACACAGCAGGGCTCGGAAGGACAGGAGCACCATTTGACTTTTGGAAAGCAATTTGGTTGGAACAGTTAGGGAGCACCATGTTGTCTTTGGAGAGTCCCTGAGGTGCCTAAACAGTGTAACCCTCCAATATGTGACCCCATTTTGCAAACTAGATCCCTCAAGGAATTTATCTAGATGTGTGTTAAGCATCTTGAATCCCCAGGTGCTTCACAGAATTTTAAAACCTTGAGCGATGAAAATGAAAAAATAAATTCTTAAAAATATGTTGCTTTTGCCCCAAATTTTTAGTTTTCACAAGGATAACAGGAAAAAATGGATCATACAATTTGTAGTGCAGTGTAATTTCTCCTGAGTACGCCAATACCCCATATGCAGTCAAAAATTACTTTTGAGGCACAGTGCAAAGTGAAGAAGTGCGATATTTCAGTACAGATTTAGTTGGAATGGTTTGGGGGTGCCATGTCATATTGGCAGAGCCCATGAGGTGCCAAAAAAAAGCAGATCCCCCCCACAAGTAACCCCATGTTCCAAACTACACACCTGACTGAACTCATCTATGGGTGCAATGAGCACACTGACACCACAGGTGTGTCAAAAAATGTTATACTATTGGGCTGCGAAGAAAAAATAATTATATTTTTACCACTAAAATATTGTTTTAACCCCAGACTTCCAACTTTCAGAAGGGGAAGTAAAAAGGGCCCCATAACGTGTTACACAGTTTCTCCTGAACATGTCAATACCGCACATGTTACAATAAGTAAACAAGGCACTCCCAAAAATGACTGCAATATGTATTTTATTCAATGTGCAAAAAGAATGTTTTCGGTCCTACATGGACCTTCCTCAGTAGCACATTATGGAGTGAATGTCAGCGTGGGATGACAGGCGCGGTATCCACCACCACATGGGAGCTCCTCAGGGCGGGGTGCTTTGCTGGTGACACTGTTGGGGATTTATTCAAAATTGTAGGTATACTGAACCAGCATGGCTATCACAGCATCTTGCAGCAGCATGCTATTCCATCTGGTTTGCGTTTAGTTGGACCATCATTTATTTTTCAACAGGACAATGACCCCAAACTCACCTCCAGGCTGTGTAAGGGCTATTTGACTAAGAAGGAGAGTGATGACCTGGCCTCCACAGTCACCAGACCTGAACCCAATCGAGATGGTTTGGGGTGAGCTGGACCGCAGAGTGAAGGCAAAAGGGCCAACAAGACCTAAGCATCTCTGGGAACTCCTTCAAGACTGTTGGAAGACCATTTCCGGTGACTACCTCTTAAAGCTCATTAAGAGAATGCCAAGAGTGTGCAAAGCAGTAATCAAAGCAAAAGGCGGCTACTTTGAAGAACCTAGAATATCAGACATATTTTCAGTTGTTTCACACTTTTCTAAGTATTACATTCCACATGTTTTAATTCATAGTTTTGATGCCTTCAATGTGAATCTACAATTTTCAGAGTCCTGAAAATAAAGAAAACTCTCTGAATGAGAAGGTGTGTCCAAACTTTTGGTCTACACTGTACATATATATGTATATATAATCTTCCTGTCAGGCATATTGCTAATCCCTGGCCAACTATCCCTGTATCTAGTAACATACATAAAGAGATCTTTATAAAAAGTATTTCTAATGATCCTTTATGATATGCTAGTGAGTGCAGGGACTAGTCGCAAGGGTGTTAGTTCAAGTGCACATTCCGCCCTATTAGCATGTTAGCAAGCACACAGGGGCATGCTAACATGCTAGTCAATGCCCATTGAATGCCCTGTGGGTGTGCTAACATGCTAAGAGGGTGGAATAAGAGCAAGAACTAACGCCCTTGCGACTAGTCCCTGCGCTCATTAGCATATCATAAATGATCTTTAAAAATAATTTTTCTAAAGATCTCTTTATCTATTCTACTAGATAGAGGTACAGCTAGGCAGGGATTAGCAATATGCACCCAGAACGAGCGTGAAAATCGGACGAGAGCAATGCGAGAAAGTCTCGCATTACACTCGGACCAATGTTATTCTATGAGTGCAAGCTGTTGGTCAGCTTTTCTCGCATCCAGATTCTAGATGCGAGAAAAGCGGCAGCATGCTGCGTATTCATACGTAAAAAGTCTCTGACTCGCCAATACAAGTCTATGGGTGCGAGAAAAAAACGGACGTCACACGGACCATCCTAGTGACATCCGTTTTTATGAAGACAATTCTATCATTAGCATAGAACACTGTAAATGTTCATGTTATTGACTGTAATTGACTAATAGCTGCTGAGAAAAAAACGGATTGCACACGGACAGCATACTGACAGCACACTGAGAGCACACTGATGACAAGTGAGAAAAATTCGTCCGACTCTCGCAAACGAGAATGGGACCGTTTTTTAATACGTTCGTGTGAGTCCAGCCTAACAGGTTCCCTTTAAAATGGGTAAATAGGATTGTGCAACAGAAGAGTGATGCCTGAACAAGCTCCGAATCTCCTCGACAGTTCAGGAAATCCGTAGCCTGTTCGAGCATTGGGGTCTGTACTAAGACTGTGATACATGAACTTGTGTATGAGGTCTTATTGTTAAAAATTGTGTCCTTTATTCTCTGGTGCACAATCATATTTATCCATTTTAATTACCATTACTGTTATTTTTGTTTTTGTTTTTTAAACATGTAGATCAATTTTTTTAATCCCAAAATTAAAAAAAAAAAAGAAAAAAGAGTGAAATCACTAACAACACTGTTTCCTAATTAAAATCTGAAGATGCTTCCTCATGAAACCAAAAAAACAATTATAAGGCAAAAAGAGGAAAGGAAGGCCCTTACACTGTAACCTTTGTACACGAGTCTCAATATGAGATGTCCATTTACGAGTAGAAATACGTTAAGACTTCTTAGGCATCTGCAGAGCAAAATCGAATCATCTCATTACGTCCAGGAAGGAAGGCTGCTTGCCATCCTCTAATTAAATGTTGCCCGAGCTACAGTGAGTTAATACAATAATGAAAAAGTTGAGGACAAGAAGATCTGCTTCAGTCACAGAGAGGTTGTCGACCTGTGGTTCATTTATCAGAGTCTCTGTAGCCGGCAGACAAATTGTTTTATTCTACGTTTTTTAAACTTCCAGGAAAACTACACATAACCAGAACTAAAGGGGCTCATTTATAATTTGGGTCGAATTAGGAGATAAGTTAAAACTACATAAAAGTGAAGTTAAAGTAGTCCAGTATTAACGTCACAACATAATAAAGAGTAACAAATTATATTAAATCATCCATAAAACGTTTTTTTACGGTTACTATACTTTATTGGATAAAACCAAAAATAAAATCTTCCTGTATGTATTTAAATATGGACAACACATTACTAGAAAAAAAAAATGCCATCCTTTCAAGTAGCTTTTCAGAATAAGCTGTCCTGGATGAGGTATAAAACTATTGCTGACCATTATACCGTGCAAAAGTATTCATACCCATTAAATTTTTCTGCAAAATTAGTTGTATTTTAGGCTGCTTTCACACATCCGGCTTGAGCTGTGCGGCTCAATCCGGCTGTGCAAGCTATGCAACGGATGCGGTGAACACACCGCATCCTTTGCATAAGTTTTTCCTTTGCGGCCAGTCCGGTTTTTGCCGCTTGCGGCATGCTACTGAGCATGCGCAGTGGCAAAAACCGCATGCGGCGGCCGGATGCGGTTATTGCCATAGGCATGCATTGAAAAATGCGCCGCATCGGCCGAATGCGGCGCGATGCGGTTTTTTTTGCCGCACGAAAAAACGTGCCAGGCAACGTTCCATCCGACCGCCGCATCGGCTAAATCTGCCGCATGCGGCAAAAACCGGACGGAACGCCAAGCCATGCGGCACAATGCGGCACTAATTAAAGTCTATGCAGGAAAATCGCAACCGGCAGCAAAAAAAAACGGTTGCGATTTTCCTTCAAAGTACCGGAGTGTGCCGCATTGCAGAAACCGGAGGTGTGAAAGCAGCATTATTGGGATTTTAAGTGATGTATCGACATTAAGTAGCAAGTATTTGTAAAGTGTAAAGAAAATGATACATGGGTTTTCTAAATATTTCAAAAATATAAATCTGAAAATTGTGACGTGCATTTGTATTCAGCTCCCCCTGTAGTCTGATACCCCTAGATAAAATCCTGAGGGATAAATTGCCTCCAGAAGTCACCTAATTAGTAAATTGAATCAACCTGTTTATAATTTATTCTCAGTAATTTATTCAGAGGTTTATTTTAGCATTAGGGATCAAACAGTATCATGAAAACCAAGGAATACGCCAGACAGGTCAGGGATAAAGTTGTGGAGAAGAGTAAAGCAGGGTTATCTTATAAAACAAAAATAACTGAGCATTTTCGGCTGCCGGCACAGAGTACAGCTGATCGGCGGAGGTGCTGAGTGTCAGACCCTGGCGAATCAGATATTGATGACCTATCCTAAGAATAGGCCATCGATGTATAAGTAGTGGATAAATTCTTTAAAGGGATCCTGTCAGGTGCAGTTCTGGGTTCATATTGCAAATCCCTGCCTAACTGTCCCTGTATCTAGTAGATTAGATGAACGGATCTTTAGAAAAAGTATTTCTACAGATCTTTTATCTTATGCTAATGAGCACAGGGACTAGTCCCAAGGGTGTTATATCCTCCAACTAGCTACCCTCTTAGCATGCCCACAGGGGCGTAATAACATGCTATTCAATGCAGTATCACCAGCGGTGATGTGCGTACATATGTTCGCTGTGACCGCGCTTCTGAATGCCCGACACTTCCAGTCATGCGCAGTAGACTGCTCTGAAGCCGGGACGCATACACCCGGCTTCATACTGCGCATGACCAGAAGTCCCCAGCATTCAGAAGCGTCGAACACAGGTATGCGTGGCACTGCTGTTTTGAATAGCATGTTAGTATGACCCTGTAGGCATGCTAAGAGGGCGGACTAGTCGGGGCATATAAAACCCTTGACCCTTGGGATTAGTCCCCTCGCTCATTAGCATATGATAAAAGATCTTTAGAAATACTTTTTTTTAAAGATCTATTTATCTATACTAGTGTATACAGGGACGGTTAGGCAGGGATTAGCAATATACACCCGGAACTGCTCATGGTTCTGGGTGCATATTGCACCTGACAGGTTCCCTTTACCGTAAATCTTAAATTGGCATTTGTGCACCAAAATAGCAAAAATGATGCCAATTGCATTAAAAATTTGTTTCTAACTGTCCATATAGGTGTTTGTGATATATATCAGAGATGTCTGCTTCTTTCTCCACTTATGAGCTATTTCTTGCAATTTGCCACTGCCTTCTGATCGAATCATCCACTATGAAAAATTCCGTAAAAGATAGACGGACTGCCCAGCACAGTGAGTTTATAAAGCATCTTCAAGCCTAGGAACAGGGGAAAATAAATGAGGAATACTCAAAACAGCAAACAAGACTAGTGTTCGGCAAAATCCGGATCCGCACGGTTTGAGCCGCAGATCCGAGTCCGACCCGGTCGCGGGATTCCAAGTGCACGATCCAGATCAGTTTTTCTTTTTTTTTTTTTTCCCCTCTCCCTCTCTCTTGTCCCGGATTCCACTCCGCATTGACATATATTGTGCCAGATTCTGGATCGGATCCGGACTTCTATATCAACCCGCCACGGATCCGCTGAACACGGATTATTCCCAGTCCGCTCAACTCTAAACAAGAAGTCTCATTCTGCAAAAAAAAACAAAACAAAAACAAAACGTTGTTATACAGCAAAAAAAGAAAAATTCTGGCTCGCAGAGAGGGGTCCCAAGTGGGAGAACCCCTCTATGATGTGCATATACCCTTACAGAACAAAAAAAAATTGTGATGAATTGCTGTTGTTAATACTATAGAAGTCTTCATAAATTATTCAATTCTGCAACAAAATAAATTAGTCGATGGTTGTCTCTAAACACCTTCTTTAATCCTCATCAGTCTACAGGGACAATCTCAGAGGTTCAGACACCACAAAAACAGCAATAATTATCAATTATTAACATCCATCCAAACACGTCAGTAAGATCAATGGTGACTCTTTCATCTTCTATAACGTTTGTCCGGTGATGCTAGAAAGCGATGACGTGCAGATTCTGACAGCGGACTGTTTTCTTGGAAACACGACCAGTTTAATTTTCCTTTAAAAGTGACTGTCGCAGACATCAAAAGAAGGGATCTGTGATGTTCTTTGTACTCCACGGAAAATTATTTATTTTCTGTTAGCCATGAAATAAGATCATGGATATACAACTTTGTATTAAAGAAGCCCTCTAGTTTCAAATTAGAGAACTCGGAGATGATAAAGGGGGTCTCCATTCAGAAACATCCTGTATTTACCAGAGAACATCTCTCAGGGTGGAGGACCCGGCACGTCTGCACTGTACATAGATTGCCCATTCGTTTTAATTCTTCTTTTCTCCAGTGGTGGTATTGCAGTGGATTTGGATGCCCATGGCTAGGTTCCCATACATCTGATCACTGGTGTTAGCACCCTGCGATTAACGAAGATCTGCCTAACAAAAAGTTAATGCCCAAGCCAGACAAACGCTTAGGGGTACTTTGCACGCTGCGACATCACAAGCCGATGCTGCGATGCCGAGTGCGATAGCCCCCGCCCCCGTCGCAGCTGCGATATCATTGTGATAGCTGCCATAGCGAATATTATCGCTACGGCTGCTTCACATGCACTCACCTGCCGTGCGACATCGCTCTGGCCTGCGAACCGCCTCCTTATTAAGGGGGCAGGTCGTGCGGCGTCACTGCGACATCACACGGCAGGCGGCCAATAGGAACAGAGGGGCGGAGATGAGCGGGATGTAAACATCCCGCCCACCTCCTTCCTTCCGCATAGCCGACGGGAGCCGCGGCGACGCAGGTAGGAGATGTTCCTCGCTCCTGCGACTTCACACACAGCAATGTGTGCTGCCGCAGGAGCGAGGAACAACATCGGACCGTCGCGTCTGCGTAATTATGGAACTCGCCAACGCTACATCGATGATACGATTACGATGCTTTTGCGCTCGTTAATCGTATCATCTAGGATTTACACACTACGATATCGAGAGCGACGCAGGAAGTGCGTCACTTTCGACATGACCCCACCGACATCGCACCTGCAATGTCGTAGTGTGCAAAGTACCCCTTAGAGTTCGGAGAGATGTGCCGAGTGCTCAAAACTGATATATTTTATGTATGAGAAGAACATCCAAGTCCAGCTTCACTGACTTACATAATATTCTATGTATATGAAGGACCTGTGAGCAGAACCAGATAAGTGGTGTGCACCTCTTCATGAATCAGGAGTGTCTGATTCCAGAAAGACCACTGATCAACACCACTGTGAACAACACCGGTCTTGATTATTTGGACCCAAGGAGTTCAGTGTTGGAAAGATTCAATTTTAGATACATGGAGGACATAGTGTTAGAAAAAGTGGACAATTACTGGTACTTGAAGCAATGCGAGGGTAGGCGAGGGGTTAGGAGACGATGTGTATAATTGGGTGTCATCAGCATACAGTAGAGATATACTGGAAAATAAATCTGTTGATGATTTGTCCAAAAGAGGCAGTCTATAGAGAGAAGAGGAGGCCTAGGACTGAACCCTGAAGAAACCTCTACAGTAAGGGGAAGAAGAGACGGCAAATGATACAGTGAAGGGGAAGTCAGAGAGGTATCAGGAGAACTAAAACAAGAATAATACAGTGAAGGAGTAGTCAGAGAGGTAGGAGGAGAAACACAAAATAATAATACAGTGAAGGAGTAGTCAAAAAGGTAGGAGGAGAGCCATGAAAGAAGAATACAGTGAAGGAGCAGTCAGAGAGGTTCGAGGAGTACCACGAAAGAATAATATAGTGAAGGAGCAGTCAGAGAGGTAGGAGAAAAAAGACAAAAGAATAATACAGTGAAGGAGAATTCAGAGAGGTAGGAGAGGAACCAGGAAAACATAATATAGTGAAGGAGCAGTCAGAAAGGTAGGAGAAGAACCATGAAAGAACAATAAAGTGAAGGAGCAGTCAGAGATAGGATGACAATCAAGAGGGGAAGTGAAGGAGCAGTCAGAGAGGTAGTAGGAGAACCACAAAAAAATAATACAGTGAAGGAGCAGCCAGAGAGGTAGGAGAACAGCAAAAAAATAATACAGTGAAGGAGCAGTCAGAGAGGTAGTAGGAGAACCACGAAAGAATAATACAGTGAAATAGTAGTCAGAGAGTTAGTAGGAGAACCACAAAATAATAATACAGTGAAGGAACAGTCAGAGAGGTAGGAGGAGAACCACAAAAAAATAATACAGTGAAGGAGCAGCTAGAGAGGTAGGAGGAGAACCACAAAAAAATAATACAGTGAAGGAGCAGTCAGAGAGGTAGGAGGAGAACCACAAAAAAATAATACAGTGAAGGAGCAGCTAGAGAGGTAGGAGGAGAACCACAAAAAAATAATACAGTGAAGGAGCAGTCAGAGAGGTAGGAGAACAGCAAAAAAATAATACAGTGAAGGAGCAGTCAGAGAGGTAGCAGGAGAACCACGAAAGAAAAATACCGTGAAAGAGCAGTCAGAGAGGTAGGAGGAGAACCATGAAAGAATAATACAGTGAAAGAGCAGTCAGAGAGGTAATAGAACAAAGAAAGAGCACTGTTATTGAGAAAGATACAGAGGGGCATACATACTAAAGAGGAGTTGGTTGGTATTTCACAGCTTATGTACATGATCAATGTCCTGATAGTCTAATACCTGAAAAACTGAGAAGATGTGAATATACAACCAAACAATAGGGGAAATTTGCTGAGCTATATGCAGTAAAAAACAGGCTTAATTTGAGCAAAGAAACACATATACATATATGTACCTTGCACAAATGTAGGCCCTGATTTATCAAAGCTTTTATGGAAGAAAACTGGCATAAAGAGCTTAGAAAAGTTGAGAAATCTTTGTGCAATTCAATGCTGCTCATATATTTAGCGTTTTTCTTGGTGTTCTCATACCATTTTCACCCAGCTCCGACAAAGTGGACCGAGCTGAACAAGACAGGGCATGGCATTCTCCTCTCGTCAAATTCATGAAGAGCATTCTCACGGGCCTCTTAACCCCTTGATGTACCCAGTACATCATATAAGTCAGTGTCTTCCCGAACTATGACGTAATGGCAATTGTGGTGGGTCTCCGGCTGATGTTACAGCTGAGACCCGGCTCTCACTGCCAGGAGTAGTGCTTGCACCGCTCTTGGCATTCTAACCCGCTAAATGCTGCGATCAATAGTGATCGCAGCAATCAGGAGGCAGGGAGAGGATCGCGCACCTCTCCCGAGTGATCAGGTTCCTGTAATGTGATCACATGGAGCTGATTGCTGCCATGTTAACCCTGGATCGTCACCATGAAGACCCTGGGTCACCCTGCTATGAAAAGCCTCGTACACCATGCCAGATGCATGGTGTGCGAGTGAAAATGTCAGAACTGCGAGTGCCCAGTGGGCTATATGAATGATTACAATGCATAACAGTAATCCCATTAAGGGACTAAGTAAAAAAGTAAAAAAAAATGATAAAAATTTTTCAAAATTAAGAACAAAATTATTCTAACAAATATTTATGTAATAAAATAAACAAAAAAACTACACATCTTTGGTATTGCCGCATCATTACCAACCCGATCTATAAAACTGTCACACTAGTTAACACCTTCAGTGAACACAGTAAAAAAATAAATTAAAAAAGTAGCAAAAACTATGTCTTTCTTTGTCGCTCTATTGGGAGACCCAGACAATTGGGTGTATAGGCTATGCCTCCGGAGGCCGCACAAAGTATTACACTCAAAAGTGTTAAGCCCCTCCCCTTCTGCCTATACACCCCCCGTGCTCCCACGGGCTCCTCAGTTTTTTGCTTTGTGCGAAGGAGGTCAGACACGCACAGCACAGCTCCACAGATTAGTCAGCAGCAGCTGCTGACTATGTCGGTTGGAAGAAAAGTGGGCCCATATAGGGCCCCCAGCATGCTCCCTTCTCACCCCACTCTTGTCGGCGGTGTTGTTAAGGTTGAGGTATCCATTGCGGGTACGGAGGCTGGAGCCCACATGCTGCTTTCCTTCCCCATCCCCCTCAGGGCTCTGGGCGAAGTGGGATCCTATCGGTCTCCAGGCACTGAGACCGTGCTTCATCCACAACTCCTGGGAGACGGCTGGATAGGAGCCGGGTACCGTTCAGGGACATGGCCCTGCTACGTGAAGGTACTCTGTATCCCTGTGGGGACCGCGCACGGCAACACCTCAGCTTTGCTGGGTGTGCTAGTGCACCGGGGACCGCGGCGCTGCCGGGTTAAACTGTGCCATTACACACTCAGCGTCGCTGAGTGTGTTTATATGTAGGGGCTACCGCGCTAACCGCCGCTGCCATGTGAAACTGCGGCGCGGCTGGGACTTGTAGTTCGCCGGGGACTTCGGCGTCGGCCGCGCTTTTACGGCGGCGATGCTTATACTCGAGTCCCCGGCTTGCTTGCGGCCTAGTTTCCTTTTCTCCCGCCCTCAGCCCTGACAGGCAGGGGAAGGGCGGGACGCTGCACGGAACAGAGCAGCACTGAGGGCTGGAGTATGATTTCCATACTCCACCCCCCTCACTGTGCACAGTGTGAGCACCTCGGCTACGCCCACGGCTCCCTCCTCTCGTCAGGACGCCGCAGCCATTTCCTGTCAGCTCCTCCGACGCTGCAGAGAGGGACAAACACTGGGAGACACAGACACGGTCTCTGGTGGCCTCATAACCGCTTTAGGCGGCTGGTAAGCAGCACCTGTGGTGCTAGCCTCATGGTGCTGTAGTGTACTGATACATTATTTGTGTATAGTATATAGTTTACACTGTATGAGCACAGTTCATTCTGGCTATATACCCTATTGTGTTACTAGGGAAAACAATAGCATGGCGCCCACAAAAGGCAGGGGTGCCAAAAACACAGGCTTATTATGCTGCCTGCGTCGCTTGTACGACCCAGCTGCCGACAGGTTCCATTGACCCTCATCGTGTGCAATGTTGGGCCCCTGTGACACTTTTTCAGCCAGGGCCTCTGCTAAGAGGGGCCCAGGGGGAGCCACCTGTTGACACTGTCCTAGTGACGGGGACGGAGTTCGCAAAACTCTCTGAGACTATGGCTAAGATACTAGAAGCCTTGCAGTCCAGGCCGGTATCTCAGCACAGGGACTCTGTTGAATCATTGTTCCCTGGCCCCCCTCAGTTGGACCAACAATGTCCTCCCGGGGTATCTCATGGATCCCAGGCTGAGGGTTCTGACACAGACCCCAGCCCCAGACCGACTAAGCGAGCTCGCTTAGAATTTCCCTCGACATCATATTGTTCAGGGTCTCAGCGGGGGGAATATCTGATTGATGATGCGGAGACAGCTGATCAGGATTCTGATCCTGAGGGCGCTCTCAATCTTAATACTCCAGACGGGGACGCCATAGTGAACGATCTTATTGCGTCCATCGATCAAATGCTGGATATTTCTCCCTCAGCTCCTCCGGTGGAGGAGTCAGCTTCTCATACACCGAGTATGTTTCTAGACCACTCTGATTTCAGAGAGGCAGTCCAGAATCATCATGCGTGTCCAGATAAGCGTTTTTTCTAAGCGCCTTAAGGATACACGTTATCTTTTTCCCCCTGACGTGGTTAAAGGTTGGATTTAGTGTCCCACAGTGGATCCTCCAATCTCCAGACTGGCGGCTAGATCCATACTTGCAGTGGAAAATGGGGCCTTGCTCAAAAATGCCACTGACAGGCAGATGGAGCTCTGGTTGAAATCCATATATGAAGCTATCGGAGCTTCTTTTGCCCCAGCATTCGCAGCCGTATGGGCGCTACAAGCTATCTCAGCAAGCGCAAAATTGAAGCAGCCACATGCACGGCCGCGCCACAAGTGGCATCCATTTCCACCCAGACATCGGCAATTGCGTCTTACGCTATTAAGGCTGTCCTGGACTCTGCGAGCCGTACGGCGGTCGCGGCCGCCAATTCGGTGGTACTCCGCAGGGCCTTGTGGCTACGGGAATGGAAGGCAGATTCTGCTTCCAAAAAAGCGCTTAACCAGTTTGCCAATTTCTGGCGACAGGCTGTTTGGCGAGCGTCTGGATGAAATCATCAAACAATCCAAGGGAAAGGATACATCCTTACCCCAGCCCACACAGAACATACCCCAACAGAGGAGAGGGCAGTCGAGGTTTCGGTCCTTTCAGGGCGAGGGCAGGTCCCAATCCTCCTCGTCCAAAAGGTCTCAGAAAGAACAAAGGAACTCTGATGCATGGCGGTCTAAGTCACGTCCTTAAAAGGCCACCGGAGGCGCCGCTAATAAAGCGGCTTCCTCATGACTTTCGACCTCCTCTAGTAGCATCCTCGGTCGGTGGCAGGCTCTCCCGCTTTTGCGACACCTGGCTGCCACAAATAAAAGACCGCTGGGTGAGAGACATTCTGTCTCACGGTTACAAGATAGAGTTCACCTCTCGTCCCCCGACTCGATTCTTCAGGTCATCCCCGCCTCCCTAGCGAGCCGAGGCTCTTCTGCAGGCGCTGCGCACTCTGAAGGCAGAAGGAGTGGTGATCCCGGCTCCTCTTCAGCAACAGAGCCACGGTTTTTACTCCAACTTGTTTGTGGTCCCAAAGGAGGACGGGTCTTTCCGCCCGGTCCCGGACCTGAAACTGCTCAACAAACATGTAAAGACCAGACGGTTCAGGATGGAATCCCTCCACTCCGTCATCGCCTCAATGTCCCAAGGAGATTTCCTTGCATCGATCGATATCAAAGATGCTTATCTCCACGTACCGATTGCTCCAGAGCACCAGCGCTTCGCCATAGGAAACGAACACCTGCAATTCGTGACACTGCCGTTCGGCCTGGCAACAGCCCCACGGGTTTTTACCAAGGTTATGGCTACTGTAATAGCGCTCCTACACTCGCAGGGTCACTCGGTGATCCCGTACTTGGATGCTGATCAAGGCACCCTCTCAAGAGGCATGCCAACGCAGCCTCGACGCTTCCCTGGAGACTCTCCAGGGTTTCGGGTGGATCATCAATTTTCCAAAGTCAAATCTGACACCGGCCCAATCGCTGACATATCTTGGCATGGAGTTTCATACCCTCTCAGCGATAGTGAAGCTTCCGCTGATCAAGCAGCAGTCACTACAGAAAGGGGTACAATCTCTCCTTCAAGGCCAGTCACACCCCTTGAGGCGCCTCATGCACTTCCGGGTGAAGATGGTGGCAGCAATGGAGGCAGTCCCTTCCGCGCAGTTTCACCTGCGTCCCCTTCAATGGGACATCCTACGCAAATGGGACAGGAAGCCGACGTCCCTCGACAGGACCGTCTCCCTCTCTCAGGCGACCAAAGCTTCCCTTCGGTGGTGGCTTCTTCCCACTTCATTATCGAAGGGGAAATCCTTCCTACCCCCATCCTGGGAAATAATCACGACGGACGCGAGTCTGTCAGGGTGGGGAGCGGTTTTTTCTCCACCACAGGGCTCAGGGTACGTGGACCCTACAAGAGTCCTCGCTTCGGATCAACGTTCTGGAAATACGGGCAGTGTATCTTGACCAGAAAGCGTTCCAGCAGTGGCTGGAGGGCAAGCAGATCCGAATTCAGTCGGACAATTCCACAGCGGTGGCATACATCAACCACCAAGGTGGCACACGCAGCCGGCTAGCCTTCCAGGAAGTCCGGCGGATTTTGATGTGGGTGGAAGCCACGGCATCCACCATATCCGCAGTTCACATCCCAGGCGTGGAAAACTGGGAAGCAGATTATCTCAGTTGCCAGGGCATGGACGCAGGGGAATGGTCCCTTCACACGGACGTGTTTCAGGAGATCCGTTGCTGCTGGGGGGTGTCGGACGTCGACCTCATGGCGTCCCGGCACAACAACAAGGTACCAATGTTCATGGCACGGTCTCAAGATCCCAGAGCTCTGGCGGCAGACGCCTTAGTTCAGGATGGTCGCAGTTTCAGCTCCCTTATGTGTTTCCTCCGCTGGCACTGTTGCCCGGAGTGTTACGCAAGATCAGGACCGACTGCCGCCGCGCCATCCTCGTCGCTCCAGGCTGGCCAGGAGGTCGTGGTACCCGGATCTGTGGCATCTCACGGTCGGCCAACCGTGGACACTACCAGACCGACCAGACTTGCTATCTCGAGGGCCGTTTTTTCCATCTGAATTCTGCGGCCCTCAACCTGACTGTGTGGCCATTGAGTCCTGGACCCTAGCGTCTTCAGGGTTATCTCAAGACGTCATTGCCACTATGAGACAGGCTAGGAAACCAACATCCGCCAAGATCTACCACAGGACGTGGAAAATTTTCCTGTCGTGGTGCTCTGCTCAGGGTATTTCTCCCTGGCCTTTTGCCTTGACCACTTTTCTGTCCTTCCTTCAATCTGGACTGGAAAAGGGTTTGGCGCTCGGCTCCCTTAAGGGACAAGTCTCAGCGCTCTCTGGGTTTTTTCCAGAAGCGCCTAGCCAGGCTTCCACAGGTACGCACGTTCCTGCAGGGGGTTTGTCACATCGTTCCACATTACAAGCGGCCGTTAGATCCCTGGGATCTAAACAGGGTTCTGATGGTTCTTCAGAAACCACCATTCGAGCCAATGAGAGATATTTCCCTCTCACGACTTTCGCAGAAAGTGGTTTTTTCTAGTAGCAGTCACTTCTCTTCGGAGAGTGTCTGAGCTAGCAGCATTGTCGTGCAAAGCCCCTTTCCTGGTGTTTCACCAGGACAAGGTGGTTCTACGTCCGGTTCCGGATTTTCTCCCTAAGATGGTATCCTCTTTTCATCTCAATCAGGATATCTCCTTACCTTCTTTTTATCCTCATCCAGTTCACCAATGTGAAAAGGATTTGCACTTGTTAGATTTGGTGAGAGCACTCAGACTCTACATTTCTCGTACGGCGCCCCTGCGCCGCTCGGATGCACTCTTTGTCCTTGTCGCTGGCCAGCGTAAAGGGTCACAGGATTCCAAATCAACCCTGGCTCGGTGGATCAAGGAGCCAATTATCGAAGCCTACCGTTCTGCTGGGCTTCCGGTTCCCTCAGGGCTGAAAGCCCATTCTACCAGAGCCGTGGGCGCGTCCTGGGCTTCGAGGCACCAGGCTACGGCTCAGCAGGTGTGTCAGGCGGCTACCTGGTCGAGCCTGCACACTTTCACGAAGCACTATCAGGTGCATACCTATGCTTCGGCGGATGCCAGCCTAGGTAGACGAGTCCTTCAGGCGGCGGTTGCCCACCTGTAGGAAGGGGCCGTTTTACGGCTCTCTTACGAGGTATTATTTTACCCACCCAGGGACTGCTTTTGGACGTCCCAATTGTCTGGGTCTCCCAATAGAGCGACAAAGAAGAAGGGAATTTTGTTTACTTACCGTAAATTCCTTTTCTTCTAGCTCTAATTGGGAGACCCAGCGCCCGCCCCTGTTTTTTTGTATACACATGTTGTTCATGTTGAATGGTTTCAGTTCTCCGATATTCCTTCGGATTGAAGTTACTTTTAACCAGTTTATAATTCTTTTTCCTCCTTCTTGCTTTTGCACCAAAACTGAGGAGCCCGTGGGAGCACGGGGGGTGTATAGGCAGAAGGGGAGGGGCTTAACACTTTTGAGTGTAATACTTTGTGCGGCCTCCGGAGGCATAGCCTATACACCCAATTGTCTGGGTCTCCCAATTAGAGCTAGAAGAAAAGGAATTTACGGTAAGTAAACAAAATTCCCTTCTTTCACCACACAGCTGAGAAAAAAAGTGGAATAAAACACAATCAAAAAGTCATAAATAAAAATGGTACCGCTTAAAACGTCATCTTGTTCCACAAAAAACAAGCTGCCATAGAGGTCCGTTGGCCAAAAAATGAAAAAGCTATAGCTCGCAGAATACAGCAATCTAAAAAGTATTTTTTTTGTTTTTAAGGTGTAAAAGTGACAAAACATAAAAAAACCCTCTATAAGTGTGGTATCGCTATAATTGTACTAACCCGAAAAGTAAAACTGTCTTATCACCTTCACGGCAGAGTGAACTTCGTAAAAAAAAACAAAAAACAATTCCTGAATTATTGTTTCTTGTTAATTCTGCACACAAAAAGCAGACTATAAAGCAATGAAAAATATTATGTGGCCCAGAATGGTACCAATAAAAATCCCCACTCATGCCACAAAAAACAAGCCCTTACATGACTTTGTCGGCAGAAAATATAAAAAAACTATAGCCTTCAAAATTCAACGAAGCAAAAAACTTTATTTTATAATAAAGAGTGAAACCTAAAAAAAAGTTATATAAACCTGGTATCATTGTAATCGTATTGACTTGAGGAATAAAGCCGCCCTATCACCTATACCTCAGGGTGAACGGCATAAGAAAATAAATAAAGCCAATTCTTTACCTGCTGTTGATTAGTAAATTCTGCCTCCCATAGATGGCAGTACGGTGTGGCTCATATTTGTCCTGCGCTCTACGCTGATCGCTTACACTGGGGATTACGTGTAAATCTCTGAAAATCGTGATGCAGACAAAATTGCCATTGGGAAATTCACTGTAATTATGCATAGGGGGTCACTTTGACCTCACATCTGGCCTGTGGTCTTGTAAGGGGGGGTGGTCAGGGCTAAGCCCACCCCTGCAGAAGTGGCCAGCACACTGAAGGTCTAATATCTATGTTATAACTATGAATGGTATTTTGTGTAAATGGCCACCAGGTGGCAGTGTGGCTTAGGGACAGCAGTCCTGGTACCAGGGTAGGAAGGCAAACATTTAAGTAAGAGGAGGAGAAGAGCACATATAAAAAGGTTAGAGTCCCCCGGAGGAGTAAACTGAAAAAAAGGCCAAAATTTAGATCCTAATTTGCTGATCCTAAGGGTCACCCCACGTACGCGGATAGTCGGACTCCTGCACGAAGAGGACTGTGAACTGGGTCCCCCAGAAGCTGGGTATAGTCCGGTTGGTGGGAAAGGCATCTGATTCCTGGATACAAATACCCTAAGAAACCCCCCGGTGAGGCTACAGGTTAGTAGGTCCTGGCCTCAGAAAGGTAGGCCTTGGCACTAACGTAGGAGGACTGCTGAACGGGACCAGTCAGAGCGCAAGCAAATCCTTATGGGTGGGACGGACGGACCTTAGGACTGTCATAGTCGGTTTGGGCAGTGCCATTGCAGCCGGGAAGTTGAGGGGCCTAGTGGTGTCGTCAAGAGTCCAGGTGCCAGTGTCGCGGGCGGGGAGGAGGGTGTCGGCACACTACGCTCACCCCTTCTGCTCGGGTCCGGCGGCTGCTGCTCAGTGGTGGCTCGAGCGGTGGGCCGGATCCCGGGGGCTTCTCGAGCGGCACTCCTCGCCCGTGAGTGAAAAGGGGGAATTTTGGTTGGGGAGATTGTTTATTGTCCGTGACGCCACCCACGGTTGTGGTGATTGAGTGTACACCACCGCTGCTCTATATGGGGATCCCGGAGATGGTGAGGCGGAGCAGCCAGTTGTTGTGTTGCCCCTCCGTGGGTAGGGGTTGGTGATCCCGGGGCCCAGTGGGGAGCAGGGGCGCAGGGGCAGCGCTGTGCCTTGCGGCACTGAGGTACTCACTCAGCCAGTAAACACGACACAGTTCTCGGTAAACATACGGCTGGTTGGACGGGTCCCTCGGACGGTTCACGATGCTGCGGTTCCCTGCAGTTAGCGGTGACTGTCTCTTCCCTGCACCTTTGAAATGTCTGTTTGGTAGCGTTGGATTCCCACCGGTTACCCGCTCCCCGACTACAATCTGTGCCGGAGGAGCTCCACACTTTGCCCGCAGGCGCCGGCCCTGGGAAACTGGTGCCTTGGCGGTGTTTCCCAGTTGTGGTTGGACCTTTGCCGTCAATCAGGACTTGCTTGTTGGGGGATCTGCGTCCCCTTCACTAACGGATTTAGCAATTTACAGCGACTCCAAGCCTTGCCGGGATCCGAAAAGCCCCTGCCTTGGTGCTGACTGCCCTTTGTATACTGCTCCAGACCCCCGGGTACACACAGCCTCCGTGGTCCTTCCAGCAACCTCCAGACAGTCCCACTGCAGACCTTCACCACCGTCTGCTGACCTTGCTGACTCCGTCTGGGCACACAGCCACAGACTGACTTCAGGCGTTCTGTCACTTTCACTGCTGTTTCACTTCGCTCTAGCTCCCTCCTGAGCTACACTCTGTTCACCTCCTACTCCAAACTCTCTCTTCGCTGAACTCCTCACATAAGCCCTGCCTGGGCTAAACTACTCCTTCCACTTCCTCCTCCAAACCCTATCTGCCTGGTACTTCCTGCCTCCAGAGCTGTGAACTCCTTGGTGGGCGGACACCAACCGCCTGACTCCACCCCCTGGTGTGAATCATCAGCCTCTGGAGGAAGGCAACAAGGATTTGTGGGTTAGCTGGTGTACCTGCAGGGAATGTGGGGTGCGTGTGTGTGTTACCTGTGTCCCCTGGCTTGCCCAGGGCGACACATTCCCTTTTAGCAAAACGCAGACCGTCCTCGGGCTGCCCGTCCAACACCGGTTTTATTTTCCTTTTGTTTTCTGTAAATGTAAAAAGGTATAACATGATAAACGGTAAATTATGTACATTTTTAATAACAACTCTTCCCAAGACGGGAGGCACATTTCTTTTTAACGTTGCAAACGGTTTACGGTTACGGTTTCCGCTCTCTCCCACCCAAGCAACCTGGCCCTGATGCTGCCCCTAAAACCCAGGCAGCACCCCTTGACCCACAGTCTAGCACACGGTACCCGAGCGGGATCTGTCCTTCCCTCCAGAGGGTAGCCACCGGTTCCTTTGGTGGCTGGGCCCCAGCCTGCTCTGCTCAGGGCCCTCCCTCCAACCTGCTTCTCCGGAGGCGGCACTGCAGAAAACGGTAACGGTAAACAACATATTTACAAGCCACTAACGTTTGTGGTTGCCCTGCAAGTTCACGGGCTTGTCCATGGATAGTCCTCCATGCAAAACTTTAAACGGTCCCCACGGGGACAACGGTGCCGGCTCCAGCCGGTTGCAAATCATAAAGCAAATCAGGTTACTTTCACGGTATCATCATTTTCTTATCATTCTTTTTCAAACTTTCAACAACAACCAACAGAACTCAGTGGTGGTCCCAACGGGGACTGGACAACGGTGCTCCGCTGCCCTACTCCAGGCCTTCAGCTTCATCCGAGGGAGGGGGTGCAGGACTCACTCTGCTCTCCTGGCTGCCCCGCAGCTTCACATCCAGGGCAAACCACCCCCTCTCTCCGCAGTGTCGGGTGTACCGAACAAGGTCTCCCGGCATTAGGTTGCGGCCGGGATGCTCCTCAGGCAGGTGGGCATTCACATCCCGCCGGGCTACAAATACGTCGGCCTCCAGGCCCGGCTCGTAGATGAACCCGTAGCCCCGGCGGACATCAAACCGCCGCACCTGCCCCTCGTACAACGGGCCCCGGACACGGAACGTGGCCTGGCGAAGATTTTCTTTTTCTCGGATAGCTCGGGCCACCAGCTCGGCCTTCTTCCGCTCCCTCTCGGCGATCTCCAGGCCCAGCGGTACCGGCTCCCTATCCCAATACGGCGCTGCCGCCAGCGCCGGCGCACGGGTCGGGCCCCGCGGGACATCCTGGACGTTGCCCACTGTCAGGAATCTGGGCGGCATGTCCCGCGGTGTCTTGGCCTTGGGCGCTGCCTTGCAGCAACAACCCGGCGCTACCTCAGCCGAGATGTGGGGGATGGGCATAGGGGCTTTCCGCTGCTGGGCCTTCGGCGCGGAGCGGGTCATCGGCTCCGGCTCGGGGAACTTTTCAGGGGATGCCTCCGGTTCAACCTTCGGGATCTTCCACGGTAACACCTCCGGTGTGCCGCGGGCTCCGGCTACAGGTCGGCCCGCCTGGGCGGGGACGCTGGGTACTGCTACCGGTTGCGGTGGTAGCAGGCCTAGTGGCGGGGTCACGGCCTCCGGGACGGGTGGCGAGGGAGGCAGCGGGGGGAGAGGGCTTGGACCGGGCCCCACAGCCGCGATGACCGGCCCTTCAAGGGCATCGGGACGTGGGTCACTCACCCTCCCTTTCTCCGCCTCCTCCTCGCGTCTCCGCACGGTGGCTATAACATCCGCCATGTCGACCTCCCACTCCTCCATGAGGAGCTGCATCTTGACCTGCAGCCTTTGGTAGAGCTGAGCGGTTCGGATTTCCACCCACGCCGCGGTTCCAGGCGCGGGGGCTACGGTGTCGCGGGACGGCATCCACATGATGGCTTCTTCTTTATTTCCAGGAACGGTATGTTTGCAGAGTCCTGGCGTCCCTGCTTTTATAGCCGCAGCTACATGCGTCCAGCCGCCATCGCGTCCCCCATAGCTCTTTCCGGCCCCTCCTCTCTCGGGGCGGGGTTTCGGCCTTCGCGCCTCTACTACTCGAGAAGACGCTCGAGCGGGAACTTTTCGCGCCAAAGATGGCGGCTTCTGAAATTTTTCTGCCGGATACCACCGGCGGTAACAAGGCGCACCTCTACCAGACGGCAGAGCGGTAAGATCCTGTTCGTGACGCCAAGTTGTCGCGGGCGGGGAGGAGGGTGTCGGCACACTACGCTCACCCCTTCTGCTCGGGTCCGGCGGCTGCTGCTCAGTGGTGGCTCGAGCGGTGGGCCGGATCCCGGGGGCTTCTCGAGCGGCACTCCTTGCCCGTGAGTGAAAAGGGGGAATTTTGGTTGGGGAGATTGTTTATTGTCCGTGACGCCACCCACGGTTGTGGTGATTGAGTGTACACCACCGCTGCTCTATATGGGGATCCCGGGGATGGTGAGGCTGAGCAGCCAGTTGTTGTGTTGCCCCTCCGTGGGTAGGGGTTGGTGATCCCAGGGCCCAGTGGGGAGCAGGGGCGCAGGGGCAGCGCTGTGCCTTGCGGCACTGAGGTACTCACTCAGCCAGTAAACACGACACAGTTCTCGGTAAACAAACGGCTGGTTGGACGGGTCCCTCGGACGGTTCACGATGCTGCGGTTCCCTGCAGTTAGCGGTGACGGTCTCTTCCCTGCACCTTTGAAATGTCTGTTTGGTAGCGGTGGATTTCCACCGGTTACCCGCTCCCCGACTACAATCTGTTCCGGAGGAGCTCCACACTTTGCCCGCAGGCGCCGACCCTGGGAAACTGGTGCCTTGGCGGTGGCGGTGTTTCCCCGTTGTGGTTGGACCTTTGCCGTCAATCAGGACTTGCTTGTTGGGGGATCTGCGTCCCCTTCACTAACGGATTTAGCAATTTACAGCGACTCCAAGCCTTGCCGGGATCCGAAAAGCCCCTGTCTTGGTGCTGACTGCCCTTTGTATACTGCTCCAGACCCCCGGGTACACACAGCCTCCATGGTCCTTCCAGCAACCTCCAGACAGTCCCACTGCAGACCTTCACCACCGTCTGCTGACCTTGCTGACTCCGTCTGGGCACACAGCCACAGACTGACTTCAGGCGTTCTGTCACTTTCACTGCTGTTTCACTTCACTCTAGCTCCCTCCTGAGCTACACTCTGTTCACCTCCTACTCCAAACTCTCTCTTCGCTGAACTCCTCACATAAGCCCTGCCTGGGCTAAACTACTCCTTCCACTTCCTCCTCCAAACCCTATCTGCCTGGTACTTCCTGCCTCCAGAGCTGTGAACTCCTTGGTGGGCGGACACCAACCGCCTGACTCCACCCCCTGGTGTGAATCATCAGCCTCTGGAGGAAGGCAACAAGGATTTGTGGGTTAGCTGGTGTACCTGCAGGGAATGTGGGGTGCGTGTGTGTGTTACCTGTGTCCCCTGGCTTGCCCAGGGCGACACACCAGGAAAGCGGTCGACCACTAAATTGCATTATGGGATGGAGTCTGGAGGGAACCCCTATGGAACCACAAACTGTGCCCGGATAGCCCAGAAGATGAGTGATGCTACAGATACAATGGCGAAGATGAATGCTGTACTTGTTGCTGAAAACAGAAGTAGTTTCATGGGCTAAAGAGAACAATACGAAGTATACTTTACTGACTGTGAACGTGAAGTGAATGTACTGTTTGAAAGCAATCTTTTAAGTAGTGCGGTGACGGGGAGGCAAGGGGTTACCGAGCGGCTGCGCTGCGGCCTGGTATCCCCCAAACACACGACTACTACTGCCTGCCCTGTGTCCTCCACAGTCTTGTGGTGTCCATCTTTTTACGCCTCTTTTGAGATGTACACAAAAGTGCGGTCATCAACATTTTTGTTCCCCTTTGAAAAGACGGACACCGAGGAACAGAGACCAAACTGAGACAGGAGCAACTCTGTTGCCTCATTAGTGAATGGATCCGTCGGGGGTCCATTGGGGGTTTCAACTGAATTACGTATTTCCGAGATGTAGATGGAAACCCTGATGTAAGTGCTCAGCATAGAGCACGGGATAATTGTGAGCTCATACAAAATGTTCTGTACCCAAACTGCCACCAAATATAATTCAACTCAGGAGGAGGCTTTGGCTTGCTAGGGAAAGGAGTGGAGACTGTGGCTTGAAATACAATACAATACTTGAATAATTGAACAAAAAGTAAATCAAGCAATATGTGTATGAGTCACTGTGATAAATTAGGTGCATTTTTCAGTTTACCCTGTATAAATATTAGACATGATTAATAAATCTGTACCCATTGAAATTTTAAGTGTTAGTCTGGGGCACTTCAGGGTTTTTTGTTCAGATGCATGGCTGTAGTGACAATGTTCAGGTCAGTAAATTATATTATTGTGATCACATCACTGAAGAACAAACTGTACACTATTAATTAGGTTGAGAAATTAAGGGAAATGTTCATAGTTTGGTTCAAGAAAAGGCCTCGAATTTGCTTTCTAACAAACAAGCTGTTACAAAGGTTATAGAAATGCCCGTGTCGCTGAGGTCATAGGATTTGACCTACTTTCTGCCACTTGGATGCGTTTTTAATACCAGCACTACATTTCTCTTTATACAACGGTTCCTAATGAACTATTTGCTTTTCATTAAATCAGTAAACCACAGCGCTAATGGCCACTAATTAGTCTGCATGCAAACATGTGCACGCTTCCCCCGCCACAGGCAAATCAGGCTCTTGTTCAGTGGATGCCATATTTAACTCATCTCATGGGAAACGGTAAACATATGGACTAAACGGTGAAAACATTTCTACCCATCTCTGACCCAAGTTATTAAAATAACTTGACCATCTACGGCAACCCAGGAGCTTTATGGTTCTTTTTACCCCATTCCTGCAGAGGCCAATTTTCATTTTTTTTTTTTTCAAAACAATTTTTATTGATTTTACAAACTTATTTCAATATCGTGTCAAAAGTAGTATGATTTACAAAAGACAAGATTTCAGCTGTCGATAAGTATCATTGGAAGGGGTAGAATCCCCTCCCTATCTCCAATCCCGCTTCAGATTGCATTGACAAATAATGAATCAGAGTTAAAAAATCCAAACATAACATAAATGAAACAAACCCCTGAACCCCTGTGCCATTCTCTAATAGTTCTAGTGCCAATGTCATGTCTTGATGACGTCATATTGTCTCGTCTTTGTCCCTCACCTGGGTCCCTGCTAGTTAGTCCTCAACTTTCCCAGACTATCCTGGATTTCATTTATGAGGTACCATTCCGTATGTCTGAAGGGTGCCACTAAATGGTTTATGTCCTCCTGTTTGTAATGAACTTCTATAAAAGTTTTCCACCTCCTAAAAAACTTGGTTGTCAAATTATCCTTGTCCCTTTCTGCTTCTAATTTCTCCAGCCTCAAAAGGTTGTGCAGTTCACTGATGACTTCCCCTATGGCAGGGGCCTCCTCCTGTATCCAGTGCCTTAGGATGCATCTTTTAGCTATCATGGCTATGTCATGTATGATTACAAATGCCTTTTTGTCCTGAGCGTTCAATCCCCCTCTAACTCCACCCTCCAAAAAGTGGAAGATCCACACCATTAGTTCTAGTTTGCAGGAAATTTTCCATGTTGTTTGAACTAACGCTCTGACTTGGTTCCAAAACCTCTTTATTGAACTGCATTCCCACAAACCATGCAGCATGTCTGTTTTTTCTTTGTGGCACTTAGGACACCGTGCCACTCTGCCCGGTATGTTGAAGCCCAAAACCGCCCTGTGTAATATCCTAAATTGGGTGTCCCTCCAGCTCTCGTTAGTGACTTGTTTCCTCATCTGGACCCATCCTTTCAATATGACCTCCACCACTTCTCGTCCTTTCAATTGTTTTTCCCATGCTAGAAGTGTTCGACTATCTTCCCTGGATATTAGCACACCTCTAAATGTTTGGTATATTCGGGAAACATTTACATTTGTTACGCTACATCCCATGAGCTCATCAATCATGCTCTTGTTCAATTCCCTTCCAATCTCACCAAGCTCTTTCAGTACTCCATGTTTCAATTGTTCGTACTGCATAATGTGGAGGCCGTTGAGATTGTACTTATCAAGCACCTCCCGACCTGTCATCCATCTTCTCTCTTCCACATTCATGACATCTATCAGTCTCCTAATGCCTCTCTCTTTCCATTTGAGGAATAATTTATTCTCTCTCCCCTGGGGAAAGTCTGGTGACGCCCAAGGATTTAGGTATTTTGATACCTTCCAGGAGAGTCCCAATTTCCGTCTAACCAATCTCCAGGCCAACATGGTGTCTCGAAATATAACCGAGTTTCTTATATGACCTTCAACCTTAGACATTGGTGAGTGTAAAATGGACGTCAGGTCCCATGGTTCTGCATATTTGAGTTCCGTTCCATAGTCTGAGTGCCTGCTCGTTCCTCTCAGCCAGTCAATCACATGTCTCATAATGCATACAATGTTATACCCTCTGACATCCGGGAAATTTATCCCACCCTCCTCCACTGACTTCATCAGCGTGCGCAGCTTTATTCTGGGTTTCCTTCCCCTCCAAACAAAGTCTGCATACGCTGAATTAAGTCTGTTGACGTCTTTTAGTGTTATCAATAGAGGGATCGTCTGAAAGGGGTACAGCAGCCTAGGGAAGCTCATCATTTTTATGAGGTGACATCGTGCCAATAATGGCAGGGGCAGCCCCTTCCAGCCCCTCAACTGGTTAATGATTTTTCTAATCAATGGACCATAATTCAATTTATAAATTAATTCCGTCGTCCTCCCTATATGTACTCCCAGGTACTTTACTGATGAGTGCGCTATAGGGATCCCATTCACATGGCCCTCACTTGGGTTTCCCACAGTTGGTCCTTTGCCTCCGCTCAGGAATAAGAGCTCGCATTTTTTTTTGTTTAACTTAAAGCCTGAAAAGGCACCAAATTTTCCAATCATATCAAGTGTCCAGGGTAGGTCCGCAACAGGGTCCCCCATATACAAAATCACGTCATCGGCGAACAGCGCTAACTTCATCTCTTTTCCCCTTATTTTGATCCCTTTAAAACTATTGTGACCCTGCAACACTCTTGATAGGGGTTCTATTGCAAGGTTAAATAGTAGGGGGGATAGCGGGCATCCCTGTCTCGTCCCTTTCATCAGGGGGAACACGTCAGACAAAAATCCCGGTGTGTGGATCCTTGCTCCCGAGTTAGCATACAAGTTGTTAATGTAAAGTCTCATCCTACCCACTATCCCTGCGGCCTCCATCACCTTGTCCAACCAGTTCCAGTTAACATTGTCGAACGCTTTCTCAGCATCAAGCGTGACTAAAGCAGGGCTTGCCTTTCCCTCTGTACGCCCCAATCTAACCGCATCAACCACTAAAATCGTTTTCCTAATATTAGTCACAGCATTCCTTCCTTTTATAAACCCCACCTGGTGTTCTGAAATTAATCTAGGTAAGACTGCGGCCAGTCTGTCAGCCATGATTTTAGACATTATTTTTAAGTCCTGGTTGATGAGCGAAATGGGTCTATAACGCGAGGGGTCGTCCAGGTCCTTGGCTCCCTTAGGAATTAATTTAATGTACGCTATATTTGCATTTTTAGGGATTTCTGCTCCTCCCAGTATCGCATTAAAGACTGAGGTTAAATCCGGCGAAATCTGGACCTTGAGGGCTTTATAAAATTCACTATTAAAACCATCGGGCCCTGGCGCCTTGTTAGTGCTAAGTTCCCCAATTGTTCTTGAGACCTCCTCCTCCGTAATGTCTGCATTTAGGGCTTCCCGTTCCTCCTCTGTTAAGCTAGGTAGTTGGGCTTGTCGTAGCCACTCCGATTCGTCAGTCATGTCATTCTGTCCTGGTCCGTACAACTTTCTATAATATTCTCCCAGCACCTTGTTAATTTCTTTAGGGTCCGAAGTCATCCCCCCATCCTTCGTTTTCAATGAAGAGATTACTGTCATTTTTCTGCTGCCTCTTGCTAGATTTGCCAACATCCTCCCCGCCTTGTTACCAAATCTATGAAGATCCGCCTCTTTATGTGACCAAAATAGTTGCTCCTTTTTTTTTGCCCACTCGTCAAAATCTCTCTTGGTTGCCAGCCACCTATCCCTTGCCCTGCTAGACCTGTCTGACAGATAATTAGTATACGCTAGACGTACTGCCTCACTGTGTAAGTTGTAATTCGCATTCGTCTTCCGTTTGACCATGGCAGCATACCCCATCAAGCGTCCTCTCAAGACCGCCTTTGCAGTGTCCCAGAACAAAATCGGGGTCACCCTGTGATCCTTGTTATCCTCTGAGAACTCCTCCCACCATTCTTTTATTATCCTGCGAAAATTGTCCTGTCTAAGGAGAAACGTCGGGAATCTCCAAATAATATCTGATCCCCTTTTGAATTTTTCTCTAAGTTCCACTCTCACCGGGCTGTGGTCTGAGATTACCATATTCTCAATCATACAGTTTTGCACACCATTCGCAAGTTCCATAGATAACCAGATCTGGTCTATGCGAGACCAACTGTTGTGCGGGTGAGAGAAGTGCGTATACTCTCTATCGTGCGGGTGAGTTAGTCTCCAGATGTCTTTTAGGCCTACATCCTCCAGTGATACATCCCTGTGATTTGTTCCTTTATCCCCGGATCCTGGCTCCCCCTCTCCCTTGCTTCTATCCTCCACCGAGTCTGGCACTACATTGAAGTCCCCCGCCACTATGATGTTAGGCTCCTTGTCCGAGAGAATTATGGCTTTTATGGTGTCGTGAAACTGATTCTGCTTCGAGTTTGGGCCATAAATATTATATATGCTGAGTGTCCCCGCTGGGCTATTAATTATTATGTGCTGCCATCTTCCCTGGTCATCCTCTTCCTGAGCCACTATTTCATGTCTAAGTTGTTTGTTTATCAAAATCATTGTGCCCGCCTTCCTTCCTTGCGCCGCTGCCCCATATACTGAACCCACCCAGTATTTTTTCATGCGAAAGAAATCTTCCTTCCCCAAGTGAGTTTCTTGTAATAGAGCAATGTCTGTTTTTAATCTTTTCAAGTGTCTTAGTACCATTGCTCGTTTGTTAGGTGATCTTAGGCTCTTAACATTCCATGTCGCTAGTTGCACCATGTTTGTCTGGGTAATTTGCTCTTATCAATACCACCCCCCAGGTCCCCAGCTGTAGGAGAGACACGACTATCGTTATATCCTTCACACGTGGTTTCCCCAGAATGGCATTTCTTTTCCCCAACTTGTGTGTAAACTCTTAAACAACATATGCAAAGTATAAATCCTACAACAGTATAACAAGTTGTCCCTTTGGTGGGACTTTCGGCACTTTTTGCCATGCTAGTGACTTCCCTTTTTCCTGGCCAAAATATGAGTCTCCCTAGTCCCCCCCCCCGATAGACAGGTTCAGAGCTCTATTCCCCTCGTAAAACATAACGATCTGAAGTAATATGCAGAGGTTAAAACATTATGTTATAAGAGATAGGACCTTAAATAGAGTTCATCTACTGGGTTAGTCCTAGTTTCGTGGGACCTTCCTGCCGACCCATTCGTGCCCACTGTATTTGGACCTGCAAAGCAATCCACAAAGAGAGAAGAACAACGGAGCAGAGACAAAGAGATAAAAGAGCCCAGCATAGAGAGAGATAAAGAATAACATAGCCAAGAAGCACGAGAGGGGAAGAAACAGCGCAGAGGAGAAGAGAAGAAAGAAGCGAGGAGTAGTATTGGAAAAAAGGCAAGAGAGGTAGAACCGGGGAGGGCATAGAGAGAGAGAGTGGGGAAGCACCGAGGGGGGAAAAGAGGGGAAGGGAGAAAGAGAAAAGAAGGGAGAACACACCAGAGACAAATTAGGGGAGAGAAGGGAGGAGGTAGGGAAGAAAAGAGAGAGGGAGAGGAAGAAGAGAGGGGGAGAGGAGAAAAAGGAAAGAGAAAAAAAAAAAAAAAAAGGGGAGGAGGGGGGGGGGGAGAGTAGGTGACTTGTTCAGTCTCCCCTCCGTCCCCTTCACGCTGGCTCGTCCCCCTCGGCTCGGCCACCTTCCTCACTCAGGGGGGTAGATAGATATGGGCCAGTAGAGATCAGTTCAAGAGTCATCATGTGTCTTGGTGTCTTTCAAGAACGCTGTTCCCTGGGTCCCATCCCTGGGCTAAACTGCTGGGCTGGACTGCGTCTCCCCTCTCCACTGGCCTCAGGTTGTGTTTGCCTTCCTCGTTGTCCACCTTCTCCTCTCGAACCCGTTGGGGAACCTTTTCTGAAGTTTTCTCCTCCACTGGATCTCCTCTCCTGCCCCTCCGTCCGGTTCCCTTTATGTTCTGACATGAGAATATTTTCCGCCTCCTTGTGGTCTTTATAGTATGAGAACGAACCATTGGAGTTCCTGACCTTCAGCACTGCCGGGTAGAGTAGTTGGCATTTTATTCTTTTATTGTACAGAAATGTGCACAGTTTACTGAAGTCCTTCCTCCGTTTGGACACATCAACGGAATAATCCCCAAAGATCAGCAGTCTATTTCCTTGGTATTGTAAAGGTCGCTTTCGTTCTCTGAAGGCTTTCAGAATTTCCTCTTTGTGCTTGTAGTCAAGGTATTTGACTATCACCTGTCTGGCTCTTGAGGGCGGTTTATTGCTTGAATTTTGCCCTTCTCCCTCCTTCGCCTCTTGCTGCCTCAATGGTCCCACTCTGTGGGCTCTCTCCACTCTAAATTTCGCCTTTATGCCCAGCGCCTGTGGTAGTTCCGCCTCACAAATATTGTCCAGCTGTCCCAGTGTTACCGATTCTGGCAGCCCCACAATGCGAAGATTGTTTCTTCTCGATCTGTTTTCTAGGTCCTCTGCCTTGTCTCTCAGGTAATCATTAGACTTTACAAGAGTTGCTATCTGTGCTTGCATGGTCAAGATTGTCTCCTCAGAATTAGAGATTTCTTCAGCGCTCTATTGGGAGACCCAGACGATTGGGGTATAGCTACTGCCTCCGGAGGCCACACAAAGCACTACACTAAAAAGTGCTAGGCCCCTCCCCTTCTGGCTATACCCCCCCGTGGTATCACGGGTTCTCCAGTTTTCAAGCTTTGTGCGAAGGAGGTCAGACATCCATGCATAGCTCCGCAGATTTTAGTCAGCAGTAGCTGCTGACTATTTCGGATGGAAGAAAAGAGGGCCCATATAGGGCCCCCAGCATGCTCCCTTCTCACCCGTTGATGGTGTTGTAAGGTTGAGGTACCTATTGCTGGTACGGAGGCTGGAGCCCACATGCTGCTTTCCTTCCACATCCCCCTGAGGGGCTCTGAGGAAGTGGGATCCTGCCGGCCTCAAAGCTCTGACGCCGAGCTCCATCCACAGACCCATTTGAACCTGCTGGATACGGAGCTGGAGTACCGTTCAGGGACATGGCCCTGCACCATTACAGGTACTCTGTGTCCCCGGACACACAGACACAGCACACTCCAGACTTGCTGGGTGTGCTAGTGCGCCGGGGACAGTAAAGGGTTACAGTCACTGCAGCTTTGCTGAGTGACTTTGTGTATTGGGAACTACCGCGCCGGACGCTCCGGGAGCGGCGGCGCGGCTGGGACTTGTAGTTCGCCGGGGACTGGGCGCCGACCGCGCTTTTACGGCGGCGGCGCTTATAAATCCAGTCCCCGGCTTCTGCGGCCTAGTGCCGCTTCGTTCCCGCCCCCTCCCTGTCACTCAGGGAAGGGGACAGGCGCTGAGCAATCAGCAGCGCCGAGGGCTGGAGCCTTATTTACATGCTCCAGCCCTCTCACTGCACACTGTCGGACGCCGGATTCCCGCTCTGACTTGGGGCACGCCCACGGCCCGCCCCTCCTCACACGAGCTGGGGAAGACGCCGGCAGCCATTACTGCAGTACGAGCTCGGACTTTCGGCAACCAGGCAGGACTATGGCGACCATACACCCGCTTATAGGCGGGCGGTAAGCGGCACACATAGTGCTGACCCCAATATATACTGCAGTGTGTACATGTGTATTTTAACTGCATAGGTCGCTATATGCCCGCTTGGAGAGCGACACATCAGCAGCAGGAAAGCAGGTGTGCTAAGGCACAGGCTTTCTATGCTGCTTGTATTGCACGTACTGAAGTGTTCATTTGTATTTATGCTTGTATGCTATACATTGCACTGTACAGTCGCTAGTCTTAGCTATATTCTCCTGGAATGGCTAGACTACAGCAGCAGAAAACCAAGGGTGCTGGGGCACAGGTTTTTTTCTATGCTGCTTGTATTGCATGGGCTGCAGTGTGCATTTGTACTTGTGCTTGTATGCTATGCATCGCACTGTATGGTCACTCTTCTGGGCTATATTCCCCTAGATGACTAGTCTACAGCAGCAGAAGAGCAGGGGTGCCAGGGCATAGGCTTCTATGCTGCTTGTATTGCTTGTGCTGCAGTGTTCATTTGTACTTTATGCTTGTATGCTATACATTGCACTGTACGGTCACCATTCTTGGCTATATACTTCTAGATGGCTAGTCGGCAGCGGCAAAAAAGCAACACAGATTTTCAGTGCTGTTTTTACTACATGGGATGCTATTCATGACACCGTCCCATTGTGTGCATGCTCCCCTGTAGCACTTCGTCTGCCGGGGTCTCTAGCACTTCGTCTGCCGGGGTCTCTACTAGTCGTGGCCAAAGAAACCACCTGTCAACCCTGTCCAAGGACAGGGACGGAGTTGCAGTTTCGACAGATATATTGTCATAAGATAGAGACTTGCAGTCCAGACAGGCCATGGGCAATCTTCCTGACCAACCTCATTTGGCGGGGGGGTCCCAGGAGGACTCTCTGTATGATAAGGCAGCTTTCCAGGACTTTGATCCTGACATCGCTCTCAATCCAGATACACCGGATGGTAACGCCATACGGAATGATCCTATAGCGTCCATCAATGGAAGGTTGGATCTTTCTCCCTCAGCTCCCCCAGTGGAGGAGTCAGCTTCACAGCAGGAGAAGTCCCTTTTCAGTATCTCCAACGGATATGGAGTATTTTTCTGGCCACGCTGACTTCAGAGAAGCAGTCCAGAAACACCACGCTTACCAGATAAGCGTTTTCTCCAAACGTTTTTTAAAGATACACGTTATCCCTTTTCCCCTGACGTGGTCAAGCGCTGGACCCAGGGTCAAAAGATGGATTCTCCAATCTCCAGGCTTGCGTCTAGAGACATAGTTGCACTGGAGATGGGGCTTCACTTAAAGTTGCCATTCACAGACAGATGGACTCTGGTTGAAATCTGTCTAGGAGGCTATCGGCGTGTCGGTTGCTCCGGCATTCACAGCCGTATAGGCAACCTAACCTGTTCAGCTGTTCTTGCGCAGCTGGCCTTGAGCACATGTACATCTGTACCGCAGAGGCGTCCGTAACCCCGCAATGTCTGCATGCGACTTACCCTATTAAAGCTGTCCTAAAAGTACAGTCGAGGTTTCGGTCCTTCCCAAGCTCGGGCAGGTTCCAATTGTCCTCGTGCAAAAGGGCTACAAAACCTCAGACGGGCTCAGATTCCGGCCGGGCTCAATCACGCCCAAGGAAGGCAGCCGGAGGAACCGCTACCAAGGCGGTCTCCTCATGACTCTCAGCTCTCTCTCTCTCTCTCCGCATCCGCGGTTGATGGCAGACTTCCCCGCCTTTGGCGACATTTAGCTGCCACAGGTCACAGACCGGTGGGTGACGGACATTGTGCTCACGTGCACAGGACAGTGTTCTGTTCTCGTCCTCCGACTCCATTATTCAGAACGGCCCCACCTCCCCACCGAGCAGATGCCCTGCTGCAGGCGGTGGACGCTCTAAGAGCAGAAGGAGTGGTGATCCCTGTCCCCCCTCAGGAACGAGGGCGAGGGTTTGTACTCCAATCTCTTTGTGGCTCCAAAACAGGACGGCTCCTTCCGTCCTGTTCTGGACCTAAAACTGCTCAACAATCATGTGCACGCCAGGCGGTTCCGGATGGAATCCCTCCGATCCGTCATTACCTCAATGTCTCGAGGAGACTTCCTTGCCTCAACAGACATCAAAGATGCCTATCTCCACGTGCTAATTGCTACGGAGCACCAACGTTTTCTACGTTTTGTGATAGGAGACGACCATCTTCAGTTCGTAGCTCTGCCATTCGGTCTGGCGACAACCCCACGGGCGTTCACCAAGATCATGGCAGCAGTGGTAGCAGTCTTGCACTCTCAGGGACACTCGGTGATCCCTTACTTGGACGATCTACTCGTCAAGGCACCCTCCCTCGAGGCATGCCAACGCAGCCTGAATGTTACGCTGGAGACTCTCCAGACTTTCGGGTGGATCATCAATTTGGCAAGGTCAAATCTGTCACCGACTCAATCACTAACGTATCTCGGCATGGAGTTTCACACTCTATCAGCGATAGTGAAGCTTCCGCTGAACAAGCAGCGTTCACTGCAGACAGAGGTGCAGTCTCTCCTTCAAGGCCAGTCGCACCCCTTAAGGCGCCTCATGCACTTCCTAGGGAAGATGGTGGCAGCCATGGAGGCAGTTCCCTTTGCGCAGTTTCATCTGCGCCAACTTCAATGGGACATTCTCCGCCAATGGGACGGGCAGTCAACCTCCCTGGACAGGAAAGTCTCCTTTTCCCAGACGGCCAAGGACTCTCTGCAATGGTGGCGTATTTCCACCTCATTGTCACAGTGAAGATCCTTCCTACCCCCATCCTGGGCAGTAGTCACGACAGATACGAGTCTGTCAGGGTGGGGAGCAGTTTGTCTCCGCCACAGGGCTCAGGGGACGTGGACTCAGCAGGAGTCCACCCTTCAGATCAATGTTCTGGAAATCAGGGCAGGGTATCTTGCCCTACTAGCTTTCCAGCAGTGGCTAGAAAGAGCGCAGATCCGACTCCAGTCGGACAACTCCACAGTGGTGGCATACATCAACCACCAAGGAGAGACGCGCAGTCGGCAAGCCTTCCAGGAAGTCCGGCGAATCCTCATGTGGGTGGAGGACACAGCATCCACCATATCCGCAGTTCACATCCCGGGCGTAGAAAACTGGGAAGCAGACTTCCTCAGTCGCCAGGGTATGGACGCAGGGGAATGGTCCCTTCACCCGGACGTGTTTCAGGAAATCTGTCGCCGCTGGGGGGTGCCGGACGTCGACCTAATGGCGTCTCGGCACAACAACAAGGTCCCGGCATTTATGGCACGATCGCGCGATCACAGAGCTCTGGCGGCAGACGCCTTAGTGCAAGATTGGTCGCAGTTCCGGCTCCCATATGTGTTTCCACCTCTGGCAATCTTGCCCAGAGTACTGCGCAAAAATCAGATCCGATTGCAGCCGCGTCATACTCGTCGCCCCAGACTGGCCGAGGAGATCGTGGTACCCGGATCTGTGGCATCTCACGGTCGGCCGACCGTGGTCACTACCAGGCCGGCCAGACTTACTGTCCCAAGGGCCGTTTTTCCATCGGAATTCTGCGGCCCTGAACCTGACTGTGTGGCCATTGAGTCCTGGATCCTAGCGTCTTCAGGATTATCCCAAGGGGTCGTTGCCACCATGAAACAGGCTAGGAAGTCCACTTCTGCTAAGATCTACCACAGAACGTGGAAGATTTTCTTAACCTGGTGCTCGGCTCAGGGAGGGTCTCCCTGGCCATTTGCATTGCCTACTTTTCTTTCCTTCCTGCAATCGGGGTTAGAAAAGGGCTTGTCGCTCGGCTCCCTTAAGGGGCAAGTCTCGGCACTATCCGTGTTTTTTTCGGAAGCGTCTAGCACGTCTTTCTAAGGTGCGCACGTTCCTACAGGGGGTCTGTCATATCGTACCCCCGTACAAGCGGCCGTTAGATCCATGGGATCTCAACAGGGTACTAGTTGCTCTCCAGAAGCCGCCTTTCGAGCCTCTGAAGGAAGTTTCATTTTCTCGCCTGTCACAGAAGGTGGCGTTTCTCGTTGCGATCACATCGCTTCGGCGAGTGTCTGAGCTGGCAGCTCTGTCATCCAAGGCTCCCTTCCTGGTGTTCCACCAGGACAAGGTAGTGCTGCGCACCATTCCGGAGTTTCTCCCTAAGGTCGTATCTTCATTTCATCTTAATCAGGATATATCCTTGCTTTCCTTTTGTCCTCATCCGGTTCACCGGTATGGAAAGGACTTACGTTTGTTAGATCTGGTGAGAGCACTCAGAATCTACTTTTCCCGCACGGCGCCCATGCGCCGTTCCGATGCATTTTTTGGTCCTTGTCGCTGGTCCGCGCAAGGGGTTGCAGGCTTCTAAAGCCACCCTGGCTCGATGGATCAAAGAACCAATTCTAGAGGCCTACCGTTCTGCGGGGCTTCCGGTTCCTTCAGGGCTAAAAGCCCACTCACCCAGAGCCGTGGGTGCGTCCTGGGCATTACGACACCAGGCTTCGGCTCAACAAGTGTGCCAGGCAGCTACCTGGTCCAGTCTGCACACTTTCACCAAGCATTATCAGGTGCATACCTATGCTTCGGCGGACGCCAGCTTAGGTAGAAGAGTCCTGCAGGCGGCAGTGACACCCCCGTAGGGGAGGGCTGTTTTGCAGCTCTAACATGCGGTATTTCTTTACCCACCCAGGGACAGCTTTTGGACGTCCCAATCGTCTGGGTCTCCCAATAGAGCGCTGAAGAAGAAGGGAATTTTGTTACTTACCGTAAATTCCTTTTCTTCTAGCTCTTATTGGGAGACCCAGCACCCGCCCTGTTGTCCTTCGGGATTTTTTTGTTGTTTGCGGGTACACATGTTGTTCATGTTGAACGGTTTTTCAGTTCTCCGATGTTACTCGGAGTTAATTTGTTTAAACCAGTTATTGGCTTTCCTCCTTCTTGCTTTGGCACTAAAACTGGAGAACCCGTGATACCACGGGGGGGTATAGCCAGAAGGGGAGGGGCCTAGCACTTTTTAGTGTAGTGCTTTGTGTGGCCTCCGGAGGCAGTAGCTATACCCCAATCGTCTGGGTCTCCCAATAAGAGCTAGAAGAAAAGGAATTTACGGTAAGTAAGTAACAAAATTCCCTTCTCTTTGCTCTGCTTCTGTGAGTCTCTTTGAATGATCAGCCAATTGCTTCTGCATGGCAGCTAGTGAAGTTTGTACGGCTACCTCAATGGCTATTTTTATGTCTTTGGACATGTGAGATGCTACTTCTACTGCCAGTTTTTTGTAATCCATATGGAACTCTTGCACTTGCTTGTTTTGGTCAGCAGGTGGAGCTGCTTTCTTAGATCTTCTTATTTGCATTGAGCCTCTGCCTCCCTCAGGTGTCTGGTAAAATTGAGATGTCATTGGATCCTGTTGTTGTTTTTTTTTGCCTCCTTTACAGGGGGTGCCTGAGGTTGATCTCCTCCTGTATTGCGGCTGTCTCCCTCTGGGCCCTCTACTTCGCTGGGTTTCGTTTTCCTCCATCCCTCCTGTTCCTCCATAGCTCCCCTCCATAACGCCAGCTTCTTCCTCTCCAGTCTCTCCCCCCACCTCCTCCTCATCCTCCCACTGTGAGCTGCCCTCCTCCGACCCCTGCAGCCACCTGTCTCCAGCTCCACAGTCCTCTGCCTCTGCAGCCGCGTCCTCTGCTAATCCCCCGCTCCATCGCGTCTCTTCCCCGCACCTCTGGCTCCGCCCCCGGCCCGCTCATCGGCGCCATGTTCCTCTCCTCCATTCCCCTTATGTCCGCAGCGTCGCCGCCTCTCCCGGGCCCCTCACCGCCGCTGGCGCTCCTCAGCAGGTATCTGTCCATAGCTGCAGATCTCCGCTTTCAGGCTGGGTCCCTCCCGTCCCGGACTCCGATGCGGGGGGGCTGCTGTCTGACTGCTTTTCTCGGGGGGGGGCAGGAGCTTCTCCTTTATGCCTCCACCGCGGCCAGGACCGGAACCGGAAGTCTCCAATTTTCATTTTTGAGTTTTCGTTTTTTCATCCTCTTCCTACAAGAACCATACCTTTATTTTTCTGTCGACGTAGCCTTATGAGGACTTTTATTTTGTGGATCAAATTGCTGTTTTGTATGATATCATATCAAAAGAGCACACTAGAAAACGGAAAAAATTTGTATTCCACTATTGTTTTTAAGTCTTTGATTTTACGATGTCCCTGAGTGGTAAAAACATTCCACTTGTGTTATGTTTTGATCATTTTTTTAATGTATTTTTGGAGACGTATGGTAAACGAAAAATGTCAATTCTGGGGTGTAAAATTTCATTTTGCTTTATGTATTTACAATATGGAATAAATTGAACCTGTTAGGTCCCCAGTACCACGAGCAGTTCTGGATGCATTATGCTAATCCCTCCCTAACTGTCCCTGTATCTAGTAGCAAAGTATTTCTAAAGATCCTTTATGAGATGCTAATGAGGCCAGGGACTAGTCAAAAGGTCGTTAGTTCCCCGACTAGTCGGCCCACTTAGCATATTATCACAGCTCTGTGGACATGCTAACATGCTTTACAACAGCCAATGATACAAAGGAAATCGTAAGTAGCCATGCGCACTACTCAGAAGCCAGTTGTGTATGTCCCAGCTTGAGAGAGGAGTAGTGTGCATGACCGGAAGTAGGGACGACTGTGAGCATCTTTGAAGCCAGGTATGCAAATACCCGGCATCAAAGAAGCGCAATGCTGATGTATACAAGCATGACAAGCATTGTGAAGCATGTTTTCATACCCACAAGCTACGTGGGCCGACTAGCTAGGGAACTAATACCCCTGCAACTAGTCACAGTCCTCATTAGCATCTCCCACTTTTTCTAAAAATCTGTTTGTGTGTTGGGGAGGGATTCTAGATATGCACCCAGAACTGCTTGTGGTTCTGGGGGCACAGGGGACCTGACAGGTTCCTTTTAAATAATGTTATACTTTGATAGATCGGGCTTTTGTTATCAAATTTTTTTAAAAGAAAATTATAGTTTACTCATCTTCCCAAAGTACACCTCTGAGTCTCCGCCGATTCTCCTGGAGATTGTTATTGTCTGCAGTGGTGAAGTCAATCACTGAGCTCAGCAATTTGTAAAGTCAACTCAGGCAGAGCCACTAAAATCATTGATTGTCTGCAGAGCTGAAATTGTAACATTAGCACTGTAAACAATAATAAACACCAGTAGCAGCGGTACAGACTCAGCGTAGGAAGTCGGGGACATTGGTTTTCGGAACTGGAAAACCCCTTTTAATTAAATGTGCAAAATTTGTTTTTGGAAGGTTTTCACCCAGCTTTGCAAGCAAAAATGGAGTATTGTAGTGGACGCCCAAACAGAGGAGTATAAATCTTTTTGCAAAACTCTAAGGGGTACTTTGCACACTACGACATCGCAAGCCAATGCTTGCGATGCCGAGCGCAATAGTCCCCGCCCCGGTCGCACATACGATATTGTGTTATAGCTGCCGTAGCGAACATTATCGCTACGGCAGCTTCACACGGACTTACCTGCCCTGCGACGTCGCTCTGGCCGGCGAACCGCTTCCTTACTAAAGGGGCGGGTTGTGCGGCGTCAGAGCGACGTCACAGACAGGCGGGCAATAGAAGCGGAGGGGCGGAGATGAGCGGGACGTAAACATCATGCCCACCTTCTTCCTTCCGCATAGCCGGCGTGAGCCGCAGGACGCAGGCAGGATAAGTTCCTCGCTCCTGCGGCTTCATACACAGCGATGTGTGCTGCCGCAGGAATGAGGAACAACATCGTAACATCGGTCCTTCCGAAACTATGGAAATGACCGACGCTACACCGATGATACGATTTCGACACTTTTGCGCTCGTTAATCGTATCCAAAACGATTTACACACCCCGATATCGACAGCGACGCCGGATGTGCGTCACTTTCGATTTGACCCCACCGACATCGCAGCTGCGATGTCGTAGTGTGCAAAGTACCCCTAAGAGCTCATTCAGACGTCTGATATTTTCGCACTTGTGTGATCTGTGGGTTTCACGGACAGTACTTGTATGGGGCTATTCACATGACAGTGATTTTTAATAGATCGAGTAGCCAGCAGAAAATTGTGGAGACATGTCCCATATTGATCCTATCCTTGGATCAAAATCGGCCATGGAAGTCTATGGGTCCCATCGGACCACTCGCGTATAACATCCGAAGGAGGTCTGTTTTTCGACAACTGTAAGAAGAAAGTGGATAATTTCCCCCCCCCACATTCGAGAAAAACTGATAAAACTCAGACTATGTTCTGATCAAGATTTAATCAAAGTCTGATTAAAAAAAAATAAAAATCAGTCCGTTTTTCTCGTACTTGGAAAAAACGGACGTCTGAACGAGCCCTAATTCAAAGCAATAGAAACGACATATTTGTCATTCGAGCAGGTAGAAAAAACTTCTATATGAAGCTAGGTTAACACTTGCTTCACCACAACTGCTTTATTTATTTTTGACAAAATTATGGACAAAACAAAACGAGGCCACATTATCGGTAATGGGGTCTAGTTGGCCCCTTTTATGTTATAGATACAATATATAACTAAAGCGGAACAGAAAAACAGAACTCCGTGAATCCAGCCTCAGCTAGAATAGTAAGAAAATAACAAGGGAGAAAAGAATAGATTATTTTATTACAGTCCTGGAGGAGGATAATTTATATTATTTGCGGATTAGGTGTTCCTGTTGTGCTTTATTTTTATGTATATTTTACCATTTGCATTCATATTTGCTATAATTTTCTCCTTGCCCTTATTTCATTGGTGACTAATACTCAGTATTATCTCACAAAAACATTGTCAACAACGTGCTATAGATAAAATAAAATGTTCTGTGTAATCACCATTATTATCCGTGACTGCGGTGTCCTGGCCTGACTCCAGCTAATGCTAACCTTATCACATACCTGTTTATACAAGAAAATATCTCCTCTGCTTTTTTTTATTCTATTTGTGCTTGTTATTTACTATAATAAATGTTGTTCTCCTTTTGTCTTTTAATAAACCCGTTCACCTTTCCTAGAAAGCATTTTGTGTTTATCATATTTAAAAGACAGGTACAGTGATAATCCAGATGTGGAAGGTAAAAAACAAAAAAAAAATATCCTAATATAAAAAATCTTGGACCACCTTTTCTTAGGACTCTATGCTGTCCCGCTCCTCTATTATACCTCCTGGAAATGGAATAAATGACCAACTGGGCATGATCATTCAGGTCAGCAGTAAATAGAAAGTATTAAAGGGAATCGGTCAACAGATTTTTGCTATGCAATCTGAGGAGAGGGGGCTGAGACATGGACTTCAGCAATGTGTCACTTTACTGGGATGTGTGTTGTAGTTTCAATACAATCAGTATTTTATTAGAAGGAAATTATCACTGCAGGACTAGCTGTCTCATGCCTCCTAGTCCAACTCTTAGCCTATGACTGATTAGAGGCTTACTGTCAATATATGGTTTAAACAGACAACAGTATTAAATGGAATCTGTCAGCAGGTTTTTGCTATGTAATCTGAGGACAACATACTGTAGGGGCAGAAACATTGATTTCAGCAATGTGTCACTTACTGGAATGTGTGTTGTATTTTTAATACAATCATTAGACTAATAGTTCAGTATAAAAATCCACGGTACCGGCAGCGCTGCTGGTACTGTGGATTTTTATACTGAACTATTAGTCTAATTCTCCCTTTGGGAGCTCGCGGGGCTGCTGCAGCCAGATCAGGAGTCTGTCTTTTCCACTGACGCTGCAATACGGGGTTGGCTCTACACCGGTACCGAGATCATGGGACCATCCGGCTTGGAGGAGAAGTTGCTGTCTGACACCACTCCAACGGCTCTGCACTGCACGTGTCCCTGGATCGTGAGAGCGGCTGCACAAGCAAGGACTCCTGTGGGACTGACAGGATAGGACTCCAGCGGTGAGGAACGGTGAGCTTTGGAACCCCCCTTCAGCATCTTTAACAGTGTTGTACCTGCAGTACAACACTATCAGGTGAGTGTAAAAAACACACTTCCACCAATTGTGGTTAACGGTCCCACACAGGAGCGCCCTCTTTCCCCCTTGTTTTCTATTACAGTACAATCAGTAGGAAATTATCACTGCAGGACTAGGTGTCTTGTGCCTTCTAGTCCAACATAGCCTATGACTGATTAGTGGCTTACTGTCAATATACAGTATACACAGAAAACAGTATTACATGGAATCTGTCAGCGGTTTTTATGTAATCTGAGGACAGCATGATGTAGGAGCTGAGACACTGATTTCAGTAATGTGTCACATACTGGGATGTGTGTTGCAGGTTCAATACAATCAGTATTTTATCAGAACAAAATGATCACTGCAGGACTAGCTGTCTCATGCCTCATAGTTCAACCCTTCCTTAGGACTGATTAGCAGCTTACTGTCAATATACAGTGTACACAGAAAGCTGCCAATCAATGGTGTGGGCGGGGTTATACACATCTCAGCATTCTGAGATCTGCTAATGTCCAAGGAGTAGAAAGCCACGGCATACACCATCCAATATTCCAAGGTACTTTATTTCATGGTGAAGTGCAGAAAAAAATAGTGGGGGAGAGAGCTGGGTGCAGGCCCCCTAAAGACGTCGAAGTGTGACGCCCTGGACTAGCCAGGTAGTCACAAACATAACATCACACACACCCCCTCCCCTGGATAGTCTACATCAGTCAACCAAAACCCTTGTTGCCTCCCTCCAGGGGCTGGTGTCCACACCAGGTGGGGCGGAGCCAGGCAGTTGGCCCCACCCACCGAGGAGTTCACAGGCCTGGAGGCGGGAAAAAGCAGACAATTAGAGAGTAGTTTTGGAGTTCAGTGGAAGTGGAGTGAGGAGTTGAGTTTGGAGTGGAGAAACTGCTAGTGTCTGGGTAAGAGCCCAGGCACTGTCAGCAAGGTCGGCAGACGGTGGTGGCCGTCTGCAGGAGGTGGTGCAAGTCCGCGGAACCGTAGGACCGGGGACGGGCGGTGGCCCGCCGGTACCGAGCCAGGGGAGCAGATTTGCATCAAGCACAAAGGCAGGGCCATTGGACCCCGACCAGGCTAGGAGCCGCCGACAACGGTCAAATCCGAGAGTGACTGGAACCCCAGGGGTTCCCTAACACCCAAGTCCCGACAGAAGGCAACAGTAAACACAGTGAGGATAAAAAGCCACCGCCATAGGCTAGAGATCCAAGGGCCAGCGCCTGCGGGCAAAACGGGCTCCCTCGGTACATACACGCCGGGGAGCGGACTACCGTTGGGCAACCATCGGAGTCAAGACTTTCTACAGAGGTGCAGGTAAAGACAGCCACCATCAACCTGTCCGGGGAGAGCAAAGACACTCCAGCCGGCTGCGGGACCCGTCCATCCAGCCGTTTGGTTTACCAGAGACTCTGTGAATCTGTGCCTGAGTGAGTACAACAGTGCCATCTGGCACCGCGCCGCGCTGCCTCCGTAACCCTGCACCCCAGCTACTCTGCCTCCCTGTATCACCACTGGGCCCCGGGATCACCAACCCCTACCCACGGAGGGGGAACCAACATCCTAGCTGCTCACTGCCATCGCTCACGGGATCCCCGTCACCAGCAGCGGTGGTGCCCATTATCACCACGACCCGTGGGTGGCGTCACGGACTATCTCCCCAAACAAACCACCCCCCCCTTTTCACTCGTGGGCGAGGAGCGCTGCTCGAGTCCCCGGGTCCGGCCCACCACTCGAGCCACCGAGCAGCAGCCGCGGACCCGAGCGTAGCGAGCGCGGCCCCTCCGCCCGCGACAGAAGCACTAAGAGGTGCGAAACGGCTGTCGTCCGTCTTTAGGGGGCCTGCACCCAGCTCTCTCCCCCACTATTTTTATCTGCACTTCAACATGAAATAAAGCACCTTGGAACATTGGATGGTGTATGCCGTGGTTTTCTACTCTTTGGACATTGGTCTGGATTTTCTTTTCCTATGTACCGTGCATCCATCACTTTTTCCATGAGGAGGACTTAAGCTGACATGTTTATCTGGTTATAAGGTAGAGCACGGTTTGTTGCAGAAACCGCTTCTGTTTGATATATTAATTCTGAGCTCTGCTACATCAACAGCAGAGAAAACTCTAATTCTACTACAACTGCTGCACCCAGTAAACTAAGTAAGGCTGCTTTCACACTCCGTTTTTTTAACATGCGTCCTGAACGTTTTTTTAATGCAAAAATGGATCCAGTGCAAATGCGTTTTCATTTCAATGCATTTGCAATGGACTCGCGTCAACATGCGTTCACATGCGTTTGCGTGCGTTAGGCTATGTGTGCACTTACCGGATTTTGCCGCGGATTTTTTGAGGTTTTGCTGCATGTTTCGCTGCAGAAAATGTTCATAACATCTCTGCAGTGAATCACCAGCAAAACCTATGGGCAAAAAAAATCCTGTGCGCACTAGGCGGAATTTGACAGCTGCATGTTTTGCTGCGGGATTCCCGCAGCAAAAACAATTGCATGTCAATTCTTTTCCGCACGTCGCTGCGGGATTTCACTCCATTGACTAAAATGTTAATCGTGAAATCCCGCAGGGAATAACGCAGGAAGCAAATTCTGTACGGTTCACTGCGTTTTCCTGCGTTATTCCCTGCGGTATTTCGTGGTTTACCTCCGGTAATGTACATCGCCTGTCTTGCGGTTTTGCAGGGAAGTGATGTCATTACAGGAAGAGGAAGCCGTGCAGAGAGTAAACACACACACAGATCACACACACAAACATCACAGACATAGATCACAGACACAGGACACAGACACATAGAACACACATAGAAAGAAAACGGAAATATATAAAACAAAGAACGTGGGCTCCGCTGTATATTTACCTTCCAGCCGAGGTAAGCACACAGCGGCGGCCCGGTATTCTCAGGCTGAGGAGGGAGAGGGGCAGGGTTAATGTCCCCCGCCTCACTCCCCCTCCCGCAGCCGAGAATATCAGCCGCAGCTGCCCCGGCACTGTCGCATGCATTATGCGGCAGCACCGGCGTGTTCCCGGCTCTTCCTGCCGCCGTGTAGCAGTGGCGGTCCGGGGTAATACAAGGGGTTAATGGTGGTGGATCACCGCCATTAACTCCAGGCTTGATCATGGCAACGTCTATGAGACAGCTGACATGATCAACCCGTAAGTAAAGTGAATAAAACACACAGAAAAATCCTTTATTTTAAATAAAACAAACAAGCCTCGTTCACCATTTTATTAACCCCTCCCGCACCAAAGCTCCGTCGTAATCCACAGCTCCTGCGCTGCTTACATCCAGCCGCGACTGTCACAGACACAGCGCTGAATGAATGCAGCAGACAGCAGAGGTAATTACCGGTCATTTCCCACGGCCGGTATTGTGAACTCACTACCGACCGTGGGAAATGCAGCGATCTGTCCTCTATCTATCCCTCTGTCTGTCTATCTATCTATCTCTCTATCTATTCTTCTGTCTATCTATCTACTATCTCAGAATTAAATGACTTTTTTTTTTCTTCAATGTGCTTTATTGCATTGAATGCAATAAAGCACATCCCAACCCGCACGTGGCAATACCGCGAACAATACCGCGGTGAAACCGCAGCAAACCGCAGGAAAACCGCATGCGGTTTTCGGGTGCGGTTTGCCGCGTTTTTTTACCGCGGGTGCGGTAATCTTTGAATACCTGCGGAATTTTCTTGAGAAAATTCCATTTTCCAGTGCGCACATAGCCTTATAGTGAGGATCCAGCGACTTGCAGTTTTTTAACATTTTTCAAAAACACTACTTGTAGCGTTTTTGAGCTGCGTCCACATACTGCAAATTGCTGGATCCTGACTAAACAGCATGCAAACGCATCTGAACGCTGGCATGCTGATAGACAGGATCCTGCTTGCTCTACTGAGCATGCACAGAAACCAGCCTCGGGTGATCAGTCCCTCTCTCCCCCTCCCTCTCTCCACCCTCCCTCTCTGTCTCTCTCCCCCTCCCTGTCTCCACCCTCCCTCTCTGTCTCTCTCCTCCTCCCTCTCTCCACCCTCCCTCTCCTCTCTCTCTCCCCCGCCTGAGAGCTGTGGACACTCGTAACCAAGATAAATATCGGGTAACCAAGCAAAGCACTTCTCTTAGTTACCCGATGTTTACGTTGGTTACGTGTGCAGGGAGCCCGGCTCCTAGCAGCTACGGACGCTCGTAACAAAGGTAAATATCGGGTATCCAAGCAAGTTACCCGATGTTTACCTTGGTTACGAGCCTCCGCAGCTGTCAGAAGCCGGCTCCCAGTCTATCACGTTCAGTTCCACTGACTCCCGATCACATGACTCCAATGCCCGCCCATAAACTTAAAGTGACAGGATCCTGCAAAATAACAGATGCGTTTGCATGTGTTTTTTTGCTGTAAAAGCAGGATCCGCTTTTACAGCAAAAAAACGTTCATGACGCATGTTAAAAAAAACGTAGTGTGAAAGCAGCCTGACATAGATTCTCTGTCCCAACGTCATGCTGCTTGAAGGTGAGGTAGTAAAAACCTGGTAAATATGAATCTATTGTACCATTGTCAAGGGATTACTTTCCAAGAGGAATAACACAATGCCAAATTCTCTAAGAAAATATGCTTCAGATTTGTATTTTCTATATTAGGATTATTAAAGTATTTACTAAAAAAAAGGCAAGTTAGTAATAAGCAAATCGATTTGAAGCCATAATTTGATTTTTGTTTTTGCCATTCGATTCATTCATATCCAGCAAAATTTTAACCCCCTATAAACAATTCAGCAAAATGATTGACCACCATATTGATGATTTTTTTTAGGGAGTTACAAAATAAGACAATATTATAGATACTAATCTCACTTAGCTCCCATTTCACGGCTTACCCATTCCCTGCTGATCTGTGCTCCTTGGTCCCCTCCTGACTGAGGCTGGTCACCATAATGATTTCCATATTCAGGAAATCAGAGGTGCTAAATAACCTGATTTATCTTTTGTAACATCCACAGATTCAATTATGTCTATATTATGTAGAGACACAGTCCTAGTCTTACATCCTCATCCTGCTCAAACTAAAGAAAAAAAAAAGAAAATATAAAATGACTTCAAGGTGAAAGTTCAAATAGTCAATTAGTCCTACATGACCATTTCTGTTTAACAAAGGGAACTGAGAGAAGTAATATCGTCAATTACAAATTGTTTAATTAGCAATCGTCTGTCTTCTTGTGTTATGGTCAGTCCTATACTGAGACCGCAAGCCACATTGCTAGAAAACTTGTTGCACCCAAAAAATGCACACCCTCCAACAACAACCCCCCACCCCCAATAAGAAAGAAAAAAGAATGAGAAAATTTTGAATTTTTTGGACCCAAAGTAGAATTATATACCGTAATAATAAAGTTTGCGGAATCTTTTTCCCTGTTTCAAAAGTATGAAATCTAAAGAAAATTAAACTATAACCCATGTTTTCCAATGGAATGACAGCAGATCTAGGGGAATATCTGCCTCCTATACCCAATACTGAATGTAACATATTTCCAGGAACATTTACAAATATATTACAGCTTTTTTTTTTTTTTTTTTTTTTTAGATTGTCCATAGAAGGATGGCTTTTATGTTTTAGATAAATACCCAGAAAAAGTCATTTGTTTGATTTAATTAGAGGTTGCCCTATTGTAAATACCTCGCTATTCCAAATCCTTCTGTAACCTGAGCTGATCTACTAATCACATTTTCTCTGGCTAAGAATCTCATGACTTCCTGTGATGTCATGTCAATGTCTCCCTGACTTCCTGTCTCTGTGAAATGACATCACAGTCTATTTAGCAGCTCACTGCTTCTATGCATACAGCTGCAGACACAGCTCCCAAAACTCCCAAGTTATCGCTCCCTCCAGAGCACATATATACTGTATACATTCTCACTCTCTCTTTCAATATTTCATATATATATATACTGCTCTATACCCTGTGTAATGTACATACATCTTGGACTAACTGAGTTAGGGTAGTGGACAAAAAAAAGCCAGAGATTGTGAATGCATTTAAAATTTTACACTATTTTTTGCAATTTCAATTCCAATTCTTGGAACACACTTATAGACCATTATTGAGGACACTGATATTTGTCATTCAGAACAAAATATCCTAATTCCACGAGTCCTAGTATTGTCAGCGCAGTGGCATACTTTAAAGAAAGGGAGCCTAACAATAAAGGTCAAAATAAGACCCTACAATTAAGGATCAGCATTTGAAGAGACAAAAGTGCCTATTATTTTCCCCTCCAAGCCCCTTCTTGTGACCTAATTCAATACCCTTTTATTTGGAAAGAATGCAGCTCCCCTTAGAGACATCCTGCAAGGGTTCAAGGTTCTTGCAACGACAAAGCAAAGGAAAAGCAAGCAATCCACTGAAGCCTCAATAGATTCTCTTCCATTTCGGAAGTGTAACAAACTTATACAAATATTTTAGATTGTTTTTTTTACATTGACAGGAAACAGCTAAAAACAGCTTCAAGTACATTAGAGGTGTAAATATATATGCCAGAGGAACGGCAAATTTAAAGGGGTGGCACACTACTCGAACAACCGTTTCTTGGTTACCATGCTGATATTCGTCTCTGGTGCCGACACCGTTCCAGTAGTGTCAGCATTTGCTTTTCCTGGGGCTAAAGTGAGCTCTTTACGCCATGCAAGCCGGTGCCCAGTCACTACTGGCTTCACAGTCTCTGTCTTTGGATGAATTGAACATCTAGAGGAAATCAGAGCCACAATGGTGCTGGCACGGGAGGCGAGTACAAGTGTTCTTACTTTAACATGGACAAATATAGTGAATGAAAAGGGGTTGTCCAAATAGTGGACAACCCATTTAGAACACGACTCCATAATTTTCTTTCCAGAGCTGGAGTGGTGCTTTAAATCTAAATCTCCTGCCCCCTATCTGATACTTGTCCTTTGGCGTTTTCATGCTATTGGCGCCACTCCGATCCTGTGGTACTATCTTGTGCCTGTAACATCTGACTAGCCAGAAGTCAGACGTTACATCACAAGCGCTCCATGCAAGTCTATGAGACCCAAAACGAGGATATCAGACTTGTATTAAGTTGTGACCTCCGGCGCGCTCCATGGAACACCGGCGCTGGTGGCAGGTCACAAAGTACCCAAGACCAACGGGAATGTCAGTTAAAACAGATGACGCCAGTAGGCAAGTATAAAACAGGGGGCAGGGGAGTAACATTTAAAGAACCACTCCAGGGCTAAAATACAAAAAAAACCAAAACACTAGAGTGGTGCTTTAACTAGTTAATAAAGAGCAGATTTAAAATTACACCTGCAGAATGATTGGCCAAGAAGCTTTGAGTGGTCTTGACCATGTATTGTCCTCTGGCCAATCAATCCAAGAAGCACATTAATTGTTATATATTGTGTGATTTTATGGTGATCTGGGGCAGCCATTCACATCCTTGAGATTATATATATATAGATATATATATATATATATATATATATATATATATATATATATATATATAACAGTGTGTCCACCCATATCCTGTACACCGCCATTAACTTGAGAACGGCGGCAAGGTGTCGATTCGTATTGAATTGATGATGCCCTACAACTTTGTAATTCACTTTTTTTCTCTATCTCGTTCCGTTTTCGAGATAAAAATGCTAACTCCATTGTTTTCCACCAGGTGGTGCTATAGGTGGTCTCATTGCGTAGCGCATGGGTACTTTACTATATCTAGACACCACTTCCATGCCTATAGCTGCCACCGTTCTCAAGTTAATGGTGGTGGACAGGATATGGGTGGACACACTGTGTGTGTGTGTATATATATATATATATATATATATTTTTATTTTATTTTTTAACTATACAAAAATAAGATAAATAAGATAAACAATATAAACTTCATGAATATAAAAGTATGCCCTTAATGTATTTAACACAGACTGACTAATAAAAGTAAATCAGCTACTATTTACCACATTTCAATGAAATAGCAGACAATCATTAATTCTAGTTCCTTTAAATAGAATGTGAATGGGCGCCATAACGGTGTATAACCATGGAGGCTGAAAGGCTAAGTAGCCTATAAATGGGTTAAATCATGTGTGTGCTAAATGATGTTCCATGCTTTTATTGCTGTTGTTCACACTTCTCCGCTAAACCCGCCAATGGCTTTCTATGTCGTGAAATATTGATTGACCATGTGCCCGCAGGATTTATTGTCCACTATATTAATTATCAAACTATAATTCCCTAGAAAGAGGAAAGTTACTCAATGTGTGTAATTCAAAGAAAAAAAGGATGTGTTTTGTTTTTTGGTATTTTTTTTTTAAATCAATGGCAGAGTTTTGTCTGATAATGGTCCAGAAGGCATCTTCACAAAGAGTGCAATTATCCTCTCCTTCCACAAAGGAGCATAGAAATGGCTTTTACAGATACTGGAGAATTTTATGCTCAGACACAAAAAGGCTTTTTATTATTTGATTCATACAGAATCAGTGAGAAAGAAAAAAAAAAAAAAAAAAGATTGTGGCATGTTCAAACCCATGTCCCATTTCTAGCATGGGTTTCACTTAGTGCTTTGTCAGGCTCTACACCGCCTGAAGAAGGACACAATAGTTCGAAAAATTACTACTGCTGTCATTAAGTGAAACCCTGATGACACAATAAATACCTAGAATACATGCAGCTGCACTCTAAAATGCAAACATTGAATAAGGAAACGCTGGTATTGCATTACTGCTATAGGAATATTTGAAAAAAGACATACTTAGCTTATGTATTAGCCAATGCATGTGAGCTCAGTAACCAAAGACAAGGTGATTTCTTATATCCCGGGACCCTAACTTGAAATGCTTCTATCTGGGTTAAAAACCTACATGTCTGGGTGGAAAGGATTCAGCTATAAAGGAGGATGGACACAGTAATGCAAAACCAGAGTTCCTTTATTCAATGTTAGCATTTTAGAGTACACATGTATGTATTTTTGTAGTTATATTGTGTTTTTAGCTGGCAACTGTTCACACCTGGTGATGTGCGGGTCAGTCTTTTTGGTACAATATATACCTACTCAGGGCTGTTCATTCTCTTCAGTTATACCTGTACCATTAGTGAACGATTGTGCTGTTTCTACGTGAGTAAATTATGCCATCCAGAGTATCTAAAGGCCCGACAATTTAATGTTTATGGGGGTCTCAAGACTGGATTTATGATGGCCAAACCTTTTGTGCTTTGGTAGATAAGCCAATGCCGAAGGAGTCTCTGGCGTACAGAAGACAGGAGGACTCAGAAGAGCCAAACGTTTCCGTGTATGGGGGAGTTTGGAGAGATCGTGATTGACCCAATGATCATTTGTCCCTGCTCTTATTATAGATGAGGGTCACAATGGTGCAACCTGTATCTACCATACATTTCTGACATATTCTGTGTATAACCATACACTTACTAGTGGAGTATACAGTGGAACCTCCCTTAACGAGTAACCCAGTTAGCAAGTATTTCGCTTAACGAGCAAAGCTTGCTGTAAATATGTAACTCAGCCCACAAGCAAGCCTTGCTGAACAAGCAAAATACTTACCGCACACACTTCTGGTTCTGTACATCCACCGCGCTCTAACCCACTCTTGAAGTCCACACAAACACACACAAGTACGCACAAACACACAAACAAACACGCACACACACACACACACATATATATTGCTCACCTTACCTTCCGCTCCATAGCCGGCCTCATGGTTCTTGCAGTTCGCCGGTACAGGATGTGTATTGGGTAACCATCGTGACGAGGGAGAAACTTGCTCTGGCAGCGGAAGTTCCTCCCTCGTCGCGATGGTTACCCGATACACAACCTGTACCGGCGAACTGCAAGATCCATGAGGCCGGCGATGGAATGGAAGGTAAGGTCACGGTGAGCATAATATGTGTGTGTGCGTGCATGTTTTTACGTGTGTGGAATGGCACAATAGAGGACCAGGATGGGACATTTAACAAGTTGTGGAACAAATTGTCTGCATTGCAATTATTTCCTATGGGAAATCTTGCTCTGCTGAACGAGTAACTTGGTTAATAAGCACACTCCCAGAACGGATTGTTCTCGTTAACCAAGGTTCCACTGTATGTCTTTAATATGAACTTTACATTCCTCCAATAATCTTCAATACAGGCTATTCATCTCTACCTTTTAATGTGATTTAAAGGGAACCTGTTAGGTGATTTTACCACGGTAAACCATCCACGTACCATAACAGATGTCAAGATGACCTCAACATAAATGACTAAACTGTAGAGGGAAGTATCTCTCAATAATGTTATTGTGTGCACATGTATATATACTTATTTATAGATATAGACTTTACCTATCAGGTGTATATATAATATAGTTTACAACATTATCTGCCTCTTCCTAAATGTCCCTTTACATCCCTCATTTACATACCTTACAAGTCCCCAATAGGTTTACCACAATATCTGCCATTGTGCACACACCTGGGTCATTTACATGCCCTTATTAAAATGCAAGTATTAATAGTGATGAACAAACCTCCATCAGATACGTGACCATCTCCTGACTGGTAATTACCAAGTCAGGAGATATGTACTGGAGACTACACAAAGGATGGAAGAAGCGGTGATTATCAGAGTGCGAAACGCGTGTCGGGAGGGGTATTCTAATGCATGTGAGGAGCTGAATGAACCAACACCTACAAACACTTGGTGTACTTTTTTGTTTCATGTCACACACGGTTTGCACAGTTTGTTCAGTGTTTCCTAGTCTTTCTCTCCCTATCTCTATGGCTAAGCTGTGATGTCCTCTTGTTATCCAGATTTACCCCAACATAGTTGCTGCATTCCTTGCCTTGACTTTTATACAGGCTTGATAGCCCTTCCCAATTGGCTCCTGTGATATCTGCAAGGCATTATGGGGAAGCCTCCCTGGCCATGCCCGAGTTCATTTAAAGGAAATCTGTAACCAGATTTGGGGTCTATAAGCTGTGCCAACCACCGGTGGGCTCTTATATACAGCATTCTAACATGCTGTATATAAGAGCCCAGGCCGCTGTGTAGAACGTAAAAATCACTTTATAATACTTTCCTAAACGGTTGCGGTGGAGTTGGGTCAGACGGGCATCTTTGTCCTCCGGTATCGGCGCCTCCTCTTTCGACCATCTTTGTCGTCCTTCTTCTGAAGCCGGGGTGCATGACGCGTCATGTACAAGCGTCGGCATTGAGGTCTTGAATAGGCGCACTTTGATCTGCCCTGAGCAGGCCCCAAAACTGCTGACATGTTCCCTTTAAGCCTTCTCTGGCTGATGTAATGTTTCGCATTGTGTAAAATGGTGGCGGGCCTTTTTTGGCAATTCATGCAAATTATTAAAATTCACCGGGTCCAATAAATTTGATTTACTTCAAATTGATTTGCTCATTTCTACTGTTAGGTCATCGATTATACTGGTTTAGAGTAGTAAACGTGACGCGTTTGGGTTAAAAGTTGCCAAAACCTTATAAAATAATCCCGCCTGTATGTTTTAGAACACATTCATTAGATATTTAAATGAAATCAAGGCTGGATGAAACAGGCTGTTCTGTTTTTAGTAGAGCAATAAGATGCAAATAAATTCAATCAGTAGCAGACATCTGACCATGTCATTTCATATCATATCACAACCAGTTTAGTAAGTTGTTGAGTGTGTCATTTCCTAGTCCCTTCCTTAGATGAAATCCTTATTCAGCAAACTGTAAGGGATTTTTCTATAGCACACTGTTAAAAAATACATGCGACCTTAGATAGGTCGCGGATAACATCTGTCCCTGCAATGACATAGGATGATTAATATTAAACAACATAGAAAGCCTCAGTGCTGTGTAAGCAAGGAGAACCATCGTGCCAGTACATGGGTTTATATGAATGCCGTTATTGGATCGCTAATATCAGCACTTTTCAATTTTGTGCAAATATTTAGTGCGAACAAAAAAACTATAAAGCAAAAAAAAAAATTAATCTAAAATATTAATTTTGACCATAAAATGGGTTAGATTTACCAACAGTAGCTGTTTTACTGGTATTTATGCCAAATTAATCATAGTCTTGCATGGCATTTGGTGCATTCTCACATACAGTGGGTACGGAAAGTATTCAGACCCCTTTAAATTTTTCACTCTTTGTTTCTTTGCAGTCATTTGATAAATTCAAAAAAGTTAATTTTATTTTCTCATTAATGTACACTCTGCACCCCATCCCCCATCTTGGCAGGAAAAAAAACCAAATGTAAAAATGTTTGCAAATTTATTAAACAAGAAAAACTGAAATATCCCATGGTCATAAGTATTCAGACCCTTTGCTCAGATACTCATATTTAAGTCACATGCTGTCCATTTCCTTGTGATCCTCCTTGAGATGGTTCTACTCCTTCATTGGAGTCCAGTTGTGTTTAATTACACTGATAGGACTTGATTTGTAAAGGCGCACACCTGTCTATATAGAAGATCTCACAGCTCACGCTGCATGTCACACCAAATGAAAATCATGAGGTCAAAGGAACTGCCCAAGGAGCTCAGAGACAGAATTATGGCCAGGCACAGATCTGGCCAAGGTTACAAAAGAATTTCTGCAGTACTCAAGGTTCCTAAGAGTACAGTGGCCTCCATAATTCTTAAATGGAAGACATTTAGGAACACCAGAACTTTTCCTAGACCTGGCCATCCAGCCAAACTGAGCAATTGTGGGAGAAGAGCCTTGGAGAGAGAGGTGAAGAAGAAGCCCAAGAACACTGTGGCTGAGCTCCAGAGATGCAGTTGGGAGATGGGAAAAAGTTCCACAAAGTCAACTATCACTGCAGCCCTCCACCAGTCGGGCCTTTATGGCAGAGTGGCCCGACGGAAGCCTCTCCTTAGTGCAAGACATATGAAAGCCCGCATAGCGTTTGCAAAAAAAACACATGAAGAGCTCCCTGACTATGAGAAATAAGATTCTCTGGTTTGATGAGAATCACCGATCTAGAACCTTTACTAGATATTTGACTCCTATGACCCTCACAGATCCCAAATAAATGGGTCCTGGGTTTCCGATTTGCAGTAAATAGATGACCTCAAGTCTCAAGTCTTAAAAGGAACCTATCATCTGATTCATTCTGCCAAACCACAAGCATCAAGAGTCAAAGTGTGGCTGCAACATTGAGGCCAGAAATATATTCATTTGAAACAATTTAGCATTTTAGAGGAGGTAAACTTTGAAAATCCAGGCGTGGACCATAGCTAGAGACGAGACTAGTCCGGCTCCTCCCCTGGCTGGCTCTTGCCAGGACTGCTACAGATTATTTACAGGTTACTCGCTGGTGTGTAGATAGTAAGAGACCTGCCAATCCCCTATCGCAGCGCTGGGAAGAGCTGGCTGGAGGCTCAATCTTGCAGCCAGGCTCTGATTCATGCTGCCCGCGGTTGGTGCTGCATAAATCAGATGAAAGGTTCTCTTTAAATCATTCCATTGGACATCAAATTAAGGTAGTGCCATTTATTTTTCTCTCCATCTTCTCCATTGCTTGTCTCTGGCTGTATTCATGTTTCTCACACACCCATGGATTTGTATGGGTGTGAGCGATCCGAGACACGCTGCTAATCGCAGCATGCTACGATTTTTTGATCATGCTAAATTGGCATGAGAACAAAACTGCAGATGTGACCTGCGTCATTGATTAACATTTGTCCAAGTTCAATGCGAGATTTTCTTGCATTGCACTGGTCCCATATAAACGCCAATGTGAGTGAACCCTAAAGCTGAATATTTCTCCTTGTGAAGTATATACCAAGTTAGGCTAGGTTCACATTTCCGTTGTTTTCCATCAGGCACATGCGTTGTTTGACGCTTGTGACTGATGCGTTGTACAACGGATGACAAGAATAGAATTCATTGTCGGACTCTGTTGTAAAAGAGAGAGTGATCAGCTGATCGTTCACAATAGCCGGCCGGCTTTTGAGAGCGAACAGATGATCTCCCAGCGGCTGGCTAATGAGAGCGATCAGCTGATTGCTCACAGGAGTCGGCCGCCGGGTGATCAGCTGATCGCTCACAGGAGCCAGCCGCCGGGTGATCAGCTGATCGCTCACAGGAGCCAGCCGCCGGGTGATCAGCTGATCGCTCACAGGAGCCGGCCTCCGGGTGATAAGCTGATCGCTCACAGGAGCCGGCCGCCGGATGATCAGCTGCTCATTCGGCGACCGAGAATGTGTGCGGGGGGCGGAGTGCGGGGTGAGTGGAGCCGAGTGGGGTCATGGCGCTGAGGATGTCAGTGCCGGTGACTGCATGGCTGGGGACAGGTGAGTGAGTGTACGTGTGTGTGTGTATATGTGTGTGTATATATATATATATATATATATATATATATATATATATATATACACATACTATATATATATATATATATATATATATATATATATATATATATATATATATATATATATATATATATATATATGTATATATATATATATACACACACACACACAAAGCCTACGGATTGCGCTGCTCAAAAAACGTTACAAGCTGCGTTCCTCCCGCCCGGCGGTCAGTCGGGCGGAGGATGCAACGCAGCACCATCAGTCACAATCCACCGCTCATACAAGTCTATGGGAACAACGGAATCCGCCAAACGGATTCCGTTGTTTACCAGAGCCGCGGATTGTGACTGATAAAAATTGACGGAAATGTGAACCTAGCCTTAGAGTAATGAGACTCACAGGTCATGCAATGCTTCTTTGGAAAATGAAATATTTAACTTGACTCTTCAGTGAAAAAAAGAATTAGAAATGTAGTGCCACTTATTGGGAGTAACGACCCTTTAAGAACCCTTGCACATGAAGTTGGTTACGATGGATACATTTCCAGAGGATCATTACATGGCACATTTGTCTTATTTGCAAAGAGAAATGTTCCCCCTTTGAACCCCTATCACAGGCCTCTTGTCTAGCCAATATCCAGCTAAGACCCGCTGCTTTGCACTGATGAGGCACAAACACAACATAACAGGTGTCTGCAAATTGAGCGTCTGGTTTGCCTTCTTATCCTAAGTGGCATGGCGAATTAAAGGGTCAATAGTTGATTTTTAGGATTACTATCTCCAATAGGTGGCGCTAGAGTTCTAACCCTCTTTCTCTCTAAAGAAGATATAGTGAAACTTTAGTTTAAGGCTATGTGCGCACGTGTGCATATTTCATGCAGTTACGCTGCGATCTGCACCGCAGCTTAACTGCATGCGTCCTGCGTACCCAGCATAATCTATGAAGATTATGCAGGAGATGTGCGCACGTGGCGTATTAGAGCGCAGCGCTTCGGCTGCTACCCGAAGCGCGCGTTTTAAGAAGTGACATGTCACTTATTCCATGCGCTCTGCCTGCAGCCCCCGCTGTGTCTATGGGAGGGGCTGCACTCAGAGCGCATGAAATTGTTTTTTTTTTTTCATTACGGACTCTTTCTGCAGCGATTTGAAGCGCATGTCTGCTGTTCAAATCGCTGCAGAAATTTCTGCAGGGACAGAACGCTTTGTGAGTACATAGCCTAAGAGTAAATTGATTTGAGAGCGTTTTGCAAGACAAGCAAAGCTTTTTAAAAATGTGTAACTTGGTTTAAAAGCAATGCTTTGCAATAAGAGAAAATACTCACCGTGTACACTTCTGGTTCTTTTTCACCGAGCTCTGACCCGCTCTGGAGGTAACTGTCTGTACATGTGTACTGTATACAGTATACCATTGTACAGTACAGTATATACTATATAGCATGTCTATTAATTTCTTTCTGCTACCAAGTGCAGCACATTGCTTGTACTGTAATGTAATTGCCTGTGCAGTATTCCTACCCCACATTTGGCTTAGTGCTGCCCTTATTTTAGGAAGAATAGATTTGGGGTGTTTTTTTGTCTATTGTACTAGAATAAAGGTTGTCATATTTCTACATCATTTTTTCTCTCTATAGTGTATCTCCCGCACGCCAACAATTCTATTGGAAGCTAACGAGCAGTTTAATTTGCTTAATATGTTTTTTACTGCACAGTATTTTATATTAGTGTACTGTAATAATATATGAATACATTATTTTATATTACTGTAATAGGTTTGTATAAATACAGTAAATATTTTTGGGTTGTGGAACGATTTGTCTGTGTTTCAATTATTTCCTACGGGAAAATTCCCTTTGATATAAGAGTAACTTGGTTTAAGAGCACACTCCCGGAACCAATTATGCTCCTAATCCAAGGTTCCACTGTATTTCTATATTTAAAAATCCCAGAGGAGCATTGCATGGACTATAAAAGCCCCGTGAGACATAACAAGATCGCTAACGAGATAGTTGCTGAGTCACAGTTTCTGTGACGCAGCAGCGATCTCGTTATGTGTGACACCTACCACCGATCAGGCCCCTGCTGTGAGGTCGCCGGTCGTTGCCGACTGGTCCGAACCATTTTCTTCAAAGGCTATGTCCTGCTGGGCAGGACACATCGCTGTGTTTGACACTGTGTGACAGGGTCCCAATGACAGCAGAGATCATTATACAGATCGCTACTGCGACCTGTATCGTTATAGAGTCGTTGGTAAGGTCTGACTTTGACATCTCACCAGCAACCTCCCAGCGACTTACCAGCGATCCTTATCAGGTAGTATCGTTGTCGGGATCTCTGGTAAGTCGTTGTGTGTGACTACATATAACTGAATAGGATAACTGAAGTGAGCACTAATATATATATATATTATGAGTGCAAGCCAAAAAATACATACTATATCAGGATAAGGCTGCACATCAAACTTAGATAATGGTATAATGCCTCAAGCATATGGAAAAATATTGGAATATACAATGAAAAATGCTACTTGCTAATTTGAACATGTGAATAATGAATTGCATACCTGCCATGAACATTAGGAAAAAGGAGATATTTAGCAATCGCATTGATCAATGTAACTGAGCCCCAAGACCTCGTCAAGGTATATCTCTATATTGGGGTCCCTAGCTCTGTGACCCTAACTGTGTGTCATCTCATTGCAATTAAAAACTGCTGTGGGTGGAGAGGGGTAACCAAGGACTTTCTTATATAGGAGATGGAAAAAACATGGCCGAAAGGGGCTGAGCTGTGTTCACATTCAGAAAAAAAACTACATATAACTGAATAGGATAACTGAAGTGAGCACTAATATATATATATATTATGAGTGCAAGCCAAAAAATACATACTATATCAGGGTCACAGAGCTAGGGACCCCAATATAGAGATATACCTTGACGAGGTCTTGGGGCTCAGTTACATTGATCAATGCGATTGCTAAATATCTCCTTTTTCCTAATGTTCATGGCAGGTATGCAATTCATTATTCACATGTTCAAATTAGCAAGTAGCATTTTTCATTGTATATTCCAATATTTTTCCATATGCTTGAGGCATTATACCATTATCTAAGTTTGATGTGCAGCCTTATCCTGATATAGTTGTGTGTGACTAGGCCTTAAAGGGTGCTTTACACACTGCGACATCGCTAGCGATCTCATTAGCGATGTGTCACTCCAGATCGCAGATGCGATATGCCGAGATCGCACATAGGTCGCTGGCGTGTCACATCGCTAACGAGATCGCTAGTGATATTGCAGCGTATAAAGTATCCTTAAGTCTCCTTATCTCTGCTTGTTGCGCTCTACAAGGAGAAAACCTCAGGCCTTAAGAAAGCTTGTATCTTAAACACAAAATGATTTACAGCTTCCAGCAGATAGTTCTTAACTTTTACATGTAAGGCTATGTGCGCACGTTGCGTAAATACATGCAGTTACGCTGCGCTTTGTAGCGCAGCGTAACTGCATGCGTCCTGCGTCCCCTGCACAGTCTATGGAGATTGTGCAGGGGCCGTGCGCACGTGGCGTTTTAGAGCGCAGCGCTTCGGCTGCTGCCGAAGCGCTGCGTAAAAAGAAATGACATGTCACTTCTTCCGTGCGCTTTGCCGGCAGCCCCTGCTCTGTCTATGGGAGGAGCTGCAGGCAGAGCGCATGGAATCGGCTTCACTACGGACATTTCTGCAGCGATTTAAAGCGCACATGTGCTCTTCAGATCACTGCAGAAATTTCTGCAGTGAACTGTATGCAACGTGCGCACATACCGTAAGGACTTCATTACTTTCTTATTTTAAGATGACATTTTGGGGATTTGGAAACAGTTACTAGTTTAAAAAAGAGTTATGGCCTTACAGAATATTTTAATCTTACGTTAGTGGTCCTGGATAAAAAATTATTTCTAGAACGTGAGGAGCCACATTGTGCCTCATAGATTTCTAGGATAATAAAAATGATTCTAAATGTATTCTACATTATTTTGACAAAATAGACAAATTCTTTGTTCTACAAAATCACAAACGGCCATTTGTGTCTAACTCCCCAAAAACTTTCTATATAAAGCCGCTGATTTCAAAACAATGGAGTTCATCAAAGGGTACTATGAAATGTTTAACCCTAGGTTCATTCAGAGGGGTTATGTCAATTTCATAGGAAACATTGGTTCCGCTTACAAATTTATGAACCTGCCCTAGGGCAAATGTCTTTGAGTGACCTCATTGTTTTCCACCATAATTGTAGACTCTCAATATTCGACTTGTGCAATACTGCACAGATAAGCGGCACGAGACAGTAAAAAAAAAGCCTGTGGCTAGAATTAAGTACATCTCCTCTTAATGAAATTTCTGCACATTATTTAATCCCTCTTTCCTGGCAAATTAAATGTTTTAGACAATTTATTCCTTGCTATTGATCAATAAGGCTTAAAGCGTAACTGTCATTTTTATTTCATAAATCAATAGTACACATGAAAATAAGCAATTCTGTTGAAACGCCTATACTGGCGTCCCTGCGCTGTTCTGCCCCTCTCCCCCGGTGGGGACGTCAGTTCTCTCCACCTGTGCGGGCCCTCCTGCGGTGGCTGTCCTGTCCCCGGTCCATGCTGCTGTCTCCCAGAGCCTGTGTACACCTCTCAGGCTTCCTGGTTCTGACCCAGAAGTGCCTCTCAGGTCAGCTGAGAGGTGTCAGGTTAAGGTACCTTCTCCTTAAAGGAGATGCCTGGGCAACAATTTAGTTACGTTGCTAGTTCTCAGGTCCCTTTCTGCTGTCATTGTGAGAGTGCTGCTGCTGACATTTATCTATATTTCAGTGCTGTGCCAGTTTGCTGATCTGCTGCTGCCGCTACCATCCACGCTGGCCTGCTACCACAATATCCATCACTACAAGTATCTCCGCCGGTCAGTGCTGCCGTATCTATCTATCAATCCCGTTTGAAAAACAAGATGGGGAGGGCACCAAAAATATATCATTCAGGGATCAATACCACAAGCACATCCTAAACAATATGAAGATTGAAGAGAAACAGCAAATGTGCAAAAAAGTGGGATCACCAGAAATATGCTTTTGTATATTGTACAAAATGTATTTATTAAAGACACCAAGAAAATCACACATAGTAAAACCAATTAAAAAAGCATGAGCTTACAAAAATACAATGGATGTCAATAGTATATGACACCAAAACCTCACACCCTCTGCAAACCTGAACCCCATTAAATAAGAATGACAGAATAAGTTGGATTAAAAACAATGCCAAGAAGCAAGTTTTAAAATGTATTTGGTTGAATAGAAAAAGTATCTGTAAACTTCTATATGTTTAATTGCCTTATTCTGCCTGTCTTGCTCCAAAATGACGTCATTACAGTGACAACCGTCGCCACACCGCGCGGGCTAAAGAGTCTGCGACCAACGGCTCAGCTAACAGAACAGCCCGAACTACAGGCCGACAAGACGACGTCCGACACTTTTCCCCGCACCCACACGGAGCCCCGACTCCCTGGTGAGTGCTGCACCCCCGGGAGCCCACACCGGTAACCCAGCCGAGACATACCCACCGCTCGCCTTCGCCCCATGCACACATTACCCCACTCGGCTCCACCCCCCCTGCACTCCGCATGTATACACTGAACGAAGACACACACACACACACAGACACACACACGAATAGTCACCTGTCACCAGCCATGCAGTCCCCAGCACTGACGTCCTCAGCGGCATGGCCCCACTTGGCTCCACGCCCCCCGCACTCCGCCCCCCGCACACATTACCCCGCTCGGCTCCGCCCCCCCGCATGTATACACTGAACACACACACACATACGAATAGTCACCTGTCCCCAGCACTGGCATCCTCAGCGCCATGGCCCCGCTCGGCTCCACCCACCCTCCCCGCACTCCGCCCCCGCACACATTACCCTGCAGGATGGGGGCACATGTCAGGATGGTGACTGCACCACGATGGGGGCACATACCAGCATTGGGCCACATCACAGCATCAGCATATTTTTACTTACCTTTACACGGTTCATGGCTTCTTTCATTACAAGTCATGGACATTATTAAACATTAGACTCATCTATTAAAACTGTTCCTTCTTGTGTTTCTCATTTTAAAACCAATAAACAATTATAAGAATACTAAATTAAACCGAACCCATCCAGTCCATTCATTACCTTATTATTCAATCTGCTAACCTACATACACACTCTAGATTACCCGATACATTAGAATCGGGCCACCTTCTAGTATGCATATAAATATATATATATATATATATATATATATATATATATATATATATAGATATATATATCTATAGATATATATATAGATATATATATATCTATAGATATATATATATATATATAGATATATATATATAGGACACCGGTAACCACGCAACACACTTTGCCCTGAGGAAGCCCCATGTTCAGTGGCGATACGAGTGGGGTCTTCTTGACCTCACCCCCTCCTATCTTTATCTGACCCCTGTGTGTCTGTTTACAGGTAGTATTGTTCTATGTGTCTTTAGAGCCGGGTTCTCCTTAAAGCTGGGTTTACACACTGCAACATCGCAAAGGACATCGCTGTAACGTCACCGGTTTGGTGACGCAATAGCGACCTCCCTAAGTCTCTGCTAAGTCGCTGGTGAGCTGTCAAACAGGCAAACCTGGCCAACAACTCAACAGCAATCCGGACCTGCAGAGCGACCTAGCTGGTTGTTGGGGACGTTGATAAGCAGCCTTTTGAAAGGGAAGTTGCTTACAAAGTCGCTGCAAAGTCTTCACACACTGAAACTTCATGCTGCACAGCGGGAAACAAAGGACCTAGGAATGGTCCTGAACGATTTGTAACGATTACAACTTCACAGCAGGGGCCGGGTCGCTGATAGGTTTCACACACTGCAACATCGCAAACAACATCGCTATTGCGTCACAAAACCGGTGACGTTACAGCGATGTCGTTTGAGATGTTGCAGTGTGTAAACCCAGCTTTAGACAAGTTTTTTCCTGCATTGTCCATATTTGTTTGTCTAATTGATTCATGGACATCTGTGATACATGGTTTAGGCATTAGGATTAGCCTTTTGCCTACTTTCTTCATTGGGATCTTTTGGGTATATTGTCTTGGATTGTTTATAGACACTTTTTCTATTCAACCAAATGCATTTTAAAACTTGCTTCTTGGCATTGTTTTTTAATCCAACTTATTCCGTCATTCTTATTTAATGGGGTTGAGGTTTGCAGAGGGTGTGAGGTTTTGGTGTCATATACTATTGACATCCATTGTGTTTTTGTAAGCTCATGCTTTTTAATTGGTTTTAATATGTGTGATTTTCTTGGTGTCTTTAATAAATAAATTTTGTAGAAAAAAAAAACGATAATCCAGCTTAAAGGAATAATATAAAATCTTGTGCAAGCTTTATTTTAAAGGACGTAAAAAATACTTATTATTACGAGGACAAAATAGGGAGCCCATATGCGGCAACACGTTTCGAACACTACCTGCGTTCTGTCAGGCTTGACAAAGAACGCAGGTAGTGTTCGAAACGCATGGCCGCACATGGGCACCCTATTTTGTCCCCTGTAATGACAAGTATTTTTTACGTCCTTTAAAATAAAGCTTGCACAAGATTTTATATTATTCCGGAAGCTGGATTATCTTTTTTCTTCTATTGGATCCCTGCACTACCAGAGTGTTATTCCTGCATGCCAGACCTTGCCACAGCTGAGCTAAATCACCTTTTTCCCTTCGAATAAATTTTGTACAATATACAAAAGCATATTTCTGGTGATCTCACTTTTTTGCACATTTGCGGTTTCTCTTCAATCTATCTATCCATCCCAGACTCGGCGGCCGGTCCAGTTCGCTCCCCCAGGCAAGTGCCTTTGGTCCAGTGGACCCACTAATACAGTGCTCACCCCACGAGCATAACATTTGTAATATGTCTTATCAGACAAATTTGCTTCTCTCTCCCAGAATTGATCAGTCCTTATCAGATTGTATGTAGATAGAAGCGGGAGGATTATTATCCTGGATTCTATGCAGTTTGTTTTTGTAAAAAGTGCTAGATGCGAGTACGAAAAGAGTAAACATAAACACAATGAGATTATTCTTCTATCCTTCTATCCTGGAACTACTTTCTACAGCGCGCTCTACTTTTGAAACATCAATCTCCTTTCGCAACTAAGTGATTAATCATTATAAACCTGTCACCTTTCTGGAAAATAAATTGGTGGCGGTTTGGGGGTCTGAAGTGTCAAGAATAGAGGTTGGTGTAATCCAAATTTATAAGAGAAATAATGAAACTTGATACAGAATCAGAAAAAAAAATCTAGTTGTTATACAACTGGACAAATATGTTGTTTATCACTGTAAGAAAATTACAAAAATTAATAAATTTAATATATCACTCATTATTCCTAAAAATGCAGCTCCACTGCAGAGGTCTCCTTTATCTGACAGGATGGAGTCATCCCATATTGCACAGATCCTCAGCTAGTCTTTAACACTGTAAAAAAAACAAAAAACAACAACACATTTTGCTTTAAAGAAACCTTTCTTGGACTATTTCCTAGAATGGCTTAGGAGGGAAACCACATAGCACAGCTATATGTACAAATTATTAGAACCACAGGAAGCAGTTTCACTGCGGGATATAACACAACATGGAAGGCTGGCGCCGCTGCAGGCAACCCTGGTGAGAAGACGAGTGCAAGATTTTAATAGTGTGCACAGAAAAATGTGCTTTATTCAATGTTAAATGGAACCGGTCCCACTGACCAGGCAGCCTGATCTGCCAGCAGTGTTACAGCAGGAGAAACTGAGCAGATTGATGTGTGTGTGTGTATATACAGCACAGACCAAACGTTTGGACACACCTTCTCATTCATAGAGTTTTCTTTATTTTCATGACTCTGAAAATTGCAGATTCACATTGAAGGCATCAAAACTATGAATTAACACATGTGGAATGAAATACTTAAAAAAGTGTGAAACAACTGAAAATATGTCTTATATTCTGGGTTCTTCAAAGTAGCTACCTTTTGCTTTCATTACTGCTTTGCACAGTCTTGGCATTCTCTTGATCAGCTTCATAAGGTAGTCACCGGAAATGGTTTTCCAACAGTCTTGAAGGAGTTCCCAGAGATGCTTAGCACTTGTTGGCCCTTTTGCCTTCACTCTGCGGTCCAGCTCACCCCAAACCATCTCGATTGGGTTCAGGTCTGGTGACTGTGGAGGCCAGGTCATCTGGCGTAGCACCCCATCACTCTGCTTCTTAGTCAAATAGCCCTTACACAGCCTGGAGGTGTGTTTGGGGTCATTGTCCTGTTGAACAATAAACAATGGTCCAACTAAACGCAAACCAGATGGAATAGCACGCTGCTGCAAGATGCTGTGGTAGCCATGCTGGTTCTGTATCCCTTCAATTTTGAATAAATCCCCAACAGTGTCACCAGCAAAGCACCCCCACAACATCACACCTCCTCCTCCATGCTTCACGGTGGGCACCAGGCATGTAGAGTCCATCCGTTCACCTTTTCTACAAAGACACGGTGGTTGGATCCAAAGATCTCAAATTTGGACTCCTCAGATCAAAGCACAGATTTCCACTGGTCTAATGTCCATTCCTTGTGTTCTTTAGCCCAAACAAGTCTCTTCTGCTTGTTGCCTGTCCTTAGCAGTGGTTTCCTAGCAGCTATTTTACCATGAAGGCCTGCTGCACAAAGTCTCCTCTTAATAGTTGTTCTAGAGATGAGAAGGTGTGTCCAAACTTTTGATCTGTACTGTATGTGTGTGTGTGTGTGTGTATTAATATATGTCTTTAGGAATAGATTGACATTCTTACTCTGGGTTTAGGAGTCCAATGGGCGGTCCTAATCACTGATTGACAACTATCTCTGCGTGTATACTTACAAAGGTAAAGCTGTCAATCACAGACGCCCCCACTAACTGAAAGTGCAGAATGCCCATGAATGTCAATGAAACTGACCCCCCCTCCAAACCTATATATCAATCTTCTGAGCTCCTTCTGCTCTATAATATACTACTCTTAGATTGCACAGCATTGTCAAGCTTACGGGTTCCCTTTAACAAGGTGATAAAGCCTAGATTGACCACTCCCTACCCCATGATGTACTATTACATCATTAAGTATGGTAGGTCTGGGTGTAAAAGTCAGGCTCAGGAGCTCAGCCCACACTATATATAACCAAAACCTACTTCTGACAGCAGCGATCAGACCTAATTACAAATATTGACGTTTACCCACTTAGGACCTGTGCACACTGCCTTTTTATGTTTTTTTTTGGTGCAGTTTTGGGTGCAGTTTGTTCCTCATGTCTGCATGTTTATCCTTACTCCAGCAAAGTCAATGAGAATTCTGAAGTGCCGTGCGCATGTTGCTTCTTTTTACCTTGTAGTTTTGGGTTCAGAAAAAATGAAGCAGCACGTCAATTGTTGGTGTGGTTTTTTTTCTGCATTTTTTTAGCCCTTCCAACCAATGATTTCACCAATAAAATGCACCAAAAACACACGTGTTTTTGGTGCATTTTTCTGCCACAAGGTGCAGTTTTTGGTGCAGAAGAAAATTCTTGCAACCAAAAACTCAGCATGTGCACATAACCTTTAAGGGAACTTGTCACCAGGTTTTTCCAATATAAACTGCGGCCACCACCAGTAAGCCCTTATATACGGTATTCTAGAATGCCGTATATACAGCTCTGGCAAAAATTAAGAAACCACTGCACAGTTTTATAAAAACCAGCTTCCCTACATGTCTGACAGCCATTCCATTCCAGTGTCAGTTGAATTCCAACCAGAGTTCACCTCATTCTACGTAATGTGCTTCTGATTAGGTGATCACCTGAACCAAATCTTATTTAAGGAGGGAAAGTATAAAAAACAGCACGGTGGCTCAGTGGTTAGCACTGCAGTCTTGCAGCGCTGGGGTCCTGGGTTCAAATCCCACCAAGGACAACATCGGCAAGGAGTTTGTATGTTCTCACCATGTTTGCGTGGGTTTCCTCTGGGTTCTCCGGTTTCCTCTCACACTCCAAAAGACCTACTGATAGTAAAATTAGATTCTGAGCCCCAATTGGGACAGTGTTGCCAATGTATATAAAGCGCTGCGGAATATGTTAGTGCTATATAAATGAATAAATATTATAAAACACTGCTGTGCTCTTCAGAATCCTCTTGCAATAGGACAAGCTGGATGGCAAAACAAGTGCTAGTAATATCCCAAAAGTAATAGGAATGAAAAAATAACTTTTAACCATTCCAAAAGAGTTGAAAAGAAAAGTCCTGAGTGAGGAAAAGAAGCGCTCAATCCTTGGTTTACTAGCAGAGGGAAACAGGGAGCGTTTTGTTGCCTCCATCCTTAAGATTTCTAATACGGCAGTCCAATACAACAAGGTCAAGCAGCAGACATTTGGGACAACAAAGCCACAGACCGGCAGAGGGTGAAAGACACTCCACTGACCGGGATGACTGTCATCTTAGTCGAATGTCACTCAGCCACCGCAGGATGACATCAAGTGACCTACAAAAGGAATGGCAAATGGCAGCTGAGGTGAAGTGAATGGCAAGAACAGTTCGTAACAGGCTCCTAGAGGCAGGGCTCAAGTCATGTAAAGCTAGAAAAAGCCTTTTATCAATGAGAAGCAAAGGAGAACCAGGCTGAAGTTTGGCAAAGACCATAAGCATTGGACCATAGAGGACTGGAGTAAGGTAATCTCTGATGAGTCTAATTTTCAGCTTTGCCCAACACCTGGAGGCGTACAAGCCACAGTGTCTTGCACCCACTGTGAAATTTGGTGGATGATCGTTGATTTGTTGATGATCTGGGGATGCTTCAGCAAGGCTGGAATTGGGCAGATTAAACTTTGCGAAGGACGTCTCAATCAAGCCGCATACAAGGTTGCCCTGGAAAAAACAGTTGCTTCCTTCTGCTCAGGCAACGTTCCCCAACTCTGAGGACTGTTTTTTTCCAGCAGGACAATGCGCCATGCCACACAGCTAGGTCAATCAATGTGTGGATGAAGGACCATCACATCAAAACCCTGTCATGACCATCCCAATCTCCAAACCTGAACCCCATTGAAAACCTCTGGAATGTAATCAAGAGGAAGATGGATAGTCACAAGCAATCAAACAAAGAAGAACTATTTACATTTTTGCACAAGGAGTGGCATAAGGTCACCCAAAAGCAGTGTGAAGACTGGTGGAAACCACAAAATATTGATTTCTGAACTCTTCCTGAAGTAAAACATTAGTAGTATTGTTCTTTCTAAATGATTCTGAACTTGTTTTCTTTGCATTATTTGAGGTGTGAAAGCAATGCATTGTTTTGTTATTTTGACCACTTCTCATTTTTAGAACATAAATACAAAATTTATTGCTTGGAAATTCAGAGACGTCAGTTTATAGAATAGAACGATTTACATTTTGCTCAAAAATATACCTATAAAGAGAAAAATCAGAAAAACTGAAAATTTTGCAGTGGTCTCTTAATTTTTGCCAGAACTGTAAGTCCCTATGCTGATCTGTATAACATAAAAAGAGCTTTTATTATATTTACCTGAAGGGTAGTCCGGTCTAATGGGCATCGCTGATCTAAATAAAGCCCCTCCTTTGTTCTTGCTTTGCGTGTATGATGCATCCTACGTCATCCACACACTGTTCGCCTTTGTGCTCTTGCGCATGCGCACTTCTCTCTGCCTTACTGAATGAAGCCAGATAAAAGTACTGTAGTGCACATATGAGGGCGGTCTTTTACATTTCCCCACATTACAGTACTTTACTCTGCCCTCCGCAGGGCAGAGAAGTGCACATGCGCAGGAACGCGATGGAGGACACTGTGTGGATGATGTAGGAAACGCCATCCACTTGATGGATGGAAAGAGGACAGCAATCGCAAGAAAATAGAAGTCGCCGGACTGACCCAGCAACGCCCATCACATCAGACCATCCTGCAGGCGAGTATAATAAAAGGGTCTTTTTTATGTTATATAGATCAGCTTGGGCACTTACATACAGTATTTTAGAATGCTATATATAAGAGCTGACTGGTGGTCGCCGCCGCTTATATCGGAAAAAAAGGGTGACAGGCTCCCTTTAAATGCACCTATCAATCATAATTTTATTTTATATATATATGTATATATATGTATATATATCCTGTTCGTTTTGAAGGCAAAGTGTGACCACGCCAAATGTGTGTGTGTGTGTGTGTATATGTATATATGTGTATGTGTATATATATATATATATATATATATATATATATATATACATACATACATATATATACACACACACACACACACACATTTGGCGTGATCACACTTTGCCTTTGTGTATATATATATATATACACGCACACACACACGCACACGCACACACACATTTGGCATGATCACACTTTGCCTTCAAAACGAACAGGATGATAAAGTGGACTGTCTAACCCCTTTGACATTGAATAGTTGGACATGTGCATACAAAAGTTTAGAGAAGGTCCGGGAAAAGTTCGAGGGCATTTTAGGATCATCCTGAAATTTCACCTGAAAGTCAAATATCCCTAACTTTTTGTGAGTAATTAGGTAAAAGTGACAGAAGTAGCAGGAGAAAATCTAAATTCTGCATGCAATGTTTATTTCTATCTAGGGTTATCTCACCAAATGAGTACAAAGGTTGAAGCTGTATTGTGCAACTGGACCTCAAGACACAGGGGTCTACTATACAGAGGATTAGATTAATTACAATCTCATTAACAACTCAGCGGCACTTTCTCCTAAAAAGTTATGGGATGATCAGAGGTGCATAAGAAGCATAAGAATAGGTTGTGTAAGCAATGGCGTATGCAAAAATGATATAATCTGTCCCGAGTCCTCTGAATATTGTTTTGGAGTTTCTCACTGCAGAGTTGTATAAAGCAGTATCTTGGATGTCTTGTATAAGAACCTTTTCCACATGTGTAGATGCTGAACTATAACATTTTATTTTTCAACACAGCTGTTTGAGGGCTTGTTTATTTTACAAGAGGAGTTGTAGATTTGAATAACACTATTCCAAATAATTGAAATTAGTAAACAAAAAAACTGTTCCGCCATTATTTTTTGGGATTTAATTTTTACATGATCCTTTGATCATACAGTATGTCCTCCATATAGCATGCCCATACTACAGTATATACCGTAGTGTAAATGATGGTCTATGAAGGTCAACCTGTGGCTGTGCTTCACAGGAGTAAGAAGATAACATCCATGGGGGCCTCTGAAGTTCCCCAACTGCCATGAATCCCCACAATGTCGTCATAGACAGGCTGATGGGAACCTATGTGTGCATGCATCAGCGATGGCCTTCATGTCTCTTGGCAGATATTTCAGCATCAAATTTGCACCTCCTGGCAGAAAACTGCACGGAACGCTGAGAAAGCCGTTTTAGTGCAGTTTTGGCCAAGAAATGCAGATTTGGTGCTGAAATTACGGTATACACCATATTCAAGTGCCAAATCTGCATCTCCTGGCAAGAAAAAAACAAAACTGCATCACTATCGCATCAAAACCGCATTGTGTCTTGATGCATTTTTTTTTTTTGCCAGAAGTTGCAGATTAGGTGCAGGAATTTGGTGAATACATTTCAGCACCAAATCTTCAACATGGTTTTCTGCGAGGAAATCCAGGTCTGTGAACTCAGTGACCTCACTTGAGTCACTGAGTTTAATGAGGTCACCTTTGGTCAGTTTACTTGCGGTTAAAGCTGCGGGACAGTGGGACCCTTTAGCTGTGATCACAAATTAACTGAGTGACGTCACTGCTCATCGCTTTGGCTCAGTCTCTGCCTAAAGCTCACAGCATGCGGTCTTGTGTGCCCACACGCTGTGACTTCAGTATGTATGTAGCAGAGCCGTAATCGTCATGTGACCTAGTGTGGATTACATTGGACTTGAGTGTTTTGCGGGTTAATAAAGGGGTGAAAGAGGGTGAGGGTATTTTTTGTATTTTATTTGAAATAAAGGATTTTTTCGGTGTTTGTGTTTATTTCTTTTCACTTACAGATAAGTGATGGGGGGGGGGGGGTCTCATCGACTCTCCCATTGCTAATCTAGGGCTTAGTGGCAGGGTTCGCCGATGAGTGTTTATTATGACGTCCAGCCATGCCAGTTTGTATTTAATGCAGCTGTCAAAGTTTGACAGCGGTATTTAAAAGGTTAACAATAACAGATTTAACAGGTTGACGACTATTAGAGGCAGGTCGTGGCTGTAATACACAACCATTGCCTGCAGAGTATGGGGTGAGCTCACACTGTGAGTCTACTCCATACACCCTCTTCCGACTTGTGCCATACATATACAGCAGATATCATTAAGGGGTTAATATATACTGTGAGAAGCCCATACATTGTAATACGCTCAAACACTCTCTCTCTCCCTCTAGAAGATTTACCACTATTCCATTACTTCTTCAGCTCTTCTGATGGTGACATCACATAACCATGATGTCACCAAAAGGTCCTGAAGTCCCGCAGAGTTCAAGACTTGTGGTGACATAACGGTTACATGACCGGTCACATGATTGTGATCTCACCAAAGGTCCTCAAGCAGTCTCCACATTGGAAGCTACACTAATAATAAAAAACTTTGAGAAAAGGGTGGCAAAATAGCACATGTCAGTATACTAGATTATAAATTAATATATAACCATCACTCAAACTCAAAAATAGATATGACAATGTAAAGGTTCCAAAAAATGGATAACTACACCATTTAAACAAAAAAGGAACCTGAAGCAAAGATAAAAGCAATAATCTTTATTATAAGAATTCAAAACAAAGCAAAAGGGTGTCAAGAACAGAATGATACAAAAGATGGCAGCGCTCATCAAACAGGAGGAGAAAAGGGGAATCACATCACCAAAATGAAAAAGCTGTGTACACAAATATATAAATGGAGCCAAGTCAAAATCCCAATGTAACAGCGCCCAACACAAATATATGTGGCTATGAAATCATAAGATGGACATGCTAAGAAGACAATAAAAACAGTAAAGGAATGGTGGGACTAACCTATTGACATCTCCTCCTGCTGGAATGGCACCACCCACACCCAACGCACGTTTCATCAAACAGCGTTCATCACTGTAGACGCTGAGGGCCCCCAAATGGGGTGGGGGCCTTGCGCAATTGCACAGTTTCCCCCAGCCTAATGCTTACTTTTATGGGCCTTGCTGTGTGCACTTGGCAGGGTCATGGGGAACAGAAAAATGCTGTCCTTGGGCCATTCCCACAAACCTGGAAGCTAAAGTTGTCCAAAATGTCTTGTTGACCTGAAGCATTAAGATCTTGGAATATTTAGGAGAGAAGAAATTTCATGAGCTGACTTATTACACCGGTAATGTCCTATTACAGGACCGCACTGGTATCAGTGAGCTCTTGAGAAAGAACCATTGTGTCACAATCGTTAGTAAAGGCAGATGGCATGGTGAGGGTCCGAATGTTATATATCTGTTGTAATGGGACTAAAGGAAAAACCCAATTCAATGATTAAGAAGTGTGTCCCAATACAATATATGCAAAATAGTTGGCATATGTAGAAGACGGGGATTGTGCATTTTTTGAGATTTTTTTTTTTTTTTTTTATACTTACCATCTGTTTATACTCCATTCCTGGATTTGGTTAAAAACATTTCATTGTGATGTGAGAATTGTACATATTAGTTAGGAATGAAGTTCACAAACTGTTTTTCTGTTGTAGTTTTCTATTTATCTGTTTTCAGTTATTTTGATCTGTTGCATGGCTAACAGATGCCACGTAAACTTGCAGCAGCTGCAATCTATAGTTTTCTACATATCCCGAATGGTGCTCATATCTACACTCTCCCCACTGTGTTCCTTCTTGTCTTTAGCTCTGCCTTCATGAGTGTCAATCCTCAATGTACTTCCGGCATTTAAAGGGAATCTCTCAGCAGGTTTTAGCTATGTAATCTGACAGCAGCATGATGTAGGCGCAGAGACCCTGGATTGATGTATCACCTACTAGACTACTTGTTGTAGTTTCAATAAAATAAATATTTTATTAGAAGGAGGTTATCAGTACAGAACTACTTGTCTCCTGCTGCTCTGTGTAACCCCGCCACCACCACTGATTGGTAGCTTTCTCCCTATGCACAATCAGTGGTGTGGTTATATAGATCTCAGCATGCAGATAAATGATAGATCTGCAGCAGAGAAAACTGTGATTTTATCAAAATGACAGCAGGTAGCCCAGTAAGTGATACATCACTGGAATCAGGGTCTCTGTCTCTATATCATGCTGTTCTCTGATGACATAGCCAAAACCTAGTGAGAGATTTTTTTTTTCCGAAACATTAAAATTAAGGAACTTGATTTACCTACCGTGTTTCCATGAAAATAAGACCTAGTAGCAGGTTACAGCAAGGCTTAAATAAAAGACCTACACTGAAAATAAGCCGTAGTTGCGGTTCAATAATCAAGTGTCCATGCAGCTAAAAAAGTTAATGAATACTGCAGGACACTTTATTATAGAAAGCAGATACCCCCAAAAGAAAGAAGAGAGAAAACTCCGCGATCATACTCACCAGACGCCGACCGGGAGCAACGGAACGCATCAAGGACCTGCGGAAGAACGCACACCCACACACATCACACACACTCATCACATCTAGCGATATTGATTACTTCTGGCCAGCATAAGGACATGGGATGCTGTGCAGTGGAGCGTCAGGACCTGCAGGTGGAACACATGGAGGACCCAGCGGTGGATTACATCATAGAGACAAGAGAGCAGAGAGTCCCCTGCTGGCTGGACGCAAGTGGTATCACCGGATGTGATTAGTTTGTGCGCTTGCGATTATATGTGCGATCTCATGAGTGTGTATGTGCGATCTGATGTCTGAGCGTCGGCAAGAAAGAGGGGAGGACGGTGTGCAGCATACCTGCTGGGAGCAGCCATGAGGATCGCAGGAGGACCTGGGAGCCACGCAGACGCCCGGGGTCTGGTAAGTATGATGATCCTGGGAAGGGGATCTGCATTTTTTGGGGGGGGTAAACTTTCCCCGAGAATAAGCCGCACCAGAAAAAAAGCCCTAGCGCTTTTATTGGGACAAAAAAAAAAAATATAAGATAGTGTCTTATTTTTGGGGAAACACGATAGGTCTTAATTAAGCATACCTTCCTTGATTGACAGCTATGGCTTTACCTGAGTCGCAGAAGATTAAGGATGCAACAAGGCATGGAAGGATTTAAGATAAAAATCATTAAATAGTATGGATATTAGAATTGGTGCCAATTGATTTGCAAATCCTATTTTAATTGACCAGAACAGTAGTCCTTGATCGCCTCCTGGCATCTGCACCTCATATTTTGATTACATGTGCGTCATGTTTCAATAATGGTGTGATGTCAGGCCGGCTAATGAACAGAAGAACCGCAGATGCCAGTGTAGCACCCACGGGGAAGGCGTTAAATACTCGTCGTCGGGCCGGTGATGTCAGGTCTGGGGATGTCACGTGTGGTCCTGCCCGGCTTTGTGGCCCCGAGGTGTACAATAAAAGGGGCACGGGTGATGGGATGGAGAGGATGAGGGTAGTAGTGGATGAGGGCAAGGATGATTGGAGTTGTCTCGTGACGCCACCTGCGGTACGCGGCCAGAGATTAGCCGCCGCTGCTGTTGCTGTCCTCTGGGGCGGATGGTTGTAGCAGCTAAGATGGTTCTGCTCCCCACAGGTGGAGCAGGCCCCAGGGAGGATGATGAGGGGAGTAGTGGCCGTTGGCGCCGAGGCGCGGGTCGATGACACTGGCAAGGACAGGCGGACACAGTCTCTGCGGTTCAAGGTTTCATTACTCACAGTCCGGTTGCCACTCCCGGAGTACCAGTCTCCGCCGTGCTGAGAACCAGTCGATCCCGAGCAATTCGAGGTCACCACCGGTGTTCCCACTGTGAGTCCTTTCTGGTTGGGGTCCCTCCAATCCCGGTGTGTGGAATGTGGAACGGGCTGTGGGTGTTTCCTGCACTCTCCGCAGACCCTGGAATCCCGTATAGCTGTAGAGAACCCGGGATGAGCTACCTGCTCCTAGCCGTGGGTCCTATGGCGCTCCCAGAAGTGTGAGGTAAAAGAAGATTGGACTGAGGTCCCAGAGTGTGCCTCATCCAAAGCTGCGCTCGGGGTTGACTCGCTAAGTGTGAAGAAGCTCCTTCCCTTTTCCCCAAGTGGTGCCCGCCCCCCAAGTGGTTGTCCTAGAGTCCCATGCCTCGTGATGGCCACCCCCTCTGCCTACCCTAGTCCAGTCCCCAGTGGGAAAGCACCTGTGTGTGGTGTGAGAAAGTTAGAAACACTAGCGACTAACCTCTTCCTTACCCGGGATGAGTACTACACCTTAAGTGAGTTGTAGTACCCTGTGGCGACTGAAGCCTTCGGGGCGCCACACCAGCAGGTAAGAGGTGGTACTCCTGGCCGAGGGAATAGGACATGCAAATAAATTTGCACTAACTTTAATGGGAATGCACTGAAAATAAGTATGTTCAGACAAGAGTCTATGTCACATTTTTTGACTGAAGTCAATAATAGTCTCCTGAAATATCCCTTTAATCTAAGTGTGGGAAGCTAGGACTAACTAGTGCTGATGCCAACATTTCTTTTCAAGTATTTGATACCTGGGGGACCAGATTAGGAGCCAGATGGGATATTTAACTTACTTGAACATCATGTTAGGTTGATGGTACTTTGATTTCTGGCAATGTCCCATTTGTGTTGATGCATAACATTGAAAGATTAAATGATTTGCATACAGAACATTACAGAAATATACACTCCAGCTCCCCCTAGGAAGGGAAAACAGAAGATCACACCACTGGAGATGACCGGACTCGACGGGATAGCAAACACAAAGTCCGTCTCATCTGAGACTCAATGGACACAGACTATTTTTATCTAAACCGTACAATAAGGCTGTTGATGCAGACGGTTAATGCACCACGAGTGCTGAAATCTAATCATCTGTACTAGCGCGGAAAACATACTTTAAATAAAATATCCTTGTTTGTAAAATAAGGAGCTGCTGATTCTAATTTCACCTCTTCCTTTTAACACAATGAAGATATCCTAATCATCTAGTTATCTCGTTAGGGTTATTTTGACTGTAAAATGTAGGACAGGGCAGAGGAGAAACAAGGCAATTGCTTTAAAAAAAAGTCACTAAGAAGAACCCATGTAATTGTCAAGACGTATCTGAATATCAAAGATTTGAAATGCACAGTTAAGGACTGTGTTCACACGATGCAGCCATGATGTAGCCGACAACTGTGCACACGCAGCTTAATCTGTCAGCACAAAAATGACTGTTCAAACCAAGCACAAGTGCTTGGCACCTTACCGACTACCGTGTTTCCCCGAAATTAAGCTGAAAATAAGCCCTAGCAGGAATGTTCAGCATTTTCAGTGTACGGCTTAAATATAAGCCCTACCCCAAGAATAAACCCTAGTCGCGGTTCAATAATGAACAGTCCATGCAGGTAAAAAAGTTAAAGATACTGCAGGACACTTCATTATAGAAAGCAGACACCCCCAAAAGAGAGAAAACAGAAGACCTCACGATCATACTCACCAGATGCCGAATGGGAGGACCTGCAGTGGAACACATCAAGGACCTTCGGTGGAACGCACACCCACACACATCAGATCCTACACACCCACACACATCAGATCCTACACACCCACACACATCAGATCCTACACACCCACACACATCAGATCCTACACACCCACACACATCAGATCGTACACACCCACACACATCAGATCCTACACACCCACACACATCAGATCGTACACACCCACACACATCAGATCCTACACACCCACACACATCAGATCGTACACATCAGATCCTACACACCCACACACATCAGATCCTACACACCCACACACATCAGATCGTACACACCCACACACATCAGATCCTACACATCAGATCCTACACACCCACACACATCAGATCCTACACACCCACACACATCACATCGTACACACCCACACACATCAGATCCTACACACCCACACACATCAGATCCTACATACCCACACACATCAGATCGTACACACCCACACACATCAGATCCTACACACCCACACACATCAGATCGTACACACCCACACACATCAGATCCTACACATCAGATCCTACACACCCACACACATCAGATCGTACACACCCACACACATCAGATCCTACACACCCACACACATCAGATCCTACACACCCACACACATCAGATCCTACATACCCACACACATCAGATCGTACACACCCACACACATCAGATCGTACACACCCACACACATCAGATCCTACACACCCACACATATCAGATCGTACACACCCACACACATCAGATCCTACACATCAGATCCTACACACCCACACACATCAGATCGTACACACCCACACACATCAGATCCTACACACCCACACACATCAGATCGTACACACCCACACACATCAGATCCTACACACCCACACACATCAGATCGTACACACCCACACACATCAGATCCTACACACCCACACACATCAGATCGTACACACCCACACACATCAGATCCTACACATCAGATCCTACACACCCACACACATCAGATCGTACACACCCACACACATCAGATCCTACACACCCACACACATCAGATCCTACACACCCACACACATCAGATCCTACATACCCACACACATCAGATCGTACACACCCACACACATCAGATCGTACACACCCACACACATCAGATCCTACACACCCACACACATCAGATCGTACACACCCACACACATCAGATCCTACACACCCACACACATCAGATCGTACACACCCACACACATCAGATCCTACACACCCACACACATCAGATCCTACACACCCACACACATCAGATCCTACACACCCACACACATCAGATCCTACACACCCACACACATCAGATCCTACACACCCACACACATCAGATCCTACACACCCACACACATCAGATCCTACACACCCACACACATCAGATCGTACACACCCACACACATCAGATCCTACACACCCACACACATCAGATCGTACACACCCACACACATCAGATCCTACACACCCACACACATCAGATCGTACACACCCACACACATCAGATCCTACACACCCACACACATCAGATCCTACATACCCACACACATCAGATCGTACACACCCACACACATCAGATCCTACACACCCACACATATCAGATCGTACACACCCACACACATCAGATCCTACACATCAGATCCTACACACCCACACACATCAGATCGTACACACCCACACACATCAGATCCTACACACCCACACACATCAGATCGTACACACCCACACACATCAGATCCTACACACCCACACACATCAGATCCTACATACCCACACACATCAGATCGTACACACCCACACACATCAGATCCTACACACCCACACACATCAGATCGTACACACCCACACACATCAGATCCTACACATCAGATCCTACACACCCACACACATCAGATCCTACACACCCACACACATCAGATCGTACACACCCACACACATCAGATCCTACACACCCACACACATCAGATCCTACATACCCACACACATCAGATCGTACACACCCACACACATCAGATCCTACACACCCACACATATCAGATCGTACACACCCACACACATCAGATCCTACACATCAGATCCTACACACCCACACACATCAGATCCTACACACCCACACACATCAGATCGTACACACCCACACACATCAGATCCTACACACCCACACACATCAGATCCTACACACCCACACACATCAGATCGTACACACCCACACACATCAGATCCTACACACCCACACACATCAGATCCTACACACCCACACACATCAGATCCTACACACCCACACACATCAGATCCTACACACCCACACACATCAGATCCTACACACCCACACACATCAGATCCTACACACCCACACACATCAGATCCTACACACCCACACACATCAGATCGTACACACCCACACACATCAGATCCTACACACCCACACACATCAGATCGTACACACCCACACACATCAGATCGTACACACCCACACACATCAGATCCTACACACCCACACACATCAGATCGTACACACCCACACACATCAGATCGTACACACCCACACACATCAGATCGTACACACCCACACACATCAGATCGTACACACCCACACACATCAGATCCTACACACCCACACACATCAGATCGTACACACCCACACACATCAGATCGTACACACCCACACACATCAGATCGTACACACCCACACACATCAGATCCTACACACCCACACACATCAGATCCTACACACCCACACACATCAGATCCTACACACCCACACACATCAGATCCTACATACCCACACACATCAGATCGTACACACCCACACACATCAGATCGTACACACCCACACACATCATATCACACACACCCACACACATCAGATCGTACACACTCACACACATCAGATCCTACACACCCACACCCACACACATCAGATCACACACCCACACCCACACACATCAGATCACACACCCACATCCACACACATCAGATCCCACACCCACACCCACACACATCAGATCACACACACACACACACACACACATCAGATCGTACACACCCACACACATCAGATCACACACCCACACCCACACACATCAGATCACACACACACACACACACATCAGATTGTACACACCCACACACTTTAGATCACACACCCACACCCACACACATCAGATCACACACACACACACACACACATCAGATCGTACACACCCACACACATCAGATCACACACCCACACCCACACACATCAGATCACACACACACACATCAGATTGTACACACCCACACACATCAGATTGTACACACCCACACACATCAGATCCTACACACCCACACACATCAGATCACACACACACACACCCACACACATCAGATCACACACACACACACCCACACACATCAGATCACACACACACACACACACAGATTGTACACACCCACACACATCAGATTGTACACACCCACACACATCAGATCCTACACACCCACACACATCAGATCCTACACACCCACACACATCAGATCACACACACCCACACACATCAGATCACACACACACACACCCACACACATCAGATCACACACACACACACACACACACACACACACACACACACATATCAGATTGTACACACCCACACACATCAGATTGAACACACCCACACACATCAGATTGTACACACCCACACACATCAGATTGTACACACCCACACACATCAGATTGTACACACCCACACACATCAGATTGTACACACCCACACACATCAGATCCTACACACCCACACACATCAGATCCTACACACCCACACACATCAGATCCTACACACCCACACACATCAGATCCTACACACCCACACACATCAGATCCTACACACCCACACACATCAGATCCTACACACCCACACACATCAGATCCTACACACCCACACACATCCGATCCTACACACCCACACACATCAGATCCTACACACCCACACACATCAGATCCTACACACCCACTCACATCAGATCCTACACACCCACTCACATCAGATGGCACACACAATAACACATCAAATCACACACTCACCAGATCCGGTGATACCAATTGCTTCCGGCCGGCAGAGAATCCTGGGACGCAGTGTAGTCCACTGCAGGTCCTTGCCCTCCACTGCACTGCGTCCCAGGATTCTCTGCCGGGCGGAAGCAATCAGTATTGCTGTATGTGGTGAGTGTGTGTGCGATTTGATGTGTGTGCGAGTGTGTGTGGTCGATCTGATGTGTGTAAGTGTCGGCCAGAAGCAAAGGTGGGACGCCTTGCGTGGCGCATACCAGCTGGGAGCACCCACCGAAAATCGTATGAGGACCTGGGAGCAATGCAGACGTCGAGGCTCTGGTATGATTCTCCTGGAGGGAGGGGGATCTGCAATTTGCCCCAACCGTGTTTCCCCCAAAAATAAGCCCTAACCTGAAAATAAGTCCTAGCCCTAGAAAGTGTTTTATTTTCGGGGAAGCACGGTACTTGTTTTCCCTCTATAGGGTGTATAAAAAAGAGAAATTAGATCCCAATGTCCCAACACATTGTTACCGCTCTATAAATCACTTGTAAGACCACATCTAAAATATGGGATCCAGTTTTGGGCTGCACATTTAAAAAAGGATATTAAGAAGTCAGTTTAAAGGCGGTAACTAGATTATTACAAGGAATGGAGGCCGCCCGTATGATGAGAGGTTGGAAAAGTTGGGCTTGTTTAGCTTTGAGAAAAAGATGTCTCAGAGATCTCATTTATATATTGTATTTTTCGGACTATAAGACGCACCGGACCATAAGACGCACCCTGGTTTTAGAGGAGGAAAATAGGAAAATAAAATTTTAAGCAAAAAATGTGGTCATGATATACTATTATGGGGCGAGGACACTGTCATGGGGGTAATGTCCCCAAATTCTCTAAGTAAGGTACCCCATCCGGATAATGATCCTTCTGCCTTGTATATATGTACCCCATCCTAGTATATATTCCCATCCTGCTATATTTCGGCATCGTGGTATAGCCCCATCCTGCTACATAGCACCATCCTGGTATATGCCCTTATCCTGCTATATCCCCCCATCCTGCTATATACCCCCATCCTGCTATATACCCCCATCCATCCTTCTATATACCCCGAACCATTCTGCTATATACTCCCATCATGCTATATACCCCCATCCTGCTAAATGGCCTACATCCTGTGGCACACAAAAAAAAAATAAACGTTTATACTCACCTTTCCTCGCTCCATGCAGCATCGCTCCTCCTCCTGTCAGTGCAGCAGCAGCGCCGCTGGAGTGTGGAGCAGTCACCGTTGTCTGCAGCATCGCTCGTCCTCCTGTCAGCTGACCTGTGTGGAGACTAGCGCTGCGCACAGCGATGATGTCATCGCTGTGCTCACCACTCTCTACACAGATCAGCTGGCCGGCAGACAGGAGGACATCGCGATGCTGCAGACAACGGTGATGGGTGAGCATACTTATACACTGCCCCCCGCGCTGATGATGATGTGCGGGGCCAGTGAATACAGCCGCACATGATCACTCCAGGCTGTAGTTGCCAGGGGTGATCACGCGGGACGGCTGTTAATTATGCGCGCATTCCCCGCCCATCATCCCGCCCACCTGTCAGCGCTGGCTTCAGCGCTGAGATGATGGGCGGGATGATGGGCGTGCATATCAAATAAGCGGGCCCACGTGGTCACGGCAGGCTGCTACAGCCTGCTCATGCCACCGATGACCCGCTCCACCGCAGCACCCTCATTCCCCACAGCCACATTCAGACTATAAGACGCACCCCCCCACTTTCCCTCAACATTTGGGGGAAAAAAAAGTGCCTCTTATAGTCCAAAAAATACGGTATTTGTGGTCAATACAAAAGGACTTTCAAATAAGGGCTGGATGATTTTGCAGTACACACAACTTTGTCGGTTACAAATGATTTATTCACAAAATATATAATTGGTGAAGGAAGGTTGAACTAGATGGACCTAGGACATTTATCAACCTATTTAACTATCCATGTATATCTTCCTTGATTGACAGCTATGTCTTTACCAGAGCCACAGAAGGGCAGAGATAGATGGAACCATGTAGGAGGGAAGGTGCACATGTGCTTGGTTTGCACAGTCATCTTTTACTGACAGCTTCACTCTTAGGGTACTTTCACACTTGCGTTGTTTTCCTTCCGTTACAATCCGCCCTTTTGGAAAATAGCGGAATCCGTTAATGGATTCCGCTGTTTCCCATAGACTTGTATGGTTGACGGATTGTACCAAAAGGACCTGCGTTGCTTTCGCTGGGCGACGCTCCGTTGCTTCCGCCCAGCGGGAGGAACGCAGCATGTAACGTTGTTTTGAGCAGCGGAATCCTCTGGATTTCACTGCGCATGCTCTTTTTTTTTTTTTTAAATCACAAAGTTTATTTTGGCTCGCGGTGGCCGAACGTTCAGCTGAGCGCCCGGCCGCCGGAAAGTGACAGCGCTCAGCTGAGCGATCGGCCACCGGCAAGCCCGGCCGCCGGCAAGTGACAGCGCTCAGCTGATCACCCGGCGGCCGCCTGCAGGAAGCGATCAGCTGATCACCCGGCGGCCGGCTGCAGGGAGCGATCAGCTGATCACCCGGCGGCCGGCTACTGGGAGCGATCAGCTGATCACCCGGCGGCCGGCTACTGGGAGCGATCAGCTGATCGTTCACAATAGTCTGCCGCCGGTAAAACTGTAAAAAAAAATCTAAACGGATTGCGTTGTTTTGCAGCATCCGTTGCATCCGTTGTGCCACTATATGCAACACATCCGTTGCATCCGTCACACAACGCAATGCAACGGATACCGTTCAACGCAAGTGTGAAACTAGCCTTATACAATGAAATAGTGGTTTGACAAGCAACCACTACACTGACGCAGCTTTCAATTGAAATCAATTGAAACCCACAGAGCTCAGCACGTCAGCAAGGCTTGTATCCGCATCATGACCACAAGAAGTGAATACAGCCAATAAAGGAATATTTAATGGTTGATTAATAAAGGCAGTGTGGTCTTGTTTGTCACTCATATCCATTACAAAACAAGAAGACATGCATGCCTACAAGATGTTTTGCTGCATCCCAGCGACACCACAGATTCTTCGCACCGTTTGACAAAGCTGTTAAAAAACCTAAACCATCATTCCCACCCTGAATAAGTCTTTAAGGGAAACCTTCCTGTCACGCAGTGACTACCGGGTTTCCACCAGGTACACGAGAAACCCCGACGAATACCATAACACACAGGGTACACGTTACAACGGTGGGCCCTTGCGCTAGTAAAAAGGGAGCAGAGTCACCTCCTAAATTCAACTGAGACTGATGCCTGCATTCCCTAACGTTTCTATAAGGGTTTTTTCACCCCGTCACTGATCGCCTATCCCTGTCTTTCCAGGGCTCAGGCTTGTATAGTGCACAGGGCAACAGGAACACTAGTCCACTCTAAGTTAAAGACACAGAGAGGATAAGGCAGACGGGGTAAAATAAACAGCAATCATACAAAGCACTCCAAACAACAAGAGGCAATAATGAGGAACGGACCAGAGGGGAAAAACAACTTTCACACAGCACATGTTCTCTGAATAGCTTCCTGGTCCTCAGCTCACAGGTTCCCTCTAGAGGCAAGGATAATAGAAACTATCACCAGCAATTACCTGGACCAGGAAGGAAGTCCTTATAGCAGAACTAGTTACAAAGGATGACTATTGCTTACACTCAGAGTTTCAGAAGACCAGAGGATCAGCTTAACCCTAGCAGCAACGGATAAATGAGAATCTGCACAGTCAGAAGTATTAATTTGAGCAAGTTTGTATGAAGCCATGTACTGTGATCTTCTGACATTAGAAAAAGGAGAGACCACTCTCCGTCGAGGTACCCTCGTGTACACTTCCACATTAATCATGCTGCTGAACAACAGGCAGCATAAATCATAACCAAGAACCAGAAAAGTCAAGAGCCTCCCCTGGCTGGCAATTTCCAGTGCTGCTGCAGGTGATTGACAGGTCCATCCCATAGCAAGAAACCTGTCAATCACATTTAGTGGCACTGGGAAGAGCCAACTGGGGGCGGCTGTGGATTAGTCTAGACTCTGGCTATGCTACTTTATGTTCGGTCTGGCCTCTGATTCGGCAACGTCCGTCCTCAGGCCTTTAGATGGAAGCCAAGACTGGCCAGTGATGTGTAGACAAAACACAATGTTAACATACCCTTATGTCATATATTCTGAGTCGGGTGAAGTAGAAATGTTAAATGCAGAATTCTGAATATTGATAACTGTTCTACTGCCGCTGTTTACACCATGTACAGACAGCGATCTGTGCATTTCCCGGCTCTACAGGTGAATCACTTTTATGTTTTATTTATTATTCATTATATTCAATGTGAGAATTAGAACATTATTGTTCAAATCCCTCGGATCTATGCAGGCTTGGATGTTGTCCCTAAATGTTGCTCTTCATTTCCTTTGTGTTTTCGATTGCTGGTTTTGATCAACGGCCAAATATCTGATTGCTATGAAATAAGTTAAATAAATATTTTTTCCCCCTTGCTGTTTACTAGTGATTCATGGTATATGGATTTGTTGTCATAAATCTTTTTTTCTATGACAAGTGGGAGCAAATCAGTGGCAAAATGGAAAGTGGCACATGGACTAGTTGTCAAGACGTATGTAATGACAGAACAGGGGCTCCTAGGCTGACCCTCAGACTTGAGTCCCCGCGCTGTTCCTTATCTCGGAGGTACACTTGATTGTAGCCAAGTCTGAGCTTCCAGCGTGACCCTGACTCCTGTCCGAGTCCCCTCTCCCCCACCCTTGGGGCAGGCCGGAAACACTGTAAGAAAACCCCACAGAAATGACAAGGGAGAACAAAAACCTTGTACACACTGCACTCAAACACAAAGGAGAGACAATTTGTGTGCAGGAGAATAAAGAAAAGGGAATGAAATAAACACACAACAGGGGATCTTCCACACCTCTCAAAATAGCAACTACAGATCACCAGAAACTAGATCACCACTGAGACCAGAATAGCTGCAGCTATGTTGAAGCTATTATCGGCGCTGTATAGCAAGTTCCAGAATCTTTTATAGGAAGGAGACGGCTGTGATTGGTAATTAGCAACCTGAGCTCCTAGGAGAGTACCCCAGGTCAGCAGGAATTAACCCATGAAGGACTAAAGGGGGCTTTACACGCTGCGACATCGCTAATGCGGAGTCGTTGGGGTCACGGAATTTGTGAAGCACTTCCGGCCGCATTAGCGATGTTGCTGCGTGCGACACCGATGAGCGATTTTGCATCGTTGCAAAAACGTGCAAAATCGCTCATCGGTGACATGGGGGTCCATTCTCGATTATCGTTACTGCAGCAGTAACGATGTAGTTCGTCGCTCCTGCGGCAGCACACATCGCTATGTGTGACACCGCAGGAACCAGGAACCTCTCCTTACCTGCCTCCCGGCCGCTATGAGGAAGGAAGCAGGTGGGCGGGATGTTCCGGCCACTCATCTCCGCCCCTCCGCTTCTATTGGGCGGCCGTTCAGTGACGTCGCTGTGACGCCGCACGGACCGCCCCCTTAGAAAGGAGGCGGTTCGCCGGTCACAGTGACGTCGCCGGGCAGGTAAGTATGTGTGACGGGTCTGCGCGATGTTGTGTGCCACAGGCAGCGATTTGCCCGTGTCGCACAACAGATGGGGGCGGGTACCCACGCTAGCGATATCGGGACCGATATCGCAGCGTGTAAAGTAGCCTTAAGGAACAAAGCCCATGAAACAGCCGCCGCCCAGCACTGGCTGAACAACTAGGAGACATGAGGTTGCCTGTCAGGCTCTGCAGTGTGAACAGAGCCTGAAGCCGCCATGACACCTAATGAATCTGGACCTGAACAGCGCATGACACTAGTAGTGCACATCAGTATGATAGCACAATCTATAATGAAGATAATCTAGACACCATTTTGAGTATATGTGTACACATTTATTTTCTCTATGTAATGGATTCCATTGTTTCTTTTAGATAAGTGTCATATTTCCTTGCTTAAAGCAAAACAAAGAGAAGATCAGGAATGCAAAACTAAAGGTGGCTTTACACACTGCAACATCGCAAACGACATCGCTGTAACGTCACCGGTTTTGTGACGTAATAGCGACCTCCCCAGCGACATTGCAGTGTGTGAAACACATCAGCGACCTGGCCCCTGCTGTGAAGTTGTGATCGCTACAAATCGTTCAGGACCATTCTTTGGTCCTTTGTTTCCCGCTGTGCAGCAAAGTTTTAGTGTGTAAAGGGGACTTTACAGCGACTTCGTTAGCGACTTCCCTTTCAAAAAGCTGCTTTACAACGTCCCCAATGACTAGCTAGGTCGTTCTGCAGGTCCTGATCGCTGTTGCGTCGTTGGCCAGGTTTGCCCGTTTGACAGCTCACCAGAGACTTTGTAGCGATCCCGGCCAGGTTGGGATCGCTGGTGGGATCGCTAGAAAGTTTCAATGTGTAAAGGGGCCTTAAGAAGCATATGTCACACCCACTCTCTTACAGCTGGGTGCAAAGGATACTAATATTTAACCAATAGCATATACAGTATATATGTTAATGCCAGCACTATGTAAGCGATAAACTGAGCCAATAGGATGCTACAATGTATGTCTAAGAAATGCCTATATAACTGAGTAAAGATGATGTAATAAAAGCACTTTTTTTTTGAGACAATAAGAGGGCTGCCTTGGTACATCACTATTCCAGATGCATTCTACTAGTGATGGGCAGACACGGACTGTAAAATTCCAGACCCACGTGGTTTCAAATGTACTCGATGCCGGGACCAGGCCCAGAATTCTCAGGGAACTGCAGCTAATGATCCTGATCTGGCACCCGGGAAATAAAAAAAAGAAAATAAAAATAAAGAAAATAATAATGAAGCAATCACTTCATACTTACCAGGTCTCCGCCGAGGCTGTAACTGCTTCCAGGCTGCTCATTCCACTTCCAGTACCACTCATTATTGCTAATCCATATGCACTGCTTTCCCTGCCCACCAGCAGTCTGAACGTCTGTGATTAGTTGCAGTCAGACGCGCCCCCAGCCTGTGTCATAGCGTCTGACTGCAACAAATCATAGACACTGTCTGTGGGTCAGTATTGTGATGGAATAAAAAAAAATTGGTGTAGGATCCCCCCATATTATGATACCCAGGAAAAGCATACGGCTACAGGCTGCAGACCCCAGCCATGTATCAAAAGAAGAGAAAACACATGCATTTTATTATTTTAATTATTTAAATAAATCTTTTAAAAAACTGGCATCCGGCCCCCCCCAATTTTGATACCCAGCCATGATAAAGCCCGACAGCTGGGGCTGGTATTCTCAGGCTGGGGAGACCCATAGTTACTGGGTACTCCCCAGCCTAAAAATAGCAGCCTGCAGCCACCCAGAATTGCCGTCTCAATTAGATGCAATCATCCCAGCACTTCACCAGGCTCATCCCGACTGCCCTGGTGTGGTGGCAATTGGGGTAATAAGGGGCTAATGTCAGCCCTGAGAAGCTACTAAGCCCTAGATTAGTAATAGGAGGGATCTATGACACCCACCATCTGTAAATGAAATAAACACAAACGCCAAAAAAATAATTTGAAATAAAATACCCTTTTTCATCAATTTAATAACCCCCCAAAAAACCCAGCTCCGAAGTAATCCACATGAGGTTCCACAATGATTCTAACTCTGCTACATCTGAAGTCACAGGAAGCAGTCATATTACGGGACCGCCCGCTGTGAGCTTCAGGCGGAGACTGAATGAGTCACGCAATCAGTGGTGACATCACTCAGGTGATATGCGGTCACAGCTGGAGGTTCCCATGGTCCTCCACCTGTGACCACAGATAGCCTAAGTGACGTCACCACTGATCGTGTGGTTCATTCATTCATTCATTCTCTGCCTGAAGGCCACATTCTATGGCCGCTCTCTATGACATCAGATGTAGCAGAGCTAGAATCATTGTGGGACCACATGTAGATTACATCAGAACTAGGTTTTTTGGAGGTTAATAAAGTGGTGAAACAGGGTGTTTTTTTGTATGTTATTTCAAATAAAGGATTTTTTGGATGTATTTACTTCTTTTCACTTACATATTAATAATCTCAGACGTCTCCCATTACTAATCTAGGGCTTAGTGGCAGCTGTGAGCTGACATTAAACCCTTATTACCCCAACTGCCATCACACCAGGGCAATCGGGATGAGCCTGGTAAAGGGTCAGGATGGTCGCAGCTACTGGATGTGACAATTCTGAGCAGCTGCAGACTGCTATTTTTAGGCTGGGGGCCAAAAAAGCATGGGTCTCCCCAGCCTGAGAATACCAACCCCCAGCTGTCAGCTTTATCATGGCTGGGTATCAAAATTGGTTTGGGAACGCACAATGTTTTTAAAAATTATTTATTTATATCATTTAAAAAAAGCCACATGTGGTTCCTCTTATTTTAATACACAGCCAAGCGCACGGCTGGGGACTGCAGCCTGTAGCCATGGGCTTTATCATGGCTAGTATCATAATATAGGGGGACCCTATGCCAATTTTTTGATTTATTTTTACTCCAATCTACAATGACCCGCAGACAGGTTCTGTGATTGGTCGCAGTCAGCCGCTGTCACACAGACTGGGGGCGTGACTGACTGCAACCAGACACCAGGACTGCCGGTGGGCAGGAGAAGCAGGGAATATAGATTAGCGATAATGAGCGGCCCCGAAAGTGGAATGAGCGGAGGTGGCAGCAGTTAGAGTCGCGCCAGAGACTCGTTAAGTATGAAGCGCTTGCACCAATTCCCCTATCCCTTCTACCGCCATTTTTACATGCCAGATTTTGGTTCTCCTAGGCTTATATGGGCACTAGCATCAGGCCAGATATACGGGATCAATACCGGGCCAGAACTGGATTTTTTTTTATTTTTAATCCGGTTAGATCCGCCGGTCCCAGTTATCTGCAAGTCCGCCGATTACTAGTTTCTACACTGTGTGCAGAATTATTAGGCAAATAAGTATTTTGATCACATGATAATTTTTATATATGTTGTCCTACTCCAAGCTGTATAGGCTTGAGAGCCAACTACCAATTAAGCAAATAAGGTGATGTGCATCTCTGTAATGAGGAGGGGTGCGGTGTAATGACATCAAGACCCTATATAAGGGGTGCATACTTATTAGGCAACTTCCTTTCCTTTGGCAAATGGGTCAGAAGAGAGATTTGACAGGCTCTGAAAAGTTCAAAATTGTGAGATGTCTTGCAGAGGGATGCAGCAGTCTTGAAATTGCCAAACGTTTGAAGCATGATCACCGAACAATCAAGCTTTTCATGCCAAATAGCCAACAGGGTTGCAAGAAGCATGTTGGGCAAAAAAGGCGCAAAATAACTGCCCATAAATTGAGGAAAATAAAGTGTGAAGCTGCCAAGATGCCATTTGCCACCAGTTTGGCTATATTTCAGAGCTGCAACTTTACTGGAGTATCAAAAAGCACAAGGTGTGCCATACTCAGGGACATGGCCAAAGTAAGGAAGGCTGAAAAACGACCGCCTTTGAACAAGAAACATAAGATAAAACGTAAAGACTGGGCCAAGAAATATCTTAAGACTGATTTTTCAAAGGTTTTATGGACTGATGAAATGAGAGTGACTTTTGATGGGCCAGAGGCTGGATCAGTAAAGGGCAGCGCGATCCACTCCGACGCCAGCAACTACTCCACAGCGTGGCTGGCCAGTAAAGGTCTAAAAAGAAGGGAATTTTGTTTACTTACCGTAAATTCCTTTTCTTCTAGCTCTAATTGGGAGACCCAGACAATTGGGTGTATAGGCTATGCCTCCGGAGGCCGCACAAAGTATTACACTCAAAAGTGTTAAGCCCCTCCCCTTCTGCCTATACACCCCCCGTGCTCCCACGGGCTCCTCAGTTTTGGTGCAAAAGCAAGAAGGAGGAAAAAGAATTATAAACTGGTTTAAAGTAACTTCAATCCGAAGGAATATCGGAGAACTGAAACCATTCAACATGAACAACATGTGTACACAAAAAAACAGGGGCGGGTGCTGGGTCTCCCAATTAGAGCTAGAAGAAAAGGAATTTACGGTAAGTAAACAAAATTCCCTTCTTCTTTGTCGCTCTATTGGGAGACCCAGACAATTGGGACGTCCAAAAGCAGTCCCTGGGTGGGTAAAATAATACCTCGTAAGAGAGCCGTAAAACGGCCCTTTCCTACAGGTGGGCAACCGCCGCCTGAAGGACTCGTCTACCTAGGCTGGCATCCGCCGAAGCATAGGTATGCACTTGATAGTGCTTCGTGAAAGTGTGCAGGCTCGACCAGGTAGCCGCCTGACACACCTGCTGAGCCGTAGCCTGGTGCCTCAAAGCCCAGGACGCGCCCACGGCTCTGGTAGAATGGGCCTTCAGCCCTGAGGGAACCGGAAGCCCAGCCGAACGGTAAGCTTCGATAATTGGCTCCTTGATCCACCGAGCCAGGGTTGATTTGGAAGCCTGTGACCCTTTACGCTGGCCAGCGACAAGGACAAAGAGTGCATCCGAGCGGCGCAGGGGCGCCGTACGAGAAATGTAGAGTCTGAGTGCTCTCACCAAATCTAACAAGTGCAAATCCTTTTCACATTGGTGAACTGGATGAGGATAAAAAGAAGGTAAGGAAATATCCTGATTGAGATGAAAGGGGGATACCACCTTAGGGAGAAATTCCGGAACCGGACGTAGAACCACCTTGTCCTGGTGAAACACCAGGAAAGGGGCTTTGCACGACAACGCTGCTAGCTCAGACACTCTCCAAAGAGAAGTGACTGCTACTAGAAAAACCACTTTCTGCGAAAGTCGTGAGAGGGAAATATCTCTCATTGGCTCGAATGGTGGTTTCTGAAGAACCATCAGCACCCTGTTTAGATCCCAGGGTTCTAACGGCCGTTTGTAAGGTGGAACTATGTGACAAACCCCCTGCAGGAACGTGCGTACCTGTGGAAGTCTGGCTAGGCGCTTCTGGAAAAACACAGAGAGCGCTGAGACTTGTCCCTTAAGGGAGCCGAGCGACAAACCCTTTTCCAGTCCAGATTGAAGGAAGGACAGAAAAGTAGGTAATGCAAATGGCCAGGGAGAAAAACCCTGAACAGAGCACCATGACAGAAAAATTTTCCACGTCCTGTGATAGATCTTGGCGGACGTTTGTTTCCTAGCCTGTCTCATAGTGGCAATGACGTCTTGAGATAACCCTGAAGACGCTAGGATCCAGGACTCAATGGCCACACAGTCAGGTTGAGGGCCGCAGAATTCAGATGGAAAAACGGCCCTTGAGATAGCAAGTCTGGTCGGTCTGGTAGTGCCCACGGTTGGCCGACCGTGAGATGCCACAGATCCGGGTACCACGACCGCCTCGGCCAGTCTGGAGCGACGAGCATGACGCGGCGGCAGTCGGCCCTGATCTTGCGTAACACTCTGGGCAACAGTGCCAGCGGAGGAAACACATAAGGGAGCTGAAACTGCGACCAATCCTGAACTAAGGCGTCTGCCGCCAGAGCTCTGGGATCTTGAGACCGTGCCATGAACGTCGGTACCTTGTTGTTGTGCCGGGACGCCATGAGGTCGACGTCCGGCACCCCCCAGCGGCAACAGATCTCCTGAAACACGTCCGGGTGAAGGGACCATTCCCCTGCGTCCATGCCCTGGCGACTGAGATAATCTGCTTCCCAGTTTTCCACGCCTGGGATGTGAACTGCGGATATGGTGGAGGCCGTGGCTTCCACCCACATCAAAATCCGCCGGACTTCCTGGAAGGCTTGCCGGCTGCGTGTGCCGCCTTGGTGGTTGATGTATGCCACCGCTGTGGAATTGTCCGACTGAATTCGGATCTGCTTGCCCTCCAGCCACTGCTGGAACGCTTTCAGGGCAAGATACACTGCCCGTATTTCCAGAACATTGATCTGAAGCGAGGACTCTTGCTGGGTCCACGTACCCTGAGCCCTGTGGTGGAGAAAAACCGCTCCCCCCCTGACAGACTCGCGTCCGTCGTGACTACTTCCCAGGATGGAGGTAGGAAGGATTTCCCCTTCGATAATGAAGTGGGAAGAAGCCACCACCGAAGGGAAGCTTTGGTCGCCTGAGAGAGGGAGACGGTCCTGTCGAGGGACGTCGGTTTCCTGTCCCATTTGCGTAGGATGTCCCATTGAAGGGGACGCAGGTGAAACTGCGCGAAAGGGACTGCCTCCATTGCTGCCACCATCTTCCCTAGGAAGTGCATGAGGCGCCTCAAGGGGTGTGACTGGCCTTGAAGGAGAGATTGTACCCCTTTCTGTAGTGACTGCTGCTTGATCAGCGGAAGCTTCACTATCGCTGAGAGGGTATGAAACTCCATGCCAAGATATGTCAGCGATTGGGCCGGTGTCAGATTTGACTTTGGAAAATTGATGATCCACCCGAAACCCTGGAGAGTCTCCAGGGTAGCGTCGAGGCTGCGTTGGCATGCCTCTTGAGAGGGTGCCTTGATCAGCAGATCGTCCAAGTACGGGATCACCGAGTGACCCTGCGAGTGTAGGAGCGTTACTACAGTAGCCATAACCTTGGTAAAAACCCGTGGGGCTGTTGCCAGGCCGAACGGCAGTGCCACGAATTGCAGGTGTTCGTTTCCTATGGCGAAGCGCAAGAAGCGCTGGTGCTCTGGAGCAATCGGTACGTGGAGATAAGCATCCTTGATATCTATCGATGCAAGGAAATCTCCTTGGGACATTGATGCGATGACGGAGCGGAGGGATTCCATCCTGAACCGTCTGGTTTTTACGTGTTTGTTGAGCAGTTTCAGGTCCAGGACCGGGCGGAAAGACCCGTCCTTCTTTGGGACCACAAACAAGTTGGAGTAAAAACCGTGGTTCTGTTGCTGGAGAGGAACAGGGATCACCACTCCTTCTGCCTTCAGAGTGCGCCGCGCCTGCAGAAGAGCCTCGGCTCGCTCGGGAGGCGGGGATGACCTGAAGAATCGAGTCGGGGGACGAGAGGTGAACTCTATCTTGTAACCGTGAGACAGAATGTCTCTCACCCAGCGGTCTTTTATTTGTGGCAGCCAGGTGTCGCAAAAGCGGGAGAGCCTGCCACCGACCGAGGATGCTGCTAGAGGAGGTCGAAAGTCATGAGGAAGCCGCCTTGTTAGCGGCGCCTCCGGTGGTCTTTTTAGGACGTGACTTAGACCGCCATGCATCAGAGTTCCTTTGTTCTTTCTGAGACCTTTTGGACGAGGAGAATTGGGACCTGTCCGCGCCCCGAAAGGACCGAAACCTCGACTGCCCTCTCCTCTGTTGGGGTATGTTCTGTTTGGGCTGGGGTAAGGATGTATCCTTTCCCTTGGATTGTTTGATGATTTCATCCAAACGCTCGCCAAACAGCCTGTCGCCAGAAATTGGCAAACTGGTTAAGCGCTTTTTGGAAGCAGAATCTGCCTTCCATTCCCGTAGCCACAAGGCCCTGCGGAGTACCACCGAATTGGCGGCCGCAACCGCCGTACGGCTCGCAGAGTCCAGGACAGCATTAATAGCGTAAGACGCAAATGCCGAGGTCTGGGTGGTAATGGATGCCACTTGTGGCGCGGACGTGCACGTGGCTGCTTCAATTTGCGCTTGACCTGCTGAGATAGCTTGTAGCGCCCATACGGCTGGGAATGCTGGGGCAAAAGAAGCTCCGATAGCTTCATAGATGGATTTTAACCAGAGCTCCATCTGCCTGTCAGTGGCATCTTTGAGCGAGGCCCCATCTTCCACTGCAAGTATGGATCTAGCCGCCAGTCTGGAGATTGGAGGATCCACTTTGGGACACTGAGTCCAACCTTTAACCACGTCAGGGGGAAAAGGATAACGTGTATCCTTAAGGCGCTTCGAAAAACGCTTATCTGGACAAGCATGGTGATTCTGGACTGCCTCTCTGAAATCAGAGTGGTCTAGAAACATACTCTGTGTACGCTTGGGGAACCTGAAACGGAATTTCTCCTGCTGAGAAGCTGACTCCTCCGCCGGAGGAGCTGAGGGAGAAATATCCAGCATTTGATTGATGGACGCAATAAGATCGTTCACTATGGCGTCCCCATCTGGAGTATTAAGATTGAGAGCGCCCTCAGGATCAGAATCCTGATCAGCTGTCTCCGCATCATCAACCAGAGATTCCCCCCGTTGAGACCCTGAACAATATGATGTCGAGGGAAATTCTAAGCGAGCCCGCTTAGTCGGTCTGGGACTGGGGTCTAAGTCAGAACCCTCAGCCTGGGATGTATGAGATACCCCGGGAGGACATTGTTGGTCCAACTGAGGGGGGCCAGGGAACAATGATTCAACAGAGTCCCTTTGCTGAGATACCGGCCTGGACTGCAAGGCTTCTAGTATCTTAGCCATAGTCTCAGAGAGTTTTGCAAACTCCGTCCCTGTCACCTGAACAGCGTCAACAGGTGGCTCCCCCTGGGCCCCTCTTAGCAGAGGCTCTGGCTGAATAAGTGCCACAGGGGCCGAACATTGCACACAATGAGGGTCAGTGGAACCTGCCGGCAGCTGGGTCGTACAAGCGGCGCAGGCAGCATAATAAGCCTGTGTTTTGGCACCCCTGCCTTTTGTGGGCGCCATGCTATTGTTTTCCCTGAGCAACACAATAGGGTATATAGCCAGAATGAACTGTGCTCATACAGTGTAAAGAATATACTATAAACAAATAATGTATCAATACACTACAGCACCATGGGGCTAGCACCAACAGGTGCTGCTTACCACCCGCCTAAAGCGGTTGTGAGGCCACCAGAGACCGTGTCTGGGTCTCCCAGGGTTTGTCCCTCTCTGCAGCGTCGGAGGAGCTGACAGGAATGGCTGCGACGTCCTGACGAGAGGAGGGAGCCGTGGGCGTGGCCGAGAAAGTGCGGGAACTGGTGCTCACACTGTGCACAGTGAGGGGGGTGGAGTATGCAAATCATACTCCAGCCCTCAGTGCTGCTCGTTCCGTGCAGCGTCCCGCCCTTCCCCTGCCTGTCAGGGCTGAGGGCGGGAGAAAAGGAAACTAGGCCGCAAGAAAGCCGGGGACTCGAGTATAAGCTTGGCCGCCGTAAAAGCGCGGCCGGCGCCGAAGTCCCCGGCGAACTACAAGTCCCAGCCGCGCCGCAGTTTCCCATGGCAGCGGCGGTTAGCGCGGTAGCCCCTACATATAAACACACTCAGCGACGCTGAGTGTGTAATGGCACAGTTTAACCCGGTCAGTGCCGCGGTCCCCGGTGCACTAGCACACCCAGCAAAGCTGAGGTGTTGCCGTGCACGGTCCCCACAGGGATACAGAGTACCTTCAAGTAGCAGGGCCATGTCCCTGAACGGTACCCGGCTCCTATCCAGCAGGCTCCACAGGAGTTGTGGATGAAGCACGGTCTCAGTGCCTGGAGACCAATAGGATCCCACTTCGCCCAGAGCCCTGAGGGGGATGGGGAAGGAAAACAGCATGTGGGCTCCAGCCTCCGTACCCGCAATGGATACCTCAACCTTAACAACACCGCCGACAAGAGTGGGGTGAGAAGGGAGCATGCTGGGGGCCCTATATGGGCCCACTTTTCTTCCATCCGACATGGTCAGCAGCTGCTGCTGACCAATCTGTGGAGCTATGTGTGCAGGTCTGCCTCCTTCGCACAAAGCAAAAAAACTGAGGAGCCCGTGGGAGCACGGGGGGTGTATAGGCAGAAGGGGAGGGGCTTAACACTTTTGAGTGTAATACTTTGTGCGGCCTCCGGAGGCATAGCCTATACACCCAATTGTCTGGGTCTCCCAATAGAGCGACAAAGAAATGAAAAAATAATGACATGGCCCCCTTGTTCACCTGATATGAACCCCATAGAGAACCTGTGGTCCCTCATAAATGTAAGATCTACAGGGAGGGAAAACAGTACACCTCTCGGAACAGTGTCTGGAGGCTGTGGTGGCTGCTGAACGCAATGTTGATCATAAACAGATCAAGCAATGACAGAATCTATGGATGGTCGGCTGCTGAGTGTCATCATAAAGAAAGGTGGCTATATTGGTCACTAATTTTTTGGGGTTTTGTTTTTACATGTCAGAAATGTTTATTTCTAAATTTTGTGCAGTTATATTGGTTTACCTGGTGAAAATAAACAAGTGAGATGGGAATATATTTGTTTTTTTTATTAAGAGTTGCCTAATAATGCTGCACAGCAATAGTTACCTACACAAACAGATATCCTCATCCCACTCCAACTTCGAAAAATATTAAGCTTTGATATTTATGAGTCTTTTGGGTTGATTGAGAACATAGTTGTTGATCAATAATAAAAACAATCCGCTGAAATACAACTTGCCTAATAATTCTGCACCCAGTGTACATACATAGTCTTTGTGATTTAATAAGGAGCCGGCACATTTCTTACAACGTGCCACACTAGTGGTGATAACATCAGTAATACCGAACAGCATTAATTTTCAAAATCTCCTACTTGACGGACAATTGAAATTTGTCTTTTAGACGCTAGCAACGTAATAGTGAAATTCCAGGTGTATTGAGCAGTAACTTTATCATATAGGGTTCTGTATTTTCCTTGCGCTTCAGTTTATTGTTATGATAATTTTTTCTATGAAGACATGATGACATTTTGTTCCTCCCAGGAACTGCTGGCTGCACTTATGCACTGCAGGATAGCCTGTCAATCAAGGTGGCAGGGTGCTTACAACTGCCAGTGCTGAGAGCGGTTCAGAGAATAAAAGAACTGTGGAAAAAAAGCGCAAAATAGGGTCTTACCCCAATATATATAGGGTTAAATGCGAGCAGAACTACTCACCAAATGGAGTTGTGAAAGTCACAACTTCTATAAGTGCATGGAATCCAGGTCAACAGCAGCAGCACCGATGTTCCTTGTGCCTGTTTTTGTCCTGAGGAAGGGAGCAGAGACTCCTGAAACGCGTAGACCTGGACTAAAGTGACATTAATCTTACAACTTTCATCAGTGGTCATTGGCGTGGTATGAAAAGCCCGTCTCTATATTTCTCTGTTATCAGTGCTGAGAGCGGTGACAGTGCCTGCTCCAAGTATGCCTGTAAGGCTAAAAGCCAACAGCTCGCGGGAGGAATAAAGTTCCTTATCGCTCTAGTGTCGCACTTTTGAGTGTGGCAGCCAGGCACTTTTCTAGCATTAACCACCTACATTATCCAACCTGACAGGTCGCTTTACATTAGACAATCCAGTGAAAAGTCCTCTTTAAGACATATATGTATGCTCTAAGTATGAGACTGAAAGGACTGGTTTAGGAAACATGAGCAGACTGTCAGGCTAGGGATGGGGAAGAACCAAATGAATAGCGAAATGGAAGGGAAACAGTGTCTAGGAAAGGGGGAGATGGAGACCCCTGACCAAACCCATCACTAGTTCCTGGGGTCTCACCGCCCTAGATAGGTTCAGCACCTACGTGCTGATCCAGATACCTGACCATAGGTATCCCTAGTGCTGGGCCCTAAATAGCAAACGGGTAGGATGAGCTCTTCGTCAACCCTACTAAACACTGTAGAAGACACAAAGAGGACACATGGGGGAAAATGCATTAACTACTTATCCATAGATGACTCTGGTAGAAGTTCAGCAGAGTTTCAGCAACAATACCACAGATGAGTGCAAGTCACCTGCTTGCATCCAGAACTTAAATGAACTGAATAATATCACCAGCGCAGTCGAAGCAAAATTAAAGTATTTAAACCCAAGGGGAAATACAGAGGATCAGCAGCTGAAGGGAAAATGAGCTCCACTGGGTCTTAAAGGGAAAAGGATGAAAACCAAGCAAAGGAGCTACCTAGTACACTGAATACTAACATCAGGAACAATGGAAAGTCAGGGAGCATTTTGAGCAGCCAAACGCTGTGACCTTCTATTGCCGGACACCACATGACTGTCTGTCACCCATGACACAGAATAGAATTTTGATAAGTATAGCTCAAGTTATAGTTATATACTGTACAAGATATGTAACCTGAAAAAACCTTCTGTTAAGAGGAAAAAATATAAGAGCAAAACAAAATATAAAAATGAACGGCTGTAAGATTTGCTGTTTAGCTCATACTAAGTTCAGAATAACATCCGGGAGAGTGCGAGATTAATACAAGATCGATCGTACTGTGACAGCAGAATGCCCATTTCTCAGCATTTCACACATAAAACAAACTCAAAGTACAAGGCCGAAACTGTTCTTCCAAAACTTTCCTGCATCAAAGCACCGTGATCTTATTATATACGTGTGCAGAGAGCGTTCTGTGACTTCTATTATTGTAATGCACAGGAAGTTGTACAAAAATGGCACAGGGATAAGATGATGTTTGCAAGGTCAGAGTCAGCCGCCTCGTGATTCTGCCCTGGATTATGTTGCAGTTTCTCTAAATCCCCAAAAGCTTAGACATTAGCACTTTCAACAGTCTGTGAAAAGAACATGCCAAATTAACCATGAAGTGGCCATACAAGGATATCTGCAAAAGTGGTCAATATTATTGCTCTTGGGCTCAGTATCTTTTGGTGCCTTAGATCGTAAAATTAACATTTTTTTTTTTACTGGTGAGCTGGTGCTAATCCAAAGTTGCTAAACTGAATTGGCAGATCTGTAGTAGAAGTTGGATGTACAATATAAAGAGGATCTATCCGCAGGATATAAATGCCTACTACATTCGTATCTTGCTGTAGCGGCATGATCAAGAAATCCATCCTTGAAGCTTCATTGTAAGTGCAGTGGGGCGGGCACTGCACTTCCATATTTGCTCTTACCCTTTTCCCTGTCCACTGCCGGCCTCCGATCTTTGACTGACAGCTCACTCTTCTCTTAATGACCTGATTTGCTTGTGTAGGCGTCCTCAATGTCTGGCTTTGCTGTATCAAATGGGACAGCGCATGCGCAATAAACTCCTAATGATGTTGTAAGATCAATAAACTGACTCTTACAACAAAATCACAAGCTCACTACACAGGCACTGCTGCTTCATTGAAATTAACTTGGGCAATGCCAGCGCCTGCGCAGGGGAGACAGATCATTGAATAGAATGACCTTAGTATGACCTGTCAATCAAGGAACGGAGGCTGACAGTGGGCGGGGAAATGGAAGACAGAGTCGGAAGAGCAGTGCCTGCCCCTCTCCACTTGCTTTGTACAGTATGAAGATGGATTTCTCAAAAATGCTACTGCTTGGTTCAGTTAGTGTATGTATTTAGTGATTGGGTCTCATAAGTTTTTAGTTTTGCATCAAATTGGTAAGCTGAGCTTGGTTCTGGAGTTGTATTTCTGCACTGATCATGGTTCTGTTGATGTATCTATGTAGTAAGTTTGGTTCTGGCATCATATTTATAAATGGAGCTTAGTTCTGGTGCTGTCTTTCTGCATTGATTATGGTTCTGTTTATGTAACTATGTAGTAAGCTGGGTTCTGGCACCATATTTATAAACTGAGCTTGTTTCTAATGCTATATTACTACATTGATCATGGTTTTGTTGCTGTATCTTTGTAGTATGTTTGCTTCTGGTACCATATTTATAAACTGAGCTTGGTTCTGGTGCTGTATTTCTGCATTGATCATGGTTTTGTTGCTGTATCTTTGTAGTAAGCTTTGTTCTGGCACCATATTTATAAACTAAGCTTGTTTCTGGTGCTGTATATCTGCATTTACCATGGTTTTGTTGCTGTATCTATGTCGTAAGCTTAGTTCAGGGACCATATCTTTGTGTACTTTGTGTTAAAGGCTTGTTTGGTCTAAATCCACAAGTCTGCAGTTACTCTATGTGTATCCCTATGTGCCTGCAGACTTGTGAATCGTCACATCTTGTGCAAAGTGCGCTGTGAGGATTTGCCAGCATTGGCAGTCACGTAACCATGAGTATGCAATATAGACTCACCTGGCGACATTCCGACTAGATGGCCGCAGCCTCGCTCAATGACAGTGTATTGAGCGTGGTACTGCCCATTTAGTCAGTATGTGGCAGGGAGTAGGTATATCATATACTTGCGGCTACGTGACTGCAGTTTCAGGCACTGACACCGGAAAATCCTCACAGCGCACAGTGTGTGCAATGTGAGGATTCACAAATCTGCAGTCACATAGACTTAATTTAGACCAGACAATCCCTTTAAGTCCGGTTTCACATTTGCGTTGTTTTGATGGAAACAGAATCCAGCACACATGCAGTACAGTTAATTTATTTACAGTGGAAGAGTGACACCATGCTGGTTGTATGCTTCATACACTACCGCATGTGTCCACATGGTGTCACGCTTCCACTGTAAATATATGAACTGTACTGCATGTGTGCTGGATTACGTTTCTGTCAAAATGACGCAAATGTGAAACCGGCCTAAGCTTGGCTGTGATAAATAACACCTCTCCCAGTTTAGTCCTAAAATAAATAGGTTGCACATGCCCAAAGCAATGAATGCTCGTATATTCAGCATGTCTATAAGTAATGGATGAGTATAATACAAAGTGTGGGGCAGGAATTGTTATGTGTAATGTACTGTATATTCATAAAGTGTCAAGCTATTTTTGGTGCGGTCCCCCAAAAAGTTTAGAAAATATAAAAGGGTATTATTTTATGTACAAATATATGTACTTATGAGCCTCCTCTATAAAGTAGATTCAGGATATTGTTATTGTATTTGATCATTAGGATTATATTGTCACTGTACATTATTTGGCCCCATATACACATTTGCTGGTCAAGTAAGAAGCTTTTTAAAAATCTGACTTCCCCTAAGGTTTACAATGAGTAGCTAAATGTAGTTTGGACTGCAGTAAATTGTGTGCTAAGAGATCACAGCATAAAACCATCATCCATCTTTGTGTATAAAATAAACACTAATATAAAATGTTATCCTACAATCTAAAATCCACACTATTAAAATCTCAGATTTACAGTCTAGTCCTTCATGTGCCATTCCCTATCTGGCAGAAGAAACGTGTTGACAACTTTATGTCTTACATGGACGAGAATAAATGAGAACACGTCTTACTCGGCACAAGACGGCAGCGGGAAGAAGGACGAGCGATGATATCTTTTTGGTCTAGAACTGGGAGTGTGCATAAAACTTTCTAAATACAATATAAGACATGAAAATAAATAATGTGACCATTACCCCATTATTATTAATATATAACAAAGCGCTCTACAGAGGAATCCTTCCATCAGGGAAAAAAGGATGGAAAATTTGTATTCGGCTTCCAACGATTCTAGAACATTTTTGTGTTGGTCGTTTGTAATTCCTCTTATAAGGCCTAAGACACACGGCATGAAAATCGGAGCGAGTGGAATGCGATAAAACATCGCATTCCACTTGGACCAATATTAGCCTATGTCCCAGCACCAATGAGCAAATTATTTTCTCAGCCCTAATCGGACCGAGTAAAGAGTCGCAGCATGATGTGTTTGCAATGCGATCCTAGTTTTTCTCGCACCCATTAAAGTGTATGGGGCGAGAGAAAAATCACACTGCACTCGCATTACACCGGTGTAATGCGAGTGCAGGGCGAGAATGGCAATAGCCGGCAACGGAGGAGAGAGGGAGATAAATCCCTCCCTCTCCTCCACAGCGCCGGCCCTCCCCTCCGCAGTGCCGGCTTGCCCCCCGCAGCTGTGGTCCGATCGCCTGGTCGATCGGCAGCTGTGCTGCCAGCGTGAGCCGAGTGTCATGCAAGCATCGCAGTATTCCCCTGTGTGGCCCCGGCCTTAATGTTTTAATAAATTGATAACTGGGTAAAACCATTCCTTGTCACGCTGTTAGCACTGATTACACTTTCAAGGGAAGAGTGAACTCAAACCGCCCAATGGTACAAGCTGAAGAATGGCACAAGACATACCGTGTTTCCCCGAAAATAAGGCCTAGCATGATTTTACAGGATTTTTGGAGTATGCTTGAAATAGAAGCCCTACTGCACAAATAAGCCCTAGTTCCAATCAGGGCAAGAAAACTGTACAATTTCTCAGGGCCCCCACTCTCTTAGGGAGCCCAGCAGTTGTGTTCCAAGGTAGAAATTGTTTAAGGACCTTTGACGACTTCAAAGCCATGTGACCAAAGGTCTCTTAATTGCAGGAGTCTAAAATAACTGAGCAGGAGACAGGCTGGTGTGCAGGACTGGTATTAAGGGGAAGGGAGATCAAACTGGGCAATTTCACAAGGCCCCCTCTCTCCTAGGGAGCCCAGTGTTTATATCCTGATAATAACGCTGCTTCAGGACCTTTGTGACATCATGTCATGTGACTAGGTTGTCACCAAAAGGTCTAACTGCAGGAGGGTTACGTTGATGTTCAAGAATAAATGTGGAGTGTTGTTCATGGAGAGAAAAAAAAACAAAAAAAACAAAAACACGTCCCCTGAAAATAAGCCCTATTGCATCTTTCGGATCAAGAAATAATATAAGAACCAGTCTTATTTTCGGGGAAACACGATGCATTCTTTATTAAAGGGCTATTCTCAAAATCGTAAGGTGTCCCAAAGCTGTGGCTTGCAGACCCTTGATGTGTTATCGCAGCAGTCTGCTCAGGTGAGTGTCCCTCTTAATTGTATCAGTGTCCACAGGGTGTATTATTACTTGAGAAGGGGGTATTCATATTTTTAAATTGGCACCCAGTACAGTATTACTGTTAAGTGGGAAGTTATGGGGGATTACTACATACTGAGGGGGTCCTCTAGGCATTATTACTTTAAAAGGGGGTCTGCACTGTGTAATTACATTATGAGAGGACAATTACGACATTACTACTTTATAACACGTTACCAGCAGCATATTTACGTTATAAGGGGACACTCAGGACACTATTACATTTAAGGCGGCATTCACAATATTATTACTTTAAAGGGGGCACTCAAGTTATTGTAACCTTGAAAAGGGCACAAAGGGAGATTCCATTATTTCTTTGCATAGAATGTGGCTCACGTTCATCTCTTAGAGAAAAATGTGGCTTCAAGGTAAAAAAAGGCTGATGACCTCTTCCCTATCATATCCTCGACATTAGGCCCTACAAATACTTGACCCTCTGCTCCAATCACAGTCCATGTGACTACCAGAAAATGCAAAGTTTAATGCTCAGCTATTTCCAGCCATCACTTAGACAATGACTGAAGCAGAGGTTGTGCATGTGGACTGTAGTCTGTCCTATTCATCTGAATGGGTCAAGTAGCAGTAGCACCAGCCTTACAAGCCCCTGTGCTCAGGCATGGAAAGGCAGGGCACGCTCTATCAATCACAATCAGCTTATCTGATAGCTGGGCTATCAATATTAAAGTGAACCTGTCAGGTGCAATATGCACCCAGTACCAATTGCACCCAGTACCACGAGCAGTTCTGGGTGTATATTGCTAATCCCTGCCTAACTGTCCCTGTATACACTAGCATAGATAAAGTATTTCTAAAGATCCTTTATGATATGCTAATGAGGCCAGCCACTAGTCCCAAGGACGTTAGTTTTCCCCAACTAGTCCGCCCTCTTAGCATGTTAACACCCACAGGGGCGTGCTAACATGCTATTCAATGCCCACTGCCATGAGCGGTAGCGCACGTGCCTGTGTCCGTTGTTACCGTTTCAGAACGCCAGGCTTAGGGTCCGTGCGCATGATCAGAAGTTCCGGCACTTCTGGTCAGATCTATAAAACCTGTATGGGAACACTAGGGAGGTCAGGTAAAAGCTTGAGGTGAGTTTAGAAGGTGCCTCCTCACCCCTCTCCCTAGCGGCAGGGACCTCCGTTGTATCGTGATCCCTGTGTTCCCTGTGTGTTGTAACATCTTCTGGGGGTCTACCAGGTAAACCCTGTTAGTGACATGCGTGACATCGGCCATGCAAAGACTGTACTGAGCGAGTGGGCTAGGTTTGAACACTCATTTTGTACTGTAACACTTCCGTTAAATTCCCGCTTTCTCCAGTGCTTCATGGTCATGCACTTTTATAACGAAATTGATCCTAGGAAGCTGCTTCTGCTTGCCTGGGACAGAGCATTATATTCAACACAAAAGTGTATCACATACAAAAATCAACTACAAAATAAAAAGAAAAAAAGGGGGGGGGGGGGAATCAAATAGCATACAAAAGAATGGTAATATCACCACCTACTGTTAGGAAAGAAATATTTCACTAAAGCATTAAAATATACTGTAGTTGTCAGACTAAATGTACTTAGCGACTTGAACTTTCTGTGTTGCATTCATTTTATGAAAGCTGAAATGAAATGCTGTTTAAGAAAAACGAATCAACTTTAAAAGTTGAACCTTGAAAGCAATGACAAATTTTCATAGTAAATACAGAGAAAGATACACACAACACCATCAAAATTTTTTTTTTTTTGCAGATTGCGCTTCGATGACATGGCTTCCCGGGTCCCTCGACGGTCACTGCACACTCCACCTCCAGTGATGACGTGGCTACATGTGGACCATATTTAGTAGAGGGGTGTTCCAGGCGGCTTCAAGTAAATTTCAGCAGGCAAAAGAGCCAATCAGAACCTCCGTCTGGTGGATGTGTGGAGAACGCAACACCCCAAGGATCGTGATTATTCATATGTTTCCCCAGCACATTCCTCATATAGCCATATAGATTTTTTTCTTAATTAGCCAGCATGCTCTGACCTGGCAGATCCATTCCTCTATTGGGAATATCTTCTGGTCCGATCATGCCCTAATATTCTTATGTATCACTATCCCGGACAAGATCTTGAAGCCATGGACTTGGCGGCTCAACGATGCACTGTTGAGAGACCAGGGGTGCGTGGACGAAATACGTCGTACCATATCGGAGTTTTTGGAGGTGCATGCGGGGGACCCCACAGCTCTTCCAACACAGTGGGAAGCGTACAAATGTGTAGTAAGAGGGATTTTGCTAAAGAATGGGGCCAGGCTTAAAAAGGAGAGGGCGCAGGCTATCTCCTCCCTGGTGGAGAAGATATCAGCCCTGGAGCGTATTCATAAAAAGTCACTTTGTCATCTGTCCTGGGGGACCTTACCAAAGCGAAAGAGGACCTCAAAACCCTTGTCAACCAACATTATGATCGCCAAAAAATTAGATTCAAATGTTTTATATATGAATATGATAAGTGCGGGAGACCACTGGCAAGAATCCTTCATCTGCGGGGGATCCTTGTTATATCCCAGTGATTAAAAGCCAAAACAGTCAGCTACTCAGAACCCTATACAAATTGCGGAACAGTTCCAGGAATTTTATAGGTATTTATACCACATTAGGGGATAATTTGGAGACATGGCCCCGGAGGCCTTAGAGCAAAAAATTGAGGAGTATATACAAAAAACAGTTGTCCAGACTGTCCCCACGAAATCGACAGAGGCATTGAAGAGGATTTTTCTGAGGCAGAGGTCACTTTATCATTAAGGACTCCCTGGTGGGGAAGAACCCGGGACCGGATGGATTCAACCCCAGGTTTTACAAGTTATTTAGTGACCAGCTAGCCCCATCTTTAACAAGAGTTTTTAATAATGTCTCTGCTAGTGCCCCTTAGGTCGCCCAGTCTCTGGAGGCCCATATAAGCATTATCCCCAAACCGGGAAAGGAACATACTGTAGTAACTATAGACCCATTTCCCTAATTAATATTAACATCAAACTGTATTCGAAGGCCCTGGCCAATAGATTGGCTCCGTTGCTCCCGAATGTAATACACACTGCCCAGGTGGGGGTTTGTTAAGGGCCGGGATGCCAGAGATAACACTAATAAGCTGCTCCTCCTTATGGCACGGTCGAGGGCTCGTTCGGTATCTATGTGTCTGCTTTCAGTGGATGCAGAGAAGGCCTTCTATCGTGTCAGCTGGAGGTTTATGCTGGTTTCACTGCGACAGTTGGGATTGGGCTCCAAATTTATTGAAAGGGTTGCTTCCTTGTATAATGGACCCACGGCGAGAGTACTGGAAAGTGGGTTTCTGTCCTCTCCGTTCCATATTCATAATGGTACCAAGCAGGGATGCCCTTTGTCTCAACTGCTGTACGTTATCATAATGGAACATTTGGCAGTAGCCATTAGAAGTGTAAATTGGCCCTTTTTGCCGACGATCTTTTGTTCATTGCTCAGCCGCGGGTCTCGTTCCCATCTCTGATTAAGGAGTTTGAGGTGTTCGGGAACCTAAGCAATTTTAAAGTGAATTTTTTTTTTTTAAGAGCGAGGCCTTGGATGTGACCTTGCCGGACAGAGACATGGAGTTTCTTAGGGACAATTTTTCTTTCAAATGGCAGAATTAAGCTTTAAAGTATCTGGGGATAATGGTTCCGAAGGACCCTGCACAATTTTTTTCTTTAAATTTCTTGCCCCTCTTGGAAAGAACAATTAGAGACTTGAATAAATATGATAAACGCAGCCTTTCCTGGTTTGGTTGTATTAACGCAATTAAAATGGATATTCTCCCTCAATTTTTATTTCTGTTTCAGACTATTCCTATAGGACGGCCTTCAAGCTTTTTTGCCAAACTCAATTGGGCTCTGTCGAGATTTGTCTGGGGAAGTCAGAGACCTCGAATTGGTTTTAAGACTCTATCCAGGCACAAAGACATGTGGGGGGCTAGGCTCCCTAACTTTAGATATCACAAGACGGCCATCCTGGCACGGCTGTTTGATTGGCAGTTCCATGGAGGGTCTAAATAGTGGGTGAATTTGGAGCAATCTAGCGTGGATTTACCCTTACGGTAGCTTCCATGGTTGGGGAGAGCAGGTAGAGGTCTATTGGGAAAAGAGGCGGAGCTCACAGGGGTGGCTTTAAAGACTTGGGATTTCGAGCTTAGAAGAGGTGGACTCTCCTTGGGTAGGGGGGACCTCTGACGCCTCTTTTTGGCAACTTAGAGTTTCCCCTAATCTCTCCTCGAGACAATTCTTGGGGTAGAGTCGGAAAAGAGGAACCTTGATTTTATCATATTCTTGGGGGTCTGGTGTTGCCTCCTCATGAGATTCTTGCAACTACAATTGGGGAGGTATCTTGGATGGAATATTCGCAGTTGAGGTCTTTTCTTTCTGTGGGGGTGGAGAGAGGGTTTTTGAGGCTTGTCCTACACAGTTTGAAAAATTGTTCCTGTTGGGGTCATCGCCTGCTCACTATTTCACTCATCTGTAAGTATCTGAATCAGAGAAATGAAGCAGACAGCCCCAAATTCACTGCAGGATGGAGGGAGGAGCTCGGAGTAGATGTCACGGAGGAGGAAAGGAAGCGGGTGTTTTTATGGACTCACAAATTATCAATGGCTTGTTCAGCACAAGAAAAAAATTATAAAGTCCTTACTCGATGGTACCGCTGTCCAGCGACCCTCCATAGGGTCTTCCTCGTGGTGTCTGACAGGTGTTGGAGGTGCGGAGTGGATAGAGGCTCCATGTTACATATTTGGTGGAGCTGCCCTAAGATTCAACCCTTTTGGGTGTCTATATTTTCAGTATACTGTAAGATGAGTGGTAACCAGGTGGATAGCTCTCCACAGATAGCTCTTCTCTCTATCCTCCCGGGTTCTGTTAAGTCCCAGAGATATGATCTGTTAAGATTTTCTTTAACCGCAGCACAGTTGGTTATCCCAAGATTGTGGAGGTCTGTCAAGTACCCCTCTGTGGCGGACTGGGTGGGGGAGATGGCCAATCTTCAGAGGATGGAGGATCTCACTGCACAAAAAGATGGGACGATTGACAATTTTTTTCGAATATGGAGACCTTGGATCATGTTCTTAGACTCCCCCGAGTTCTGGGAGATATTTGAAAATGTGTGAGCGGGAGAGGTAACTCCCCCCCCCCCCCTTTCTTTTCTTCCCCCCTTTCCACCTCCCCTACTTTTCTTTCCTTTACTTTCTTCTAAACTCTTATACTGACTTATCTTTTATCATCTTCAAATACCCATCTGTTAACACGTTTTTGTCTTATTTCTTTTACTCTGATTTTATTTTTATTTTCATATTATAGTTTATCACATTGAGCATTTAAAATATTAAAATTTGTGCTGCTGTTCAAGCACTAATATTCAGAATACCTTCTGTACAATGTTTATTGGAAAAATTCAATGTAATTTAATACATGTCAATATGTTATAACCAATAATCAGTTTAAACATAAATGTCAGCAGGCATTCTATGTGACTACAGATTACTTAACTCTGACAGTGTGCAATGTGCACACTGTTAGGATTCCGCTTGAAGAAAATCTATTATATATCAATAATCCCTATATAATCTTCTTTCCATAACTCTTTCAAATATATCTACAAAAATCAGAATAAAAAGCACAATATTCTACAACATGAATCACAGAAAAGATTGATAACTAGTTACTAAGTAAAGATACAATATTTACAGACGGTGATTATCGTGGTCACTCTAACCTTAAGGCTATGTTCACACAGTGCATTTTCCCTGCTGATCCCTTGACAGTAAAAAAGCTGCATTTTTTGACGCTTGTTTTTGATCAGATCAGCAGACATGTGCGAAAAAATGTGTACTTGCTGTGCAAGCCCACATCAAAAGGGAAGGAGGGAGGCCTATATCATATATATTTGAAACCAGACGTTTCCATACACTATCTACACAGACACATCTGCAGGTTTTTCTCACTATCTGACATGAAATCAGAATAAACCTTTCCTGTTTTAGGTCAATTAGGAACCAAAATTATTTATATTTGCCAAATACCAGAATAATGAGAGAGAGAATATTTTAAGGCATTTTTATTACTTTCTGCAAAGTCAGAAGTTTACATACACTAAGAGCACAATGCCTTTAAACAATATGGGACAGCCCATATGATGATGTCATGTCTATGGAGGCTTATGGAAGGTTTATAGGCAACATATGGGTGAATTAGAGACACATCTGTGGATGTATTTTAATGCACAACTGAAACAAACTGCTTCTTTGTGTAGTATCATGAGAAAGTCAAAACAAATCGAAAAGATCTCCATAAGAGAATTGTGGACTTGCACAAGTCTGGCTCATCCTTAGGTGCAATTTCCAGATACTTGAAGGTGCCTCGTTCATCTGTACAAACAATTATACACAAGTACAAACAAGTTGGGAATGTCCTGCCATTATACCGCTCAGGAAGGAGACGGGTTCTGTGTACAAGAGATAAAGGTGCTTTGGTCAGACATGTAAATATCAACCCAAGACTAAAAGCAAAAGACCTTGTGAAGATGCTGGCGGAAGCTGGTAAGATTGTGTTATTTTCCACAATGAAACGAAGACTGTGTCAACTTGGGCTGAAAAGCCACTCTGCCAGGAAGATGTCACTAATCCAAAAGAAAGACAAAAAAGCCAGATTAATGTTTACAAATGCACACAGAAACAAAGACCTTAATTTTTGGAGACGTCCTGTGGTCTGACAAAACTAAAATTGAACTGTTTGGCTATAATGACCATCGTTACATTTGGAGGAAAAATAGAGAAGCTTTGAAGCCTAAGAACACCCTCCCAATTATGAAGTTGGAGGTGGCAGCATCATGTTGTGGGGTTGTCTTGCTGTAAGAGGGACAGATGCACTTCACAAAATAGATGGCATCATGAGGAAAGAAGATCACGTGGCAATACTGAAGCAACATCTCAAGACATCAGCCAGGAACTTAAAGCTTGGGCGGAAATGGGTCTTCCAAATGGACAATGATCCGAAGCATACACCAAACTGGTTACAAAGTGGCTTAAGAATAACAAAGTCAATGTTTTGGAGTGGCCATCACAAAGCCCTGATCTCAATCCTATTGAAAATTTATGGGTAAAGCTGAAAAGGCCGGCGACCTACAAACATGGCTCAGTTACACCAGTTCTGTCAGGAGGAATGGGCCCAAATTCCTACCAACTATTGTGAGAAGGTTGTGGAAGGATATCGAAGATGTTTCACCCAAGTCATACAGTGTAAGGGCAATGCTACCAATCGATGTAAACTTTTGACTTTGCAGAAAGTAATAAAAATGCTTTAAACATTCTCTCTCTCATTTGGCAAATATAAATAATTTTGGTTCCTAATTGACCTAAAATGGGAAAGGTTTATTCTGATTTCATGTCAGATAGTGAGAAAAACCTGCAGATGTGTCTTTTTAGAAAGTAGATGAAAACTTCTGGTTTCAACTGTATATGTTAGGGGGTTAAATAAAGTTAGTTTCGTTCACCAAAAAGCAGCAAAAATGGCAGCTGCGTTTTTTCACTCATTGCTCTCAATGGTAAAAAAAAAAAAAACCAGCAAAAAATACCTGAAAAATTGACATGCTGCTTCTATAAAAATGCAGTTTTCCATTTCAGTCAGGGAAAAAACCAAGTGTGTGTGTGTGGATATCAGATTTCTGGGATCTCAAAGGTTTTGCTGGTACTGTAAAAAGCAGCTTTTTATTAGCATGTGTTTCCATAAAGCCAATGAAAAAAATAACGCAGCAAAAATGCGTGAACAATGCCTTACGGTCATTGGGGTCTCAAGTAAAAACCTTGAGCTACAGCGCTACATGGAGAATCCCCTAATTATCATAACAGGCTGCAATTATGATTTTGTATAACCACCTGATTAATAATGATTGGCTGATAAATATTGCATTGTATTGAGAATGGCTACGTAAAGATCTTCCTGTGTTCCTGCTACTGTTACATCCCACTGTAATTTTACTATAAGGCTATTTATTTTACAGTGTGATATAGACCCACCCACCAGCGTCTGTGATTGGTTGCAGTCAGACATGCTGTCACTCAGGCTGGGGGCTCGTCTGACTGCAACCAATCACAGACGCCGGTGGGCGTGAGAAGCAGTGCATATTCCATGAAGGTAATGAGCGGCCGCAGCAGCAGTGTGACAGTTGCCCCGGTGGATCGGTAAGTATGAAGTGCTTGCTCCTATTGCTTTGCGCCAGATTCTGGTCCCCATATAATCTATGGCTAGATACCAGGGATCAATCCCCACCGATCCATTTGCACCCATCAGAGCCTAGTCTAAAGACTTATGTCTCATCACTCCAAATTACCAGTTTCCAATCTTCTACTGTCCACTTTTCATACATTTTTGCAAACTCGAGCCAGTGCTTCTTATGATGATATTGAAGTTGAGCCTTTTTCACCTTTATTCGGGCCACTATTCCAGACTTGTGTAACATGCATTGCACGGTTCTTGCATGGATGTCTGTGATATCACTATTATGAAGCATAAGAGACGCCGACACTGCTGTGTTTGTTGCCAGAACTGATAAAACTTTGTGATGAGCCGATTTCTTGACTCCTATATTTTACCTGGATGTCCACCTCTTGGTTTTTGGATGGATGGACGGACTTCATTTCGTATTCTTGCAACTGTCATGGCCTCAAATGACGCAGTCCGGCAATTTTATTGACTGAGAGACTGCTATAGATGAGATGGGCAAGATAATGCTGTTTCTCTTTTCTTGGGAAATCCTCTTCACGGCTGCTCCTCGATTCGGATCAGTGACCTCTCACTTGGGAATCAACCTAATAACACACTGAGCTATTAGGGAATGTGTGTTATTAGGTTGATTCCCAAGTGAGAGGTCACATGGGTAGGACCTCACACAGGTCCTGCAAGGGAAAAGTGAATCGTTTGTATAATACTTATGCTAATTCTAACAGGGGGAAGGGATAATATAAATTCCCCCCAGATATTATCTGATCCTCAGCTCCTGTCACTTAAGAAGCTGCCGATTTCATAAACTTTACTTTCTTGGATTTGAAAACCTAAACATCCGAGCTGACCACTACAGGTATGTATAGACTCAGCCTGATAGTGTCAGTATAGCACTGGCTTTAGGTTATATACAAAAATCCTGGAGATAGGTTCCCTTTAAACCTCCTGTCCTCTAAACATAGTGGATGCCCCTTGTCCCTATTGCAGGCCTAGGTGTAAAAAGATCACTATAGCTTGCGACCTCCAGCTCAAGCAGGTTCTTCCGTTGGCAAATTTAGAACAAATATATGCAGTCTATAGTAACCTAAGCGTAACTAACTTTTAGTAATTGTACAATGTTACAATTAATATGAATAAATACAAAGAACTTAAAAATATTAACTTTTATTTAACAGAACTGATTTGTAAAATGAAAACAAAAACAGCAAAGGATCACAAGGAGAAGAACCAAGGTGCAGATCAGTTAGATGAAGGGTGTACACTTCTCCCCTTCCATGTCCTCAGCCAAAAGTGGTCTGTTTACACCAAAAGTTATAATTTTTGTAGGTTCACATATGATTAATGTAAAAAATATATACACACACATGAATACCTATGTCCGCAATCGCCACATCACACATTACAGTATATCAGATTTTCTAAAACGGCACAAACTTTTGTGGGTTCCTTTATGTTTACATGAAGTTGCTTTACTTTACCTTCTAAGCAGCAGCATTGAAAAACCAAGTGTAAAAATGTATCATGGTTTGAAACATTCCTCTAAATGAAACAATTGTGTCACCAGATGTTTTAGCTACCAACTAAGGAAAAGTGGGTACGGAAAGACCACTACATGGATATGAAACCCCCCACAACTAAAATGCAAGATGACCTGAGGACCTATAGGGATAAAACGTATATGCAGTTTTATGCATATGTTATGGATGGGCCTTCTTGTTCCCATTTTGGCCAATTAAGTCACCAACCAGTCAAAACTGTTCTGCTTCTAATGTGCCATCCTTGAATAAAGCCTCCCGCACTCTGTAGATAATTAGGGGCCAACGAATGATCATTTGTTGGTTTTAACATGACAGACTACACTTTGCAGGTCACTTCAGGAAGAAATGAACGTTAGAGCCTGTCCTCAATAATGTCTAGTAATGAATCTAGTACACATATATAAGACATACAAAATTAAATTTAGAATAACTGACTTGCTTTTACGGCAACTAGCATATTTTTTATTTACCTTCTTTTTTTATACTATTTACTGCGCCCTATTCATTGTCCTTGCTTGTGGTTTCTCAGCTTTGTGTTGCCCCTTTTGCTTGTTGTTGCTGCTCCGTTACCATTTTCAGATACTTTTCCCTAAGAGGTGGAAGCGTGTCATATAAATCGAAGCCTACTGGACTGTTCCTGGATAGTTGTTTGTAGTACAGGAGATGTTTCTTCAGACCCTAGAAATTTAAGGGTAGATTAGCAAATACTGGAACAAAAGCAAAAATAACTATTTTCTACACATGTAAAAAAAGAGAATTTTGTTACTTACCGTAAATTCTTTTTCTTATAGTTCCGTCATGGGAGACCCAAACCATGGGTGTATAGCTACTGCCCCCGGAGGCCACACAAAGTTACTACACTCAAAAACGTGTAGCTCCTCCCTCCTAGCATATACACCCCCTGCTAGCCAGATCTAGCCAGTTTAGTGCAAAAGCTGAAGGAGGACATCCACCCACAAGAAGAGACAGAGTAAAATCCGGAAGAACCGGAACCTCTGTCTACAACAATAACAGCCGGTGAAGACACACGGAACAAGAAACCTGCCAACAGGCAATAGGGAGGGTGCTGGGTCTCCCATGACGGATGTCACGAACCACCGGGGGGGTCACTCAGAAATCCCCCGCGCTGGCTACCAGTACGTCACGATCGGGGGGTAACAAGCAGGAGTCAACCCTCCTTTATACCTCCCGACCGACAGGCAGAGCACGTGACGCGCTCTCTAGCGCCCCTCTTATAGTCAGGCCGATTATGGAATTGCCCGACAATAAGCAAGGAGGCCGCTATACTACTTATGCCGATTATTGAAGGGTCCCCGGTGAGAGTAGGGTATATATTCCCCCGACCTCCGCGGGCGGAATATATAAAACCTCCCCGAATCTCACTGGCCTCCCCACAATAATCCTTGGCACAACTCGCTGCCACCAACCGCTTCACGGTAACTATTAGCCGAACACACAGATGTGGGATTCAAGATCGAGATAACAGAACAGCCCAAGATTAATTATATAATTTAATCAGCCTAAAGCACACTAGAAACTACAATATATACAATATGGAATCTACAGAATATACATAGGTCAGAGTACAGTTACAGATAAAGCATGGTTTACAAACAGGCATACACAGTTCCAGCAGTTACCTTGTGCGTCTGGCCACAGGGGGGCGCTGTAGACCAGGTTTCTAGGATCCTTCCCACAGATGTTTCCTACACGTGACCCCCGGCGAAAGAACACTGGAAAATGGCCGAAGTAGGGTTATCAACCTGGGCAAATCCAGGTCCCCTCCTACCTTAGTGACCTCAGAGGGAGCACTGCTCCACCCCTGGCTGGAGTTATGGACAATATCCACAACAGGGGATATGGCCATAACTTGGCCTGGGAGCGTCGTAGGCAGACGCCAACGCTCTCATTGTGACAGTTATGAATTTAGCTACAGAACGAGAGGACTCATGACTTGTCTACTAGTTCCCCATTGGCTGATATCACGCCTGGGGTATTTCCCCAGGTCCTGCTCCCATAAAAAGGGTGTGCCAACATCGTCCGCATGCGGAGACACCATTTTTATGGTTGCCATATTTATCGGAAATATGGCTTGCGAGATATGAACCATATTTTACTGGAGTCGTCCTGTCTGGATACTTCCATAGCCTTGCTAATTAGATAGCAGCCCCTACCACAGGGTCACGGCAGGGAGTCATCCTGTGTCCATTGTTCCCACATCATCTAATCTCCATATCACAGGAGATGGCCATGGGATGTGTTGCTAGGATGTGACACCTTCCAAGATGTTGGACATTGAGAACAAGAAGGGAGGGGGCACGGCCATGGAGTGATGAGAGCGATTATGACTGGAAATCATAATTTCTCTTCATATCCCAGGATTTGCCTCACACCTCCCCCCTTTTGAGGGCGCTAGGGGGCAGCACACTCCGGTGTTCCCCCGTGCGCCCGTCCGCGACCTCTCCTTGTCGGGACAGCCCGTCTGCGTTACCGTGGTCCCGGCCCCTTTTGTGGCGAATGGTGAAGTTGTATTGCTGGAGCGCAAGGCTCCATCGCAACAACCGTCCATTCGTCCCAGAGACGGTGTGCAACCAGCTGAGGGGATTGTGGTCCGTCTCCACGATGAAGTGGCGCCCGTATAGATAGGGTTGCAGACGCTGCAGGGCCCACACTATGGCCAGGCACTCCTTTTCCATCGTGGAATAGGCCACTTCCCTTGGTAACAGCTTCCTGCTTAGGTACAAGACTGGGTGCTCTTGGCTCGCAGAGTCCACCTGGCTGAGCACCGCACCGAGACCGAAGTCACTGGCGTCGGTCTGTACTACAAACGGCCGCGTGAAGTCGGCTGCCTGTAGCACGGGCGGGCTGGACAGGGCGTCCTTTAGGGCCCGGAAGGCTGTCTCGCAGTCCATTGTCCAATCGACTGCAGAGGGCAGCTTCTTCTTGGTGAGGTCCGTCAAGGGCTTTGCCAGGCTACTATAGCGTGGAACAAACCTTCTATAGTACCCGGCGGTCCCCAAGAAGGACATCACCTGCTTTTTGGTCCTGGGGGTGGGCCAGGATGCGATGGCCTCCACTTTCTCAGGCTCGGGCTTCAGTGTTCTCCCGCCTACCCGGTGACCGAGGTACTGGACCTCGCTCATGGCCAGCTGACACTTTCCCGGCTTGATGGTCAAACCTGCCTGGTGGATCCGCCTGAGCACCTGTGCTAGATGCTCTAGGTGGTCCTCCCAGGTGGGACTGAAGACGGCAATGTCATCCAGGTACGCGGCCGCGTACCCTTCAAGTCCCTTGAGCAGCGTGTTGACCATCCGCTGGAAAGTGGCAGGGGCATTCCTCATCCCGAATGGCATCACCGTGGACTCGTACAGTCCAAATGGGGTAATAAAGGCAGAGCGTTCCCTGGCCTTGCGAGTCAGGGGGATCTGCCAATATCCCCGGCTCAGATCCATGATGGTCAGGTACTGAGCCCCGGCCAACTGATCGAGCAGGTCATCGATGCGTGGCATTGGGTACGCATCGGCGACCGTGACAGCGTTGAGCCCTCTGTAGTCCACGCAGAACCGAGTGGTTCGGTCCTTCTTAGGGACGAGGACTACAGGCGAGGCCCAAGCGCTGTTGGATGCCTGGATCACCCCCAGCTTCAGCATCTCGTCAATCTCCTGGCGCATGTGTTGCTGCACCTCCAGGGAGACCCGATATGCTGAACGCCGGATCGGAGGATGATCCCCAGTGTCCACGTGATGGACAGCCAAGTTAGTCCTTCCGGGCTGGTTGGTAAACAACCCCCGGAAGGGGTGTAGGGTGGCCCACAGCTGGGACCGTTGGTCCTCCAAGAGCTGGTGGCCAACCTCCACATCCTCAATGGATCCGCCTGCCCTAACCTGGGCTAGCATATCCAAGAGGGTTTCCGCTTCTCCCTCCTCGGGCAGGTTGCACACGGGGAGCGCACATGCCTCCCGCTCATGATGTGCCTTCATCATGTTCACATGGAAGGGCTTCCGCCTTCCACGGGCAGGGTCCAGGGTGACCAGGTACGTTACAGGGTTGAGCTGCTGGTACACGAGGTATGGGCCTTCCCAGGCTGCCTGAAGCTTGTCCTGTGGTACGGGGACCAGTACCCACACCTTTTGACCCACTTGGTAGGTCCTCTCACAAGCGTTCTGGTCGTACCAACGCTTCTGATCGGCCTGGGCTTGAGCCATATTGTCGTGTACCAGTTGCGTCAAGGCCTGCATTTTGTCCCGAAAGCGCATGACATACTCGATAACCGACACTCCAGGGATGGCCAAATCCCCTTCCCAAGCCTCTTTCACCAGAGCCAGGGGGCCCCGCACACGTCGCCCGTACAGGAGCTCAAACGGTGAGAATCCTGTTGAGGCCTGTGGAACCTCCCGGTAAGCAAATAACAGGTGTGGGAGATACCGCTCCCAGTCACGCCCATGGGAGTCGACCAACATCTTAAGCATCTGCTTTAAGGTGCCATTAAACCGCTCGCACAGGCCATTAGTCTGTGGATGGTACGGGCTGGCCACCAGATGTCGCACCTGGACTTGCTTACAGAGGGCCTCCATCAGCTGGGACATGAATTGGGTCCCCCGGTCAGTGAGCATTTCCTGGGGAAAACCCACTCGGGAGAAAATCTCCAGCAATGCGGTGGCCACCTTGTCAGCCCGAATGGACGACAAGGCCACTGCTTCTGGGTACCGGGTGGCATAGTCCACTACCGTCAGTATGAAGCGTTTCCCGGAGCTGCTGGGGATGGCCAGCGGGCCGACCAGATCCACAGCCACCCTCCTGAAAGGCTCATCGATGATGGGCAGAGATACCAGTGGGGCTTTGGGGTGTGGCCCCGCCTTCCCCACTCTCTGACAGGTTTCACACGAACGGCAGTAGGCAGCCACATCGGCCCCCATTTTTGGCCAGTAGAAATGCTGGTTTAACCTGGCCTTGGTCTTAGCGATCCCTAGGTGTCCGGCCATCGGAATCTCATGTGCGATCCGCAACAACTCCGTCCGGAACGGATAGGGTACCACCAACTGTCGGTCCCTGGGCCACGCCTCCGGTGAACCCTGCTGGACCGTGACCCGGTACAGCCGTCCTTGGTCCCAGACCACTCGCTCCGGGTCCGAGTCCGAGGGAGGCTGTGCCGCCTGCTCCTTTAGAGCTTTCAGGCTGTCGTCAGCTTCTAACGCTGCCTGAAACCCCTGACTAGATGTGGCCAGAATCGACGAGACTGTCACATCTTCGGTCAGTACCCCGGGACCTGTGTCCTGGCCTCCACCTGACTCGGCTGCCACTTGGTCAGAAGGGGAAGAGCTATCGGACCTCCGGGAGGCCCCTTGGCTTCCAGCACTCCCACTGCGGGTGACAGCGGCCACAGCCGCTGCGACCGTGGGTCGTGCCTGCTCCTCCTCCGTTCCTGACCAAGTCGCCGGTTCAGGCAGACCTACCTGGCTTCCTGACACCCCGGTTGTGGGGGAACCATGTACCGAGATCTTACCTGGGAGCACTTCCGCTCCTGGACCGGCCCCAATCTCACCTGCCTGTTCCCCCCCTGCAGCAACAGAACCCCGCTGTGAAATCTCTGGGGACCCCACATTTGCTGTGGTAGCCCCCACCCCACACACTGGTCCTCCCCCTGCAGCACCCTGCTCTCTGCTTATCCCTGCAGAGGGCAACAGATCCCAGCTCACTGGCTGATCACTTGTAGAGGCATGGTCACACCTTTCTCTGACCCCCTCCCCTGTCACAGCTGCAGCTGTGTGTGTGTCTATGGTGTCTATGCAAGCAGAAGTATCAGAGTTCACTCCCTCCTCCCTTACATCATTCATAGATAACACATTAACATTGTCCGGAGGCATGTCAGTACTGGCTGAAGGTTCAGCCCTTGGGGGGGGCCCAAACTGGGAGGTTATCTGCCCCAAATCTGTCCCAAGTAGCACGTTTGCGGGGATCTGATCAGTTACCCCCACCTCTCTCACCCCTCGCCCTGCGCCCCAGTCCACATAAATGTCAGCAACAGGCAGCGCCGGGTCAATGCCTCCAATCCCGGAGACAGCGAGGGTTTTTCCAGGTATCAAGTCTTGGGGGGACACCATCTCAGGCCGCACGAGAGTCACCTCCGAGGCGCTGTCTCGCAGTCCTATGGTCACAGACCGGCCGACGGTGACAGGTTGGAAGCTGTCCAGGGACCTACCACCACCCCCACCCACACAATACACCTTGGGCGGCCCTTGGGACGGGGACGGAGCCGGGGCCTTGGGACGCTGAGGGCACATGGCCTTGAAGTGTCCAGGTAGGTTGCACTGGTGGCACCGTCTTGGTTCTGCCACGGGCCTGGAGAGGGGAGTTGAGGGGGACACCCCCTGCAGTCTAGGGGCAGGTGGGGCAGTCGCAGAGTTCATCTTACCCCCTCTCCAGGTGCTGCTGGTGGCTGCTCTCCTGGCCTCAGGAGCCCGATTGTTGGTGTAGTCATCGGCCAGGGCAGCTGTAGCCGTGGACCCCTTTGGCTTCTGGTCTCGGATGAACTGGCGGAGATCCTCAGGGCAGTTCCACAAGAGTTGCTCCGTGATGAACAAGTCCAGGATCTCCGGTCCGGTGGAAAGCTGCAGGCCTTGGGTCCAGTGGTCGGCAGCTCGGGCAAGTGCCCGCCTGTGGTCAGCCCAGGAGTCCTTTGGTCCCTTCTGTAGGCTCCGGAACTTCTTGCGGTAGGACTCTGGAGTGAGGTTGTACTGTTGGATCAGGGCCCGCTTGATGGTGTCGTAGCCCTGATCTGCCTCAGCAGGCAAGTCCCCAAGGATATCCAGGGCCTTACCCCTTAAACGGGGGGTCAGGTATTTGGCCCACTGGTCCTTGTCCAGATGGTGCTGCAGGCAAGTCCGTTCAAAAGCAGTCAAGAAAGAGTCCAAGTCTCCATCCTTCTCCAGCACTGGGAAGTCCTCAACATGGACCTTTGGAAGTTTGGTGTCTTGAAGGTCACGTGTGGCTGATGAGGGCCGGAGCTGAGCTAGCTGCAGCTGGTGGTCACGGTCTGCCTGTTGCCGTCGCTCCGCAGCCTCACGCTCTGCCTGGCGCTCTTCACGCGCTGCCTGCCGCTCTGCCCTGCGCTCTGCCAGGAGTTCCTTGTAGCCCTCCTGGTCTCCAGCGTGGAGAAGGGCCATAGCCATTTGAAGAAGGCTATCCGAGCCTCCCAGGCTCGGTGGAATGGCACGTGGTGATCTGCGGCCCGCTGCGGAGCCTGGTGATTCACTGTCCATTGCAGAGCGGAGGGCTGGCATCTGGCTCGTTGAGGACCCTTGGGTGAGCTGCTCCTCATCTTGTCCATAATTGCCAGGTTGTGTGCTGTCCTCTGCAGAACGGTTTTCTGGCGTCGAGCTCCTGGAGGACTCGTGGGCAACCTCCTCATTACTGTCCACAGCACCGTCCTCCCTCTCTTCGGCTCCTGCTTTAGCATTGGCCAGTTGCATAGCTCTGCTCCTGGTGCCATCAGCCATTCTTGCAGACTTTTGGTCACTGACACAGAACTGACACCTGATGCACCCACACACCTTACAGTATCTGCACTCTGACACTCTAGTGTTGAGCTAGTCTGAAGACCCCAGCAGCCACAGCTGCTGCAGGCAGTCTTTAGTGTCTGGGAGTATGGGTCTCACACTCACACACACTATTATCTCGATCCCACCGCTATGCCACCAATATGTCACGAACCACCGGGGGGGTCACTCAGAAATCCCCCGCGCTGGCTACCAGTACGTCACGATCGGGGGGTAACAAGCAGGAGTCAACCCTCCTTTATACCTCCCGACCGACAGGCAGAGCACGTGACGCGCTCTCTAGCGCCCCTCTTATAGTCAGGCCGATTATGGAATTGCCCGACAATAAGCAAGGAGGCCGCTATACTACTTATGCCGATTATTGAAGGGTCCCCGGTGAGAGTAGGGTATATATTCCCCCGACCTCCGCGGGCGGAATATATAAAACCTCCCCGAATCTCACTGGCCTCCCCACAATAATCCTTGGCACAACTCGCTGCCACCAACCGCTTCACGGTAACTATTAGCCGAACACACAGACGTGGGATTCAAGATCGAGATAACAGAACAGCCCAAGATTAATTATATAATTTAATCAGCCTAAAGCACACTAGAAACTACAATATATACAATATGGAATCTACAGAATATACATAGGTCAGAGTACAGTTACAGATAAAGCATGGTTTACAAACAGGCATACACAGTTCCAGCAGTTACCTTGTGCGTCTGGCCACAGGGGGGCACTGTAGACCAGGTTTCTAGGATCCTTCCCACAGATGTTTCCTACACGTGACCCCCGGCGAAAGAACACTGGAAAATGGCCGAAGTAGGGTTATCAACCTGGGCAAATCCAGGTCCCCTCCTACCTTAGTGACCTCAGAGGGAGCACTGCTCCACCCCTGGCTGGAGTTATGGACAATATCCACAACAGGGGATATGGCCATAACTTGGCCTGGGAGCGTCGTAGGCAGACGCCAACGCTCTCATTGTGACAGTTATGAATTTAGCTACAGAACGAGAGGACTCATGACTTGTCTACTAGTTCCCCATTGGCTGATATCACGCCTGGGGTATTTCCCCAGGTCCTGCTCCCATAAAAAGGGTGTGCCAGCATCGTCCGCATGCGGAGACACCATTTTTATGGTTGCCATATTTATCGGAAATATGGCTTGCGAGATATGAACCATATTTTACTGGAGTCGTCCTGTCTGGATACTTCCATAGCCTTGCTAATTAGATAGCAGCCCCTACCACAGGGTCACGGCAGGGAGTCATCCTGTGTCCATTGTTCCCACATCATCTAATCTCCATATCACAGGAGATGGCCATGGGATGTGTTGCTAGGATGTGACACCTTCCAAGATGTTGGACATTGAGAACAAGAAGGGAGGGGGCACGGCCATGGAGTGATGAGAGCGATTATGACTGGAAATCATAATTTCTCTTCATATCCCAGGATTTGCCTCACAACGGAACTATAAGAAAAAGAATTTACGGTAAGTAACAAAATTCTCTTTTTCTTTATCGTTCCTATGGGAGACCCAAACCATGGGACGTTCAAAAGCAGTCCATGGGTGGGAATAAACAGACAACTGAGAAGCAGGCAAACCTAACTTCACAAATGGGCGACAGACGCCGGAAAAATGCGTCTGCCCAAGCCCACGTCTGCCAAAGCATGAGCATGAATTGGGTAGTGCTTCGAAAAAGTATGCAGACTAATTCGAGCTGCAGTCTGACAGACCTACTGAGCCGTAACCTGGTGCCTGAAAGCCCAAAAAAAGGCGCCGACAGGTCTGACCAAATGTGCTCTGATCCCCGGCGGGGAAGGCACTTGAGTACACTCGTAGGTCTCGGAAATGGCCGACCTAAGCCAACATCAGGGTCGGCTCATATGCCGAGAGACCGCTACGCTGACGAACAGTCAGCACCAGAGAGGTGCACCGCCTAATAACGGCGGTGCGAGACACATAGATCCAGGGCGCCCGCACCAGATCCAGGATATGCAACGCTTCCTCAAGCGATGAACAGGAGCCGGACAAAAGGAAGGCAGGAAAATTGCCCCGGATAAGGTGGAAGCAGAAACCACCTTAGGGAAAAAAGTCCGGAGTCGGACGAAGACCACCTTGTCTTGATGCAAAAGACCAAAAAAAGGGGGCGACTCCGAGAGAGTGCAGCCAGAACTCTCTGGCGGGAAATTATAGCCACTAGAAAGAGTACTTTCTGTGAAAGATGAAACAAAGAAACCTCCCCAAGAGGCGCAAAGGGGGGTTTCCGGGAACCGGGAGGACCGGATTAAGGTCCCAGGTCTCCATAGGCCGCCGGAAAGGCGGAATGATGTGAGATGCGCCCTTAAAGGAGCGCACCGGAGCCAGCCGGACGATACGCCGCTGGCACATACTGACAGAGCCGAGACCTGTCCCTTAATGAGGGATAGTCCTAGCTGTAGACCTGACTGTGGAAGGGACAGGAGGGTCGGCAAGGCCAAAAAGGTCAAAGGACACTTTGGAGCTCGAGTCATAGCGGAGATGACTTCAGGAAGGATATCAGAAGTCGCCAAGATCCAGGACTCAAGAGCTACGCCGTCAATCTGAGAATCCAGAATTCTGACGGGAAAAACGGACCTCTTGAGAAAAGGTCTGAACGGTCCGGAAGATGCCATGGCAACCCAACGGACAGAAGGAGCAGGTCAGAGTACGAAGCCTGCTTGGGTCAGTCTGGAAGAATGACCCGACGGCCCCCTTTACCGATCTTGCGTAGGACTCTGGACAAGAGGTAGAGGGAGAAATTCGAAAAGAGACAAAGCTGGGATCAAACATGAACCAGTGTGTCTACCGCAAAACCTGAGGATTGTGGACCACGGTTGGACAGCTGAAATAGCCTGCCTCGTAGTTTTCACATCTAGGATGTGGACTGCGGATACGGTGGACTAGGAGTCCCTTGTCCACTGAAGAATGTTGAGACGCCAAGATTGCCAGGCGGCTGAGTGTCCCGCCCTGGAAGCTGATGTAGGAAAACGCTGTCACGTTGTCCGACTGGACTCGAATGTGCCTAGCCGCCCACAGATGGTGAAGGCTTAGAGAGCCAGAAATACAGCTCTGATTTCCAGCACATTGATCCAGAGGGCTGATTCGGACAGAGTCCAAGCGCCCTGCGCTCCACGGTGGAGATATACTGCTCCCAAGGCGGATAGGCTAGCATCCTGGTGAGGATCACCCGGGACGGGCCAGAAAGGAGCGCCCCTGAGACAGAGTGGCCGAAGCCACCACTGAAACGAGCCCCTGGTCAGTGGCGAAGCCACCACCCCGTGGGAGGATTGAGTTCGCTTGTACAGCGGAAAACATCCAGTCTCAGAGGACGCAGGAGAAACTGGGCAAGGAACCGCTTCCATTGACGCCCTGAGAACCTCTGGTTCGAAGTCAGAGTGGACTTGGACAGAAAGACAAGCCACCCGAATAGGTCAGAGTGGCGAGAGTGAGCGAAGCACTCTGCTAAGAGTCAGCACTGGATGAAGCCCCGACAAGAAGGCCGTCCAGGGCAAAAGATCACTGCCAAACCCTAGGGGGGCAGGACCCTAATCACAGCTGCCCCAATGAGAATACTCGAGGGGCCTTGGCTAACCCCAAGGGAAGAGCCACGAATTGGACCACTCCGATTGTCAAAACGTAGTCAACGCTGGTGTGAAACTGCGATTGACTCCTGCCGATAGGCATCTCTGATGCCGATGGCTGCTAGGGAATCTCCTTGGGTTCTTGATTGATCCGGTGAAAAAAACACACGGAACAAAACCGAGACTCCATGTGAAAACGCCCCACCTGGCTATGCTTGAAAAGCTAAAGATCCAGGTCGGAAGGCACCGCCCTCTTCGGGGACTAGGAATAGATTTAAGCAAAAATCTCAGAACCGTTCCCAGTCGGGAACCGGTACAATTACTCCATTAGCCAGCAAGAAAAGCCACGGCCTGTGAGAAGGCGGCGGCCTTGGAGCCGGGAGGAGTTGACAGAAAAAATCTGTTTGGCGGGTGGACAGAAGTCCATCCTGTAGCCAAGGGAGATATAATCTCGCCCCCACTGAACGGAGACGTGTTAGAACCCTACGTCGCCAAGTGGAGAGAGCCTGCCACCGACCAAGGAGGTTGTTGGCGTGGCTAAATAGCTCGGAGGAAGCTGACTCAGTGACAGCATCTCCTGCGGTCTTCTGAAGACGCAGCTTCGAGCCATTTGGTTCTATGAACCTAGGCCGAGCTAGAGGACGATCAGATGGAGGAACGGAAACCACCGAAACCTCAACTGATTCCTGCCCTGGACAGGTTCCCTGGTTTAGGTTTGTGGCAAGGAAGAACACTCCCCGCCAAGAGCTTCCTTAATTTCACCCAGTTGGTTCCGCGGAAACTGGTCCCACCAAGGGGGAGCCCAGCAAGGAACCTCCATAGAGGCATCTGCCTTCCAATTCCGAAGCCACAGGAGCCTGCGGATAGCGAGGAAGGTAGCCCAGACCACCGCCGTGCGGCGTCCAGCATGGCAGACCTGGCAGAGGATGAAAAGACTGAAGTCTGGAAGTTCAGGCAACCGTTTTGGGCATAGAGTCCCTGTGAGAGAATGCATCTCCTCCAGAGAAGCAGAGAAGGTACAAAAAAAAAAAACCGCACTGCTGTAAAGCTGAGGAGAACGAAGCTCCTGCCGTCCCCATACCGACTTGGCCCAAAGGACAACCGGGCGGACCGCAGAACCTTAAGTGAGGAGCCATCAGCCACTGACATAACGGTCCGGGCTGAGCCACCTGAGGTGAATGAGCCCACTCCTTGACCACCATTGGTGGACAGGGGAAACACAGTCCTCAGAATCACGCTTCATGGGAAGCGACTGTCAGAGCGGACCCTGGGCTAGTCACAGGGGCCTGAAAACTGGAGTGGTTAAGGAACACACGTTGTGTTCACCTAGATAAGGTAACACCGGCGGATTGAGGTCCAGTACAAAATTAATGTACCGTAGAATCCATATAGAGGTGCCGTCAGCCACTGATACAACTAACCGGGCTGAAAGTCTAGACACCGGAGTGGCTACCCTTGGCGAATGAGTACACTCCTTGACCACCTCTGATGGGAGGGGGAGACAGGCAGCAGAACCCCGCTGTGGGGTCTGCAGGATAGGCTGTGGGCTTGGACGCAGCGGGCTGAAAACTGGAGTGGTTAAGGAACACACTCCTCGTCCTGTTAAAGGTATACTGATGCCTTTCTGCCAGCGGGGAATACTCCCCTGATCAGGCGGATGGAGGTCCAGTACAAGAATAATGGACGCAATCCAATCATTCGCATCTGCGTCACCTACGGACGGATCAATGTACATAAAGTAGCGTCCGTGCCCGTGGTAGAGACATCCTCCTCGTCCAGTGAGTCAGCTCGTAATCGGAGCTGCGGGACGGGGAGGACAGGGGACCCTGCGTCTCCCTGTCAGGAGGACGGGGTCTGAGCCCAGAAGGAGAGTCCCTTGTGAGCTTTGCTGAGCGAAGCAGAAAATGCCCTGAGAAGGGGGCTGCATGCTCAGCAGATGCCGGGACAGCCGACCCCTGGAAATAGGATTCCCACGGGGGTCAGCCACCGAAACCGGAGCAGCTGGAGGGACCATTAATGAGCCCCCATGCTGAGGGGCCACAGTGGTTATGAGCTCGGTATAGCCGTACGAGACTACCTGCAGTGGATAATAAAAAACAGCCTGCAGCCTCGCTCTGTGAGACATGCTGCAGAGGTGGGGGCTCTGTCTAGAATGTCTAGAATACCCAAGACAGGGGTTCAGCCTGGGGAGACTCCCGGCTGAGGCATCTTGACCACCATCCACCACATAAGAACCATTACAGTGTGCCGGTTCAGGCAATATGAGGTTACATGCAGAACATGTAGTGTACAGCCTTGGAGCTTTGCTGCTAGAGTGAGACATGCTGCTGAGGAGGAGGTTCTATGATAAAGAATTAACTCCTTCAGAATGCCCTGAGAGTGTATAAAAGTGCACAACCAGAGGTTGTGACTTATCAGGCCACTATTATGAGTGCCATTCGAATTCCAAGCCTGGACCCCCAGCCAGTATTCACTCCCTCTGCTGCAGAGCAGCCAGCGCCGACCAGTGTACTAAGACGCTGAGAAAATGGCGCCAGAGTGAGGGGGGAGGGCGGGGGTTAACCCAGGAGCGGGAATCGGAGGGCGAAGGAGATGTACAGGGGAGGGAATCATCTCCTCAAAAAGGAGCGTCCTCCCCTGTGCAGAGCGGCCGGCGGGCGGCTCTGCAGTGTCCCCCTGCATGACTGACATGCAGGGGAACGAAACGAAACTAGGCCGCGGCTGAAGCCGGGGCCTAGAGTTATGCATGCGGCCGAGAATCAGGCATCATCGGCGCGGTTCTCAGTAAAAACCGTGGAACCGGCCGGAAACACAGTAAAAAAGCAGCATTATCAAGCAATCACTGTTCCCCCCAATAAAAGTGCCCCACATTGCAGAAGGACCCTCTGAATAAACGTCTCTATACTTAGCTTTGAGACGCAGGGCCCAGTCCCTGTGGGGTGGGGGTCAGTGCTCCGTCCAGCAGGGTCCTGCAAAAGGGCTGCGGATGGAGGCCGGTCTCCTGCAAGGCAGTGAGAACCGTGTTGGCTCTAACTTCAAGCCAGAGCCCCTAAGGGATGGTGAAGGAGCGCGGCATGAAGGGATCCTGCCCTGAAGTCAATCTTAACAGCACCGCCGCCAGGGGGGTGAGAAGGGACATGCCGGGAGTCCAGTGGACCCGCTTTTCTTCCAAATCTTTAGAAAAATGAAAAATCAAAAAAGGATGCATGTGTGTGTGTGGATCCTCCTGACACAAAGCAAGAAACTGGTTAGATCTGGCTAGCAGGGGGTGTATATGCTAGGAGGGAGGAGCTACACGTTTTTGAGTGTAGTAACTTTGTGTGGCCTCCGGGGGCAGTAGCTATACACCCATGGTTTGGGTCTCCCATAGGAACGATAAAGAAGAAGGGAATTTTGTTTACTTACCGTAAATTCCTTTTCTTCTAGCTCCAATTGGGAGACCCAGACAATTGGGTGTATAGGCTATGCCTCCGGAGGCCACACAAAGTATTACACTAAAAGTGTAAAGCCCCTCCCCTTCTGCCTATACACCCCCCGTGCTCTCACGGGCTCCTCAGTTTTGGTGCAAAAGCAAGAAGGAGGAAAAAATTATAAACTGGTTTAAAGTAAATTCAATCCGAAGGAATATCGGAGAACTGAAACCATTCAACATGAACAACATGTGTACACACAAAAAACAGGGGCGGGTGCTGGGTCTCCCAATTGGAGCTAGAAGAAAAGGAATTTACGGTAAGTAAACAAAATTCCCTTCTTCTTTGTCGCTCCATTGGGAGACCCAGACAATTGGGACGTCCAAAAGCAGTCCCTGGGTGGGTAAATAATACCTCATAATAGAGCCGTAACGGCTCCGTCCTACAGGTGGGCAACCGCCGCCTGAAGGACTCGCCTACCTAGGCTGGCATCTGCCGAAGCATAGGTATGCACCTGATAGTGTTTCGTGAAAGTGTGCAGGCTCGACCAGGTAGCCGCCTGACACACCTGCTGAGCCGTAGCCTGGTGCCGCAAGGCCCAGGACGCTCCCACGGCCCTGGTAGAATGGGCCTTCAGCCCTGAGGGAACCGGAAGCCCCGAGGAACGATAAGCTTCGAGAATTGGTTCCTTGATCCACCGAGCCAGGGTTGATTTGGAAGCTTGTGTCCCTTTACGCTGGCCAGCGACAAGGACAAAGAGTGCATCCGAGCGGTGCAGGGGCGCCGTACGAGAAATGTAGAATCTGAGTGCTCTCACCAGATCTAACAAGTGCAAATCCTTTTCACATTGGTGAACTGGATGAGGACAAAAAAAGGGTAAGGAGATATCCTGATTGAGATGAAAGGGGGATACCACCTTAGGGAGAAATTCCGGAACCGGACGCAGAACCACCTTGTCCTGGTGAAACACCAGGAAAGGGGCTTTGCATGACAACGCTGCTAGCTCCGACACTCTCCGTAGTGAAGTGACTGCTACTAGGAAAACCACTTTCTGCGAAAGGCGTGAGAGAGAGATATCCCTCATTGGCTCGAACGGTGGTTTCTGAAGAACCATCAGCACCCTGTTCAGATCCCAGGGTTCTAACGGACGCTTGTAAGGAGGGACGATGTGACAAACCCCCTGCAGGAACGTGCGTACCTGTGGAAGTCTGGCTAGGCGCTTCTGAAAAAACACAGAGAGCGCAGAGACTTGTCCCTTAAGGGAGCCGAGCGACAAACCCTTTTCCAATTCGGATTGAAGGAAGGACAGAAAAGTGGGCAAGGCAAATGGCCAGGGGGAAAAACCCTGAGCAGAGCACCATGACAGGAATATTTTCCACGTCCTGTGGTAGATCTTGGCGGACGTTGGTTTCCTAGCCTGTCTCATAGTGGCAATGACCTCTTGAGATAATCCTGAAGACGCTAAGACCCAGGACTCAATGGCCACACAGTCAGGTTGAGGGCCGCAGAATTCAGATGGAAAAACGGCCCTTGAGACAGCAAGTCTGGTCGGTCTGGTAGTGCCCACGGTTGGCCCACCGTGAGATGCCACAGATCCGGGTACCACGACCTCCTCGGCCAGTCTGGAGCGACGAGGATGGCGCGGCGGCAGTCGGCCCTGATCTTGCGTAACACTCTGGGCAACAGTGCCAGAGGAGGAAACACATAAGGGAGTTGAAACTGCGACCAATCCTGAACTAAGGCGTCTGCCGCCAGAGCTCTGTGATCGTGAGATCGTGCCATGAATGCCGTGACCTTGTTGTTGTGCCGGGACGCCATTAGGTCGACGTCCGGCATCCCCCAGCGGCAACAGATCTCCTGAAACACGTCCGGGTGAAGGGACCATTCCCCTGCGTCCATGCCCTGGCGACTGAGAAAGTCTGCTTCCCAGTTTTCTACGCCCGGGATGTGAACTGCGGAGATGGTGGAGGCCGTGGCTTCCACCCACATCAAAATCCGCCGGACTTCCTGGAAGGCTTGCCGACTGCGTGTTCCGCCTTGGTGGTTGATGTAAGCCACCGCTGTGGAGTTGTCTGACTGAATTCGGATCTGCTTGCCTTCCAGCCACTGCTGGAACGCTTTTAGGGCAAGATACACTGCCCTGATCTCCAGAACATTGATCTGAAGGGAGGACTCTTGCTGAGTCCACGTACCCTGAGCCCTGTGGTGAAGAAAGACTGCTCCCCACCCTGACAGACTCGCGTCCGTTGTGACCACCGCCCAGGATGGGGGTAGGAAGGATTTCCCCTTCGATAATGAAGTGGGAAGAAGCCACCACCGAAGGGAAGCTTTGGTTGCCTGAGAGAGGGAGACGTTCCTGTCGAGGGACGTCGACTTCCTGTCCCATTTGCGTAGGATGTCCCATTGAAGAGGACGCAGGTGAAACTGCGCGAAAGGGACTGCCTCCATTGCTGCCACCATCTTCCCTAGGAAGTGCATGAGGCGCCTCAAGGGGTGTGACTGACCTTGAAGGAGAGATTGTAACCCTGTCTGCAGTGACCGCTGTTTGTTCAGCGGGAGCATCACCATCGCTGAGAGGGTATGAAACTCCATGCCGAGATATGTCAGCGATTGGGCCGGTGTCAGATTTGACTTTGGAAAATTGATGATCCACCCGAAACTCTGGAGAGTCTCCAGAGTAGCGTTGAGACTGTGTTGGCATGCCTCTTGAGAGGGTGCCTTGACCAGCAGATCGTCTAAGTAAGGGATCACCGAGTGACCCTGAGAGTGGAGGACCGCAACTACTGTAGCCATGACCTTGGTGAAAACCCGTGGGGCTGTCGCCAGGCCGAACGGCAGTGCCGCGAACTGAAGGTGTTCGTCTCCTATGGCGAAGCGCAGGAAGCGCTGATGCTCTGGAGCAATCGGTACGTGGAGATAAGCATCTTTGATATCGATCGATGCAAGGAAATCTCCTTGGGACATTGAGGCGATGACGGAGCGGAGGGATTCCATCCGGAACCGCCTGGTCTTTACGTGTTTGTTGAGCAGTTTTAGGTCCAGGACAGGACGGAAAGACCCGTCCTTCTTTGGAACCACAAACAGGTTGGAGTAAAAACCGTGACCCTGTTGCTGAAGAGGAACCGGGACCACCACTCCTTCTGCCTTCAGAGTGCCCACTGCCTGCAGAAGAGCATCTGCTCGCTTGGGAGGCGGAGATGTTCTGAAGAATCGAGTCGGAGGACGAGAGCTGAACTCTATCCTGTAACCGTGAGACAGAATGTCTCTCACCCAACAGTCTTTTACCTGTGGCAGCCAGGTGTCGCAAAAGCGGGAGAGCCTGCCACCGACCGAGGATGCGGTGTGAGGAGGTCGTAAGTCATGAGGAAGCCGCCTTGGTAGCGGCACCTCCGGCGGTCTTTTTAGGGCGTGACTTAGACCGCCATGAATCGGAGTTCCTCTGATCCTTCTGAGGCCTTTTGGACGAGGAGAATTGGGACCTGCCCGCACCCCGAAAGGACCGAAACCTCGACTGTCCCCTCCTCTGTTGGGGTATGTTTGGTCTGGCCTGGGGTAAGGATGTTTCCTTTCCCTTGGATTGTTTGATGATTTCATCCAATCTCTCACCAAACAAACGGTCGCCAGAAAATGGCAAACTGGTTAAGCACTTTTTGGAAGCCGAATCTGCCTTCTATTCCCGTAGCCACAAGGCCCTGCGTATTGCCACCGAATTGGCGGATGCTACCGCCGTACGGCTCGCAGAGTCCAGGACAGCATTAATAGCGTAGGACGCAAATGCCGACGTTTGAGAGGTTATGGACGCCACTTGCGGCGCAGACGTACGTGTGAGTGCGTCAATTTGCGCTTGACCCGCTGAGATAGCTTGGAGTGCCCATACGGCTGCGAATGCTGGAGCAAAAGACGCGCCGATAGCTTCATAGATGGATTTCAACCAGAGCTCCATCTGTCGGTCAGTGGCATCCTTGAGTGAAGCCCCATCTTCAACTGCAACTATGGATCTAGCCGCCAGTCTGGAGATTGGAGGATCCACCTTGGGACACCGAGTCCAGCCTTTGACCACGTCAGGGGGGAAGGGATAACGTGTATCCTTAAGGCGCTTGGAAAAACGCTTATCTGGACAAGCTCGGTGTTTCTGGACTGCCTCTCTGAAGTCAGAGTGGTCCAGAAACATACTCGTTGTACGCTTGGGAAACCTGAAACGGAATTTCTCCTGCTGAGAAGCTGACTCCTCTACTGGAGGAGCTGAGGGAGAAATATCCAACATTTGATTGATGGACGCGATAAGATCATTCACTATGGCGTCCCCATCAGGCGTATCAAGGTTGAGAGCGGCCTCAGGATCAGAATCCTGATCAGCTACCTCCGCTTCATCATACAGAGAGTCCTCCCGCTGAGACCCTGAACAATGTGATGATGTCGAGGGAATTTCCCAGCGAGCTCGCTTAAGCGGTCTGGGGCTGCGGTCCGTGTCAGAGACCTCACCCTGGGATCTATGAGATACCCCGGGAGGACATTGTTGTTCCAACTGAGGGGGACCAGGGAGCAATGATTCCACAGTGCCCATGGTCTGAGATACCGTTCTGGACTGCAAAGCTTCTAGTATCTTAGCCATAGTCTCAGAAAGTCTATCAGTAAAAACTGCAAACTCCGTCCCTGTCACCTGGACAGTGTTAGCAGGTGGTTCCCCCTGGGCCACCCTTAGCAGAGGCTCCGGCTGAGCAAGTGCCACAGGGGCCGAGCATTGCACACAATGAGGGTCAGTGGAACCTGCCGGTAGTATAGCCGTACATGCGGCGCAGGCAGCATAGTAAGCCTGTGCTTTGGCACCCTTGCTTTTTGCGGACGACATGCTGTTGTCTCCTCTGAGCAATCCAGGAGGGTATATAGCCAAAAATCAACCGTGCACCATACAGTGTAAAGTATAGCCTATAATCATATAATCTATAAGTACACTTCTGCACTAGTGGGGCCAGCACCTCAGGTGCTGCTTACCGCCCGCTTAAAGCGGTTGTGTGGTCACCAGAATCCCAGCCTGGGTCTCCCAGAGCTTGTCTCCCCTCTTCAGCATCAGAAGAGCTGACAGGAATGGCTGCCGGCGTCCTGAGGAGAGGAGGGGGCCGTGGGCGTGCCCTAGAAAGTGCGGGAATCTGGTGCCCCACTGTGCACAGTGAGGGGGGTGGAGTATGCAAAGCATGTTCCAGCCCTCAGTGCTGACGTCCTGTACAGCGTCCCGCCCTTCCCCTGACTGGCAGGCCTGGGGGCGGGAAAAGAGTGAGACTAGGCCGCAAAAGCCGGGGACTAAAGTTATAAGCGCGGCCGGCGTATAAGCGCGGTCGGCGCGGTAGTCCCCGGCGTACTAACATTCCCAGCCGCGCTGCCATGTGAAATGGCAGCGCGCGGTCAGCGCGGTAGTCCCCAGTAAACTAACACACCCAGCCACGCTGCAGTGTGTGATGGCACAAGCGCGGTCAGCGCTGCGGTCCCCGGTGCACTAACACACCCAGCAATGCTGGAGTGTTTCTGTGCGCGGTCCCCACGGGGACACAGAGTACCTCAAAGTAGCAGGGCCTTGTCCCTGACGATACTCGGCTCCTTGTCCAGCAGAGTCCCCAGGAACTGTGGATGGAGCACGGTCTCAGTGCCTGGAGACCGATAGGATCCCACTTCACCCAGAGCCCTAAAGGGGATGGGGAAGGAAAACAGCATGTGGGCTCCAGCCTCCGTACCCGCAATGGATACCTCAACCTTAACAACACCGCCGACAAGAGTGGGGTGAGAAGGGAGCATGCTGGGGGCCCTGTTATGGGCCCTCTTTTCTTCCATCCGACATAGTCAGCAGCTGCTGCTGACTAAGCTGTGGAGCTATGCGTGGATGTCAGCCTCCTTCGCACAAAGCATGAAAACTGAGGAGCCCGTGAGAGCACGGGGGGTGTATAGGCAGAGGGGGAGGGGCTTTACACTTTTAGTGTAATACTTTGTGTGGCCTCCGGAGGCATAGCCTATACACCCAATTGTCTGGGTCTCCCAATGGAGCGACAAAGAAATTCTTATTTTCGAAAGTCGCTATGTGAAAATGGGGCTAGAACGGGGTATTGCCACCTTCTACATTTAAAGGGGTCGTCCACTACTTTGACATTGATGGCCTATTCTTATGATAGGTTATCAATGTCTGATCGGCCGGGGTCCGACACCCTGCACCCTCGCCGATCAGCTGTTCTTGGCAGCAGGAAATGCTCAGTTCCGGCATTGCTCCGTTAGCGGCCAAGGCTGGGTAATGCACATCCACCTCATATTCTAATTAATAGGAGGCAGATGTGCAGTCTCTGGCCTTGGCCGCTATTCGAAGACAGAGCTGCTCGGAACTTAGCATTTCCGGCTGTCTGCTACCGCCGGGACCAAGAACAGCTGATTGGCGGAGGTGCGGGGTGTTGTACCCTGTCGAATAAATATTGATGACCTATCCTAGGGATACGCCATCAATGTCAAAGTAGTTGACATCCCCTCTAAGGCATGCAATGGGGTATACCCTTAAATATACAAAAGATATACCAAAACCAACCTGAATATTAACAACAGCGGACAAGTTATGCACTATTGGCAGAGGAAAGATGGTGCTCCAAAAAATGAAATTACCAACTTAAAATTTCAAAAACACTACAAATCAAAGGGATTCTCCTGAAGGGGTTTTCCTATTTTTGGAAAATCACAGCCCACTAGCGGCAATATGTAAAAAAAAAAAAAAAAATGCCAACCTGTGCTTTATTCACCCTCCCTCGGTCCAATGCCAAGTATCTGATGCTGATGTCTGTTAATGTGTACTCCGCTGATATCACATCAATAGCGCTGCAGCCAATCAACGAGACATCAGGCTGTAGACAATAACAGACACCAGGAACAGAGGCAGAGCGCTGGACCCGGAGAGGGTCAGTAAAGAATCATTATTTGAAATAAACTAAAGTCGGGAGACAGGAATTTTTCGAAACATCACGGTTACTTACCGGTAGCCGTTTTTTCCAGAACCCATGACAGCACCATGTGATTATAAGGGTGCTGTCATGGGTGAGGGGAAAACACCACGGTTACTTACCGGTAGCCAGTTTTTCCCCTCACCCATGACAGCACCATGTGATTATAAGGGTTCTGTCATGGGTGAGGGGAAAACACCACGGTTACTTACCGGTAGCCGTTTTTTCCAGAACCCATGACAGCACCCTTATAATTATGTGGTGCTGTCATGGGTGAGGGGAAAAACTCCTTTAAGAAATTATCCAAGTTTGCATAAAAAATGGGCCAAAATTAAATGTGTAACTGATGACGTTGATTTTTAATGATGAACGTTTTTTTTTAGTTGTGATACCTCATACAGATGCCTGATTCCAGTTTACAGCACATACCTCATCCACCAAGAGATACGTCTTCCTGAGCATGTTTTTTCTCAAAGAATCCACATCCTGTAACAAACAAAGACTTGAAGGGAAATGCTGGTTCTACATTATATTCTTAGTAAAATGTTAAGATACTAAGATACATGGTTGTAATATTCATGGACTCTCCTGTCATTATCGAACAGTAATGGTGCAACGCTGTGAAGCATTCACAATTCTTGTGCTTTTCATGTATAAACTGCTTAGAAGGGTTTTATAATAGAGGTCCTGATCCAAATCATATTTGGGCGGCATGGTGGCTCAGTGGTTAGCACTGCAGCCTTGCAGCGCTGGGGTCCTGGGTTCAATTCCCACCAAGGACAACATCTGCAAGGAGTTTATGTTCTCCCTGTGTTTGCGTGGGTTTCCTCCAGGGTCTCCGGTTTTCTCCCACACTCCAAAAACATACAGATAGGGATGTAGATTGTGAGCCCCAATGAAGACAGTAGGACCAATGTATGTAAAGCGCTGTAGAATTAATAGCGCTATATAAATTAATAAATTATTATTATTATATTTCCTCAGTTCCTCTGGCAATGGACAGAGCGGCACAATCAAGTGATGCTGATGCCGCTCTAATCATTGTCTATTGGACTGCAGGAGATCGCTGGTGGGGGTCCGAACACCGGGATCCGCATCAATCAGCAGATCGGGGAATTTTTATCCATTATAATATGAGGCAGCAAGGAATGAATGGAGCGGATTGGGGCATGTTCTGCCGATCGTTGCGGGTCCCTCCTATCCTGCAGATAGAGGATACATTTTTTCATCAGACAACCCTTTTACGTTGATGCTTTACTCAGCTCCAAAAAGGAAGCATATTACACGGGTACATTGAAAATTTCTAATATACGCTGTTAGAAAGCTGCCTCCAATTTGACCTATGTAAAATATCAGTGTGTACAGATTATGACCTCTGTCAGTAAATTGGAGACTTACTGACTTATTGCATGTATGCCTTGTGTTTTCTGTAATTATTATACCTGAGCAACACGATCTTGGGAAAAAATGAAAGTGTTCACGTGAGAAACTGCCACGACATACAGCACGGGACACCAGGTCTGACGGAGGGCTCCGGTCACTAAGGTCCGGAAATAGAGACGCAGGAGATTCAAGTTGTCTTCAGGAGGAGACGTGAACAAGGTCAGCGACACGGGAAACTAAAGGAGGAAAGAAATAAAAAAATAAAGAGAATTTTGTTTACTTACCGTAAATTCTTTTTCTTATAGTTCCGTCTTGGGAGACCCAGACCTTGGGTGTTTAAGCTTCTGCCTCCGGAGGACACACAAAGTACTACACCTAAAAGTGTAGCTCCTCCCTCTGAGCCTATACACCCCCTGGTGAGCCAGTCACAGCCAGTTTAGTGCAAAAGCTGAAGGAGAATAGCCACCCACAAGTAGAACAGAGCAAGAGCCGGAACAACCGGAGACTCTGTCCACGACAACAGCCGGTGATAACACGCGGAACAAGGAAATTGCCAACAGGCAACAGGGAGGGTGCTGGATCTCCCAAGACGGAACTATAAGAAAAAGAGAATTTTGTTTACTAACCGTAAATTCTTTTTCTTATAGTTCCGTATTGGGAGACCCAGACATTGGGTGTATAGCTTCTGCCTCCGGAGGACACACAAAGTACTACACTAAAAAAGTGTAGCTCCTCCCTCTGAGCATATACACCCCCTGGATAACCAAATCTAGCCAGTTTAGTGCAAAAGCTGAAGGAGAATAGCCACTCACAAGTAGAGACAGAGCAAAAACCGGAACAACCGGAGCCTCTGTCTACAACAACAGCCGGTGAAAACACGCCGACCAAGAAACTGCCAACGGGCAACAGGGAGGGTGCTGGGTCTCCCAATACGGAACTATAAGAAAAAGAATTTACGGTAAGCAAACAAAATTCTCTTTTTCTTTATCGTTCCTATGGGAGACCCAGACATTGGGACGTCTCAAAACAGTCCATGGGTGGGAATAAACAGAAAACTGGGAAGTAGGCAGAACCTAACTTCACAAATGGGCGACAGCCGCCTGAAGGATGCGTCTGCCCAAGCTCGCATCTGCTGAAGCATGAGCATGCACTTGGTAGTGCTTTGAAAAGGTATGTAGACTAGTCCAAGTGGCAGCCTGACAGACCTGCTGAGCCGTAGCCTGGTGCCTGAAAGCCCAAGAGGCACCGACAGCTCTGGTCGAGTGTGCCTTGATCCCCGGCGGGGGAGGCACCTGAGTACACTGGTAGGCATCGGAAATGGCCGACCTAATCCAACGAGCTAAAGTCGGCTTAGAAGCCGAGAGGCCCTTACGCCGACCTGTGGTTAGCACAAAAAGAGAGGTGCACCGCCTAAGAACAGCGGTGCGAGACACATAGATCCGGAGCGCCCGCACCAGATCCAGAGTATGCAACGCTTTTTCAAAGCGATGAACAGGAGCCGGACAAAAGGAAGGCAGGGAAATGTCCTGGTTAAGGTGGAAGGGAGAAACCACCTTAGGGAGAAAGTCCGGAGTCGGACGGAGAACCACCTTGTCTTGATGAAAAAACAAAAAAGGTGACTCCGAAGAGAGCGCAGCCAAATCAGAGACTCTCCTGAGGGAAGTTATGGCCACTAGAAAGACCACTTTCTGTGAAAGACGAGACAAAGAAACCTCCCTAAGAGGCTCATAGGGGGGTTTCTGCAAGGCCGTGAAGACCAGATTGAGGTCCCAGGGATCCAAGGGCCGCCGGTAAGGCGGAATGATGTGAGACGCGCCCTGCATGAAGGTGCACACCTGAGCCAGCCGGGCGATACGCCGCTGGAACAACACTGACAGAGCCGAGACCTGTCCCTTGAGGGAATTGAGGGATAGTCCTAGCTGCAGACCGGACTGTAGAAAGGACAGGAGGGTCGGCAAGGAAAAAGGCCAAGGAGCATGGCCGGAAGAGCGACACCAGGACAGGAAAATTCTCCAAGTCCTGTGATAGATTTTGGCCGAGGAAGACTTCCGAGCCCGAGTCATAGTGGAGATGACTTCAGGAGGAATACCAGAAGTCGTCAAGATCCAGGACTCAAGAGCCACGCCGTCAATCTGAGAGCCGCAGAATTCTGGCGGAAAAACGGACCTTGTGAGAGAAGGTCTGGACGGTCCGGGAGATGCCACGGCACCTCTACGGACAGATGGAGCAGGTCTGGGTACCAAGCTCGCCTGGGCCAGTCCGGAGCAATGAGGATGACCCGATGGCCCTCCATTCTGATCTTGTGCAGGACTCTGGGCAAGAGAGCTAGAGGGGGAAACAAATAGGACAGACGAAACTGGGACCAATCTTGAACCAGAGCGTCCGCTGCAAAGGCCTGAGGATCGTGGGAGCGAGCCACGTAAACCGGAACCTTGTTGTTGTGCCTGGATGCCATTAGATCCACTTCCGGAGTGCCCCACTTGCGGCAGATTGACCGAAACACTGCCGGATGCAGGGACCACTCGCCACTGTCCACGGTTTGACGGCTGAGATAATCTGCCTCCCAGTTTTCCACGCCTGGGATGTGGACTGCGGATATGGTGGACTTGGAGTCCTCCGTCCACTGAAGGATGCGTTGGACCTCCAACATTGCCAGGCGGCTGCGTGTCCCGCCTTGGTGATTGATGTAGGCAACCGCTGTCGCGTTGTCTGACTGGACTCGGATGTGCTTGCCCGCCAACAGGTGGTGAAAGGCTAAGAGAGCTAGAAGCACAGCTCTGGTTTCCAGCACATTGATCGAGAGGGCTGATTCGGACGGAGTCCAAGTGCCCTGCGCTCTGTGGTGGAAATATACCGCTCCCCAGCCGGATAGACTGGCATCCGTGGTGAGGATCACCCAGGACGGGGCCAGGAAGGAGCGTCCCTGAGACAGAGAATGGGGCCGAAGCCACCACTGAAGGGAGGCCCTGGTCTGTGGCGACAGAGCCACTAACCTGTGCAAGGAGGAAGTCCGCTTGTCCCAACAGCGGAGAATGTCCAGCTGCAGAGGACGCAGATGGAACTGGGCAAAGGGAACCGCTTCCATTGACGCCACCATCTGACCCAGCACCTGCATTAGGTGCCTGATGGAATGACGGCGGGGCCTCAGCAAAGAGCGCACCGCCAGAGGGAGGGACTGCTGTTTGACTAAGGGCAGCTTCACAAGTGCCGGCAGAGTCTCGAATTGCATCCCTAGGTACGTGAGCTTCTGGGTCGGAGTCAGAGTGGATTTGGGCAGATTGACCAGCCACCCGAATTGGACTAGAGTGGCGAGAGTGAGCGAGACACTCCGCTGACAGTCTGCACTGGATGAAGCCTTGACTAGAAGGTCGTCCAGGTAAGGAATCACTGCCAACCCCTGGAGGTGCAGAACCGCAACCACTGCTGCCATGACCTTGGTGAATACTCGAGGGGCCGTGGCTAACCCGAAGGGGAGAGCCACGAATTGGAAATGTTCCTTTCCGATTGCAAAACGTAGCCAACGCTGGTGTGAAACTGCAATTGGCACATGCAGATAGGCATCTCTGATGTCGATGGATGCCAGGAAATCTCCTTGGGTCATTGAGGCAATGACTGATCGCAGAGACTCCATGCGAAAATGCCGCACCTGAACATGCTTGTTGAGAAGCTTGAGATCCAGGATGGGCCGGAAGGAACCATCCTTTTTGGGAACCAGGAAGAGGTTGGAGTAAAAACCTCTGAACCGTTCCCGGGCGGGAACTGGTACAATTACTCCGTTGGCCTGCAAGGCTGCCACGGTCTGTGAGAAGGCGGCGGCCTTGGAGCAGGGGGGAGTTGAGAGAAAAAATCTGTTTGGCGGGCTGGAAGAGAATTCTATCCTGTAGCCGTGAGAAATGATCTCTCTCACCCACTGATCGGAGACCTGTTGAAACCAAGCGTCGCCAAAGTGGGAGAGCCTGCCACCGACTAAGGACGTTGCTGGAGCGGGCAGAGAGTCACGAGGAGGCTGCCTTAGTGGCAGGACCTCATGCGGTCTTCTGTGGACGCGATCTTGAGCGCCAGCTGGATTTCTGGTCCTTAGCTGAGTTAGCGGACGAGGCGGAGGGCTTAGAGGACGACCAGTTGGAGGAACGAAAGGAGCGAAACCTTGACTGAATCCTACCCTGGGCAGGTTTCCTGGTCTTGGTTTGTGGCATGGAAGTACTCTTCCCGCCAGTAGCCTCTTTAATAATTTCATCCAGCTGTTCACCGAACAGCCGGGAACCAGCAAAAGGGAGCCCAGCAAGGTACTTCTTTGAAGAAGCATCTGCCTTCCACTCTCGAAGCCACAAGATCCTGCGGATAACGAGGGAATTAGCCGAAGCCACCGCAGTGCGGTGAGAAGCCTCTAGCATGGCAGACATGGCATAAGAAGAAAAAGCTGAAGCTTGAGAAGTTAAGGCAACCATCTCGGGCATAAATTCCCTGATGAGGGAATGCATCTCCTCTAGAGAAGCAGAGATGGCTTTGAGGGCCCACACTGCTGCAAAAGTTGGGGAAAACGCGGCCCCCCGCCGCTTCATACACGGATTTGGCCAGAAGGTCAATCTGACGGTCAGTGGCATCCTTAAGGGAAGTGCCATCAGCCACCGACACAACAGTCCGGGCTGAGAGCCTAGACACCGGAGGGTCTACCTTTGGGGAGTGAGCCCACTCCTTGACCACCTCAGGTGGAAAGGGAAAACGGTCATCAGAACCACGCTTTGGGAAGCGTTTGTCAGGACAGGCCCTGGGTTTGGTCACAGCGGTCTGAAAACTGGAGTGGTTAAAGAACACACTCTTTACTCTCTTAGGCGAGGTAAACTGGTGCTTTTCTGCCAGAGAGGGTTGCTCCTCTGATACTGGAGGGTTGAGACCAAGTACAGAATTAATGGAAGCAATCAAGTCACTAAGTTCTGAGTCACCCTCGGAAAGATCAATGGGGCACATGGAGTTAGCCTCCAAGCCCCCTGTAAAGGCATCCTCCTCATCCTGCGAGTCCTCAACCCTTGAATCAGAGCCGCGGGATGAGTGGGGAGAGGAAACCCTGCAGCGCCTCTTAGGAGGACGGGGTCTGTGTCCTGATGATGAATCCTCTGTGAGCTCCAGTGGACGGAGGTCAGAGGATAGGGATCCTAAAGGACCCTTAGCAAGAGCATTAGAGGCACCCTGTGAAGGGGGCTGATGCATATTCATCAAAGTCCTGGACAGAAGTCCCATGGACTCAGCAAATGACTGGGAGATAGACCTAGAGAAGGACTCTACCCAGGCCGGGGGTTCAGCCACAGGTGCAGAAGCAGCTTGAGAGACCACTGGGGGTGAGACTCCAGGCTGAGGCACCTCCAAGTTAGAGCAGACATCACAATGTGGATAGGTGCTCGGTTCAGGCAGCAGGAGCTTACATGCAGCGCATGCAGTATAAAGCTTTGGAGCCTTGCTCCTCGTGTGAGACATGCTGCTGGAGTGGGGAAAACAGCTTCTACAAAGAGAATGAACCCCAGGGAGTATATTCAGAGGTCCACAACCAGAAACCGGCTGTGGCTTACCAGACCGCCGGAAGCGGTGTTGTGTGCCCTCCAGATCCCGAAGCCCGGACCCCCAATGTACAGCACCTCAGCAGGGATGCAGAGTGCAGGATGTCCCAGCGCAGAGTGAACCCTGTCCAAGAAAATGGCCGCCGGAGCAAAGAGAGGGGCCGGGACGGGGGCGTCCCTGTAGGAAAGCGGGATCTGGAGGGCCATAGAGGCCTGCAGGGGGGGAGTCACGCACAAGCAGTGAGGAGTGTCCCTCCCCTGTGCAGGACGGCCGCCGGGAGGAGCCGTGCCTGTCCATCTGCATGAATGACATGCGAGGGCAGGTAACAGAAACTAGGCCTCCGGCGAAGCCGGGGCCTAAATTTGAGCAGCAAGGCCGACGCGCAGGCACCATCGGCGCGGATCTCTGGCGAAAAGCCAGAGGACCCGCCGGAAATGTCAAAACAAATACAGCAAACACACTCTCCCCACACAATAAAGGACAGGGACCCCCAACATATGAACGTCTCAGGTACTTAGCTGCTGAGACGCAGGGCCAGGTCCCTGGGGATGAGTGCTCCGGTCCAGCAGGGTCCTCAAGGGGCTGTGGACGGAGAAGGGTCTCCTGCCAGGCATGGAGACCGCGCTGGCTCCCACTTCAATCCAGAGCCCAGGAGGGATGGTGAAGGAGCACGGCATGTAAGGCTCCAGCCTTGGAAATCAACCTTACAACACCACCGACGCAGTGGGGTGAGAAGGGATATGCCGGGAGTCCAGACGTGGACCCGCACTTCTTCAATCTTTTTCCCAAAAAAAAATCATATGAGAATGCATGTGTGGATGTATGTCCTCCTGAACACAAAGCGATAAACTGGCTGTGACTGGCTCACCAGGGGGTGTATAGGCTCAGAGGGAGGAGCTACACTTTTAGGTGTAGTACTTTGTGTGTCCTCCGGAGGCAGAAGCTAAACACCCAAGGTCTGGGTCTCCCAAAGGAACAATAAAGAAATATAAAATATACATGTCAGGTTTTCTATGCTGGCATATACTCCTGACCTGAGATGTGATTTGATTCAGTATTGTCCGAGTTTAACCTAAATACTAGTCAGACAGCCTTGTACTAGTATATATAGACCTACATTTATCAAAAATTCGAGAATTTATCCCAAATCTTTAGTGCATCACTACCATGTCAATGTCACACCTTAAAGGGAATCTGTCACCAGATTTTTCTTTTTAATATGACAGCAACAGAATGTAGGGGCTGAGACCCTGATTCCAGCAATGTATGACTTATTGGGCTGCTTGCTAGTTTGAATAAAATCTATGTTTTATTAAATGATTTCCACTAAAGGACTAGTTATCTTGTGTCTCTTGTTCTCCTGCTGTATAACTCCGCCCACATCACTGAATGGCAGCTGTCATACAGTGTACACAGAAATCTGCCAATCAGTGGTGTGGGCGGGGTTATACAGAGCTCAGCACAAGCTTCAGTTGTTAAGCTGGGTGGAGACTGAATACACATGAACTCTCAGTCTCTAGCTGGACTCGTGAAATGCTCAGGATTATGCAGCCATTCTGACATGGCTTTTTTAACGTAAATACACCAGTCTTGTCAGGTCTAATGATTTATTTAATAATGTAGGCAGTTTGTATTGTGAAATTCCTTACCTCTTCAAGGGGCACTGACAGAGATCTCAAGCTGGTAACGTGTTCCCCAAATAAAGCTTGCCTGAGCTGGACACTGAAACGTCTCTGTAAAGGAAGAAGTACAAATGTCCCAAATAAGGGGTCTCCAAAGGAAACTCCCTCAAACTGCTCCAAAAGGTCCATGTAAAAATCATAGAAAGAAGCCAGTCCAGGAAGAGGCACATCAAGCCTGAGTGAGTCCATGAATTTTGGCTGACAATAAAAAACAGTAAGAGCCGCTGCGTAGGAATGGACAGGGCCTTCTAAGAAGAGGTCACTGCCTGTGAGAAACACACAGGCCAGACGGGCTAGCTTTGCTGCGGTGGGGATACTATGTAAAGAGCTCGGGCGCCAAGTTTCCAAAAGAAAGAGCCACTGCAAGTTCCTAGTCACGGTGTTCACCAGATCAGGGGGCAAAGTGTTGACAATATTTCCTTTAGTTTCTGCATTGGTCACTTTATTATAAAGGTTAATTAATGGAAGGAACGACCAATCAGAGGGCAAAATTGGACCTCTGGCTTCTGGAAGCAAAGCAGTCTGGACAAAGCAAGTCCTTTCCTGGTAGACAACCCTGGAGTGATTGAGAGCTTGCTGTATGTGTGCAAAATGGGCCAGGTAGCAAGTCCGGATGGAAGGGAGATCTCTGTAGGCTTCTTCGAGCAGCGCACCACGACTGGGAGAGGCTGAAGTTGCAGCTACTGAACTAGGGAGTGATTGTTTAGCGTCAGATGTAATGTGCAAAATATCAGACAAATCAGCGGCTTGGGGACCTCCAGAGCTTCCTTCTCTGTGAAAAAAGAGGTCAGTGAATAGTTAAAACCAAAATCATTAATTCACATGTAAGTCTATGATAGTCTAAATATACCGCAAACAAAACGGGGGTCACCGAACCACGAAACCTTCATATGTCTGATTAGAGCATAAGACCATCAGAGACAATCATCGCTTATGGCCACAATGGATAGCCAATCTGCAAAAAATGGCGCACACTCTGCCAGACCTGGTGCATCGATGCAGTCGGAAATATGTGCATACCGTTGCTAATGGGGTTTTTTGACGATGTGATAAAAATGGCTGCCGTCACATATTTCAAACTGGAACCTGTACTAGTCACGTCTCAAGATGAATTTCAGCTTGAAGGACACCATTTGAAATATGTCTCAACTGTCAGAGGAGCAATACTCAGGCATGGAGCAGGGCTGGAGCAGGAGAACACAAAAAAAACCTCCGGTGACTTAGAACTTTTTTTTTCCCTGCTTTAGTCCTGCTCCATGTTCATTTAGTATCCATGCCCTGTTGTAAAGCTGTCAGACTGACTTAGAACAGGATGAGATTGAAAAAAAAGAGAATTTTGTTTACTTACCGTAAATTCTTTTTCTTATAGTTCCGTATTGGGAGACCCAGACATTGGGTGTATAGCTTCTGCCTCCGGAGGACACACAAAGTACTACACTAAAAAGTGTAGCTCCTCCCTCTGAGCCTATACACCCCCTGGAGAACCAGATCTAGCCAGTTTAGTGCAAAAGCTGAAGGAGAATAGCCACCCACAAGTAAGGAGAGAGCAAGAACCGGAACAACCGGAGACTCTGTCCACGACAACAGCCGGTGATAGCACGCGGAACAAGAAACTGCCAACAGGCAACAGGGAGGGTGCTGGGTCTCCCAATACGGAACTATAAGAAAAAGAATTTACGGTAAGTAAACAAAATTCTCTTTTTCTTTATCGTTCCTATGGGAGACCCAGACATTGGGACGTCTCAAAGCAGTCCATGGGTGGGAAATAAACAGAAAAACTGAGAAGTAGGCAGAGCCTAACTTCACAAATGGGCGACAGCCGCCTGAAGGATGCGTCTGCCCAAGCTCGCATCTGCCGAAGCAAGAGCATGCACTTGGTAGTGCTTTGAAAAGGTATGCAGGCTAGTCCAAGTGGCAGCCTGACAGACTTGCTGAGCCATAGCCTGGTGCCTGAAAGCCCAAGAGGCACCGACAGCTCTGGTCGAGTGTGCCTTGATCCCCGGCGGGGGAGGCACCTGAGAACACTGGTAGGCATCGGAAATGGTCGACCTAATCCAACGAGCTAAGGTCGGCTTAGAAGCAGAGAGGCCCTTACGCCGACCTGTGGTTAGCACAAAAAGAGAGGTGCACCGCCTAAGAGCAGCGGTGCGAGACACATAGATCCGGAGCGCCCGCACCAGATCCAGAGTATGCAACGCTTTTTCAAAGCGATGAACAGGAGCCGGACAAAAGGAAGGCAGGGAAATGTCCTGGTTAAGGTGGAAAGGAGAAACCACCTTAGAGAGAAAGTCCGGAGTCGGACGGAGAACCACCTTGTCTTGATGAAAAAACAAAAAAGGTGACTCCGAAGAGAGCGCAGCCAAATCAGAGACTCTCCTGAGGGAAGTTATGGCCACTAGAAAGACCACTTTCTGTGAAAGACGAAACAAAGAAACCTCCCTAAGAGGCTCAAAGGGGGGTTTCTGCAAGGCCGTGAGGACCAAATTGAGGTCCCAGGGATCCAAGGGCCGCCGGTAAGGCGGAATGATGTGAGACGCGCCCTGCATGAAGGTGCGCACTTGAGCCAGCCTGGCGATACGCCGCTGGAACAGAACTGACAGAGCCGAGACTTGTCCCTTGAGGGAATTGAGGGATAGTCCTAGCTGCAGACCGGACTGTAGAAAGGACAGAAGGGTCGGCAAGGAAAAAGGCCAAGGAGCATGGCCGGAAGAGCGACACCAGGACAGGAAAATTCTCCAAGTCCTGTGATAGATTTTGGCCGAGGAAGACTTCCGAGCCCGAGTCATAGTGGAAATGACTTCAGGAGGAATACCAGAAGCCGTCAAGATCCAGGACTCAAGAGCCACGCCGTCAATCTGAGAGCCGCAGAATTCTGGCGGAAAAACGGACCTTGTGAGAGAAGGTCTGGACGGTACAGAAGATACCACGGCACCTCTACGGACAGATGGAGCAGGTCTGGGTACCAAGCTCGCCTGGGCCAGTCCGGAGCAATGAGGATGACTCGATGGCCCTCCATTCTGATCTTGCGCAGAACTCTGGGCAAGAGAGCTAGAGGGGGAAACACGTAGGACAGACGAAACTGGGACCAGTCTTGAACCAGAGCGTCCGCTGCAAAGGCCTGAGGATCGTGGGAGCGAGCCACGTAAACCGGAACCTTGTTGTTGTGACGGGATGCCATTAGGTCCACTTCCGGAGTGCCCCACTTGCGGCAGATTGACTGAAACACTGCCGGATGCAGGGACCACTCGCCACTGTCCACGGTTTGACGGCTGAGATAATCTGCTTCCCAGTTTTCCACGCATGGGATGTGGACTGCGGATATGGTGGACTTGGAGTCCTCCGTCCATTGAAGGATGCGTTGAACCTCCAACATTGCCAGGCGGCTGCGTGTCCCGCCTTGGTGATTGATGTAGGCAACCGCTGTCGCGTTGTCTGACTGGACTCGGATGTGCTTGCCCGCCAACAGGTGGTGAAAGGCTAGGAGAGCTAGAAGCACAGCTCTGGTTTCCAGCACATTGATCGAGAGGGCTGACTCGGACGGAGTCCAAGTGCCCTGCGCTCGGTGGTGGAGACATACCGCTCCCCAGCCGGATAGACTGGCATCCGTGGTGAGGATCACCCAGGACGGGGCCAGGAAGGAGCGCCCCTGAGACAGAGAGAGGGGCCGAAGCCACCACTGAAGAGAGCTCCTGGTCTGTGGCGACAGAGCCACTAGCCTGTGCAAGGAGGAAGTCCGCTTGTCCCAACAGCGGAGAATGTCCAGCTGCAGAGGACGCAGATGGAACTGGGCAAAGGGAACAGCCTCCATTAACGCCATCATCTGACCCAGCACCTGCATTAGGTGCCTGATGGAATGACGGCGGGGCCTCAGCAGAGAGCGCACCGCCAGTTGGAGGGACTGCTGTTTGATCAAGGGCAACTTCACAAGTGCCGGCAGAGTCTCGAACTGCATCCCTAGGTACGTGAGCCTCTGGGTCGGAGTCAGAGTGGATTTGGGCAGATTGACCAGCCACCCGAATTGGGCTAGGGTGGCGAGAGTGAGCGAGACACTCCGCTGACAGTCTGCGCTGGATGAAGCCTTGACTAGAAGGTCGTCCAGGTAAGGAATCACTGCCAACCCCTGGAGGTGCAGAACCGCAACCACTGCTGCCATGACCTTGGTGAATACCCGAGGGGCCGTGGCTAACCCGAAGGGGAGAGCCACGAATTGGAAATGTTCCTCTCAGATTGCAAAACGTAGCCAACGCTGGTGTGAAACTGCAATTGGCACATGCAGATAGGCATCTCTGATGTCGATGGATGCCAGGAAATCCCGTTGGGTCATTGAGGCAATGACTGATCGCAGAGACTCCATGCGAAAATGCCGCACCTGAACATGCTTGTTGAGAAGCTTGAGATCCAGGATGGGCCGGAAGGAACCGTCCTTTTTGGGGACTAGGAAGAGATTTGAGTAGAAACCTCTGAACCGTTCCCGGGCGGGAACCGGTACAATTACTCCGTTGGCCTGCAAGGATGCCACGGCCTGAGAGAAGGCGGCGGCCTTGGAGCAGGGGGGAGTTGACAGAAAAAATCTGTTTGGCGGGCTGGAAGAGTATTCTATCCTGTAGCCGTGGGAGATGATATCCCGCACCCACTGATCGGAGACGTGTTGAAACCACACGTCGCCAAAGTGGGAGAGCCTGCCACCGACTAAGGACGTTGCTGGCGTGGACAGATAGTCAAGAGGAGGCTGCCTTAGTGGCAGCAGCTCCTGCGGTCTTCTGTGGACGCGCTTTTGGGCGCCAGTTGGATTTCTGGTCCTTGGCTGAGTTAGTGGACGAGGCCGAGGGCTTAGAGGACAACCAGTTGGAGGAACGAAAGGAACGAAACCTCGACTGGTTCCTACCCTGGACAGGTTTCCTGGTTTTGGTTTGTGGCATGGAAGTACTCTTCCCGCCAGTAGCTTCCTTAATAATTTCATCCAGTTGTTCACCGAATAGCCTGGACCCAGCAAAAGGGAGCCCAGCAAGGTACTTCTTTGAAGAAGCATCTGCCTTCCACTCTCGAAGCCACAAGATCCTGCGGATAGCGAGGGAATTAGCCGAAGCCACCGCAGTGCGGTGAGAAGCCTCCAGCATGGCAAACATGGCATAGGATGAAAAAGCTGAAGGTTGGGAAGTTAAGGCAACCATTTCGGGCATAGATTCCCTGGTGAGGGAATGCATCTCCTCTAGAGAAGCAGAGATGGCTTTGAGAGCCCACACTGCTGCAAAAGATGGGGAGAACGAGGCCCCTGCCGCCTCATATACAGATTTGGCCAGAAGGTCAACCTGGCGGTCAGTGGAATCCTTAAGAGAGGTGCCATCAGCCACTGATACAACGGTCCGGGCTGAGAGTCTAGACACCGGGGGGGTCTACCTTAGGTGAATGAGCCCACTCCTTGACCACCTCAGGTGGAAAGGGAAAACGGTCATCAGAACCACGCTTTGGGAAGCGTTTGTCAGGACAGGCTCTGGGCTTGGACACAGTGGCCTGAAAACTGGAGTGGTTAAAGAACACACTCCTTGTCCTCTTAGGCAAGGTAAACTGGTGCTTTTCTGCCAGAGAGGGTTGTTCCTCTGATACTGGCGGATTGAGGTCCAGTACAGAATTAATGGACGCAATCAAATCACTAACATCTGAGTCACTTTCGGACAGATCAATGGGGCACATGGAGGTAGCCTCCGAGCCCCCAGTAAAGGCATCCTCCTCGTCCGGCGAGTCAGCTTCTGAAACAGAGCCGCGGGACGAGGAAGGAGAGGGAGCCCTGCGTCTCCTTTTAGGAGGACGGGGTCTGGGACCAGATGATGAATCCTCTGTGAGCTCCGCTGAGAGAGCCCTAGCAGCAGAGGCACCCTGTGAAGGGGGCTGATGCATGTTCAGCAAAGTCCGTGACAGCTGTCCCATGGAGTCGGCAAAAGACTGGGAGATTGACCTAGAGAAGGATTCTACCCAAGCCGGGGGTTCAGCCACAGGAGCCGGAGCAGCCGGAGAGACCACTGGGGGGGCGATTCCAGGCTGAGGCATTGTCAGGTTAGAGCAGGCATCACAATGTGGATATGTGCTCGGTTCAGGCAGCACGAGCTTACATGCAGTGCATACTGAATACAGCTTTGGAGCCTTGCTCCTCGTGTGAGACATGCTGCTGAAGTGGGGGCTCTTGCTGATTGCAGAAAAAACGCTGATAAAATGGCGCCGGAGCGAGGAGAGGGGGCGGGGCCAACCCTGAGAGCGGGATCTGGAGGGCCAAAGAGACTTACAGGGGAGGAGACATGTACTCAGTGAGGAGTGTCTCTCCCCTGTGTAGAACGGCCGCTGGGCGGAGCCGCGCTGTCCCTCTTCTGCATGAATGCCATGCGAGGGCAGTGAAACCGAAAGTAGGCATCCGGCGAAGCCGGGGCCTAAATTTGAGCGGTGCGGCCGGCGCGCAGGCACCCTCGGCGCGGTTCTCAGGCGACAGCCAGAGAACCGGCCGGAAATGTCAGAAAACTCACTCAGCACACTCTCCCCACATAATAAAGTACAGGGACCCCCAGAATATAAACGTCTCAGGTACTTAGCTTGCTGAGACGCAGGGCCATGTCCCTGGGGATGAGTGCTCCGTCCAGCAGGATCCTGAAGGGCTGCGGATGGAGACCGGTCTCCTGCAAAGCATGGAGAACCGTGCTGGCTCCCACTTCAAGCCAGAGCCCGAGGGATGGTGAAGGAGCGCGGCATGTAAGGCTCCAGCCTTGGAATCAACCTTAACAGCACCGCCGACACAGTGGGGTGAGAAGGGACATGCCGGGGGTCCAGACTTGGACCCGCTTTTCTTCAAAATCTTTCCAAAAATGAAAAATCAGATGAGAATGCATGTGTGGATGTATGCCTCCTGAACACAAAGCAATGAACTGGCTAGATCTGGTTCTCCAGGGGGTGTATAGGCTCAGAGGGAGGAGCTACACTTTTTAGTGTAGTACTTTGTGTGTCCTCCGGAGGCAGAAGCTATACACCCAATGTCTGGGTCTCCCATAGGAACGATAAAAAAAAATAAGCGTGTTGTGCTCAGTCAGCCAAGAGTTTTATTTTTCTCCTGTTCCAGCCCTGCTCCATGGGTGATTGAGCAGATCAATTGTGTTTATTCATGATGCTGTTCTTCTGCCAGTTTCTTTCACCACAATGGTTATTCAGGCTGCAACTCATCCCGAAACGTGACTGGGAAATGTTGCACCTAGTAATGAGCGAGCGTATTCACCACTGCTCGTTACTCGATTGAGCATTGGGGTGTTTGGGCGCGACTCAAGTACAGAGTATAATAGAAGTCAATGGGAAACTCATGCATTTTTAAACTCTGATGCTCGATCGAGTAATGAGCAATAGCAAGCGCCAAGTGCCACTAGTTGCAGCTTGAAATATGTGATGGAGGCCAATTTTTATCACAATCTCAGAGAACGCCTTTAAAGATGAGCCCTGGGACAGTTGTCAGCTTCAGAAGAAAACCACAATAAACTCCCTGGGCTTCATAAGAAGTGTCCATTGGTTACTGTGGATAACATGAGCATTGTTTAATACAATTTTGATGCATGAGCCCCTATTTCTCGTTTTATACACATACTGTACAGCAATGTACACAGAAGGTATCTGCCAGCAACCACCAAGTCTTCAGTGGGGCTAAATTATCCCTTTCTAAAGCTTATTGAATAACCAAATTAACCTGAGCTTTTTGGTGCTAATCCTGTACTGGTGCAGAGCAGCAAGGATCAATGAAGGTGATTAGAGGAGGTGTGCAGCACAAACAATCTGGTATTTTAAAACATTATGCTACGATTAAAAGGCACCTCAGTGCCAGAAACGCGTCAGAAAGAAGGGAATTTTGTTTACTTACCGTAAATTCCTTTTCTTCTAGCTCCTATTGGGAGACCCAGACAATTGGGTGTATAGCTTCTGCCTCCGGAGGCCACACAAAGTATTACACCTTAAAAAAGTGTAACCCCTCCCCTCTGCCTATACACCCTCCCGTGCATCACGGGCTCCTCAGTTTTGGTGCAAAAGCAGGAAGGAGGAAACTTATAAATTGGTCTAAGGTAAATTCAATCCGAAGGATGTTCGGAGAACTGAAAACCATGAACCAAAGGAACAATTCAACATGAACAACATGTGTACACAAAAGAACAAACAGCCCGAAGGAAAAAGGGGCGGGTGCTGGGTCTCCCAATAGGAGCTAGAAGAAAAGGAATTTACGGTAAGTAAACAAAATTCCCTTCTTCTTTGTCGCTCCATTGGGAGACCCAGACAATTGGGACGTCCAAAAGCAGTCCCTGGGTGGGTAAAAGAATACCTCAATAACAGAGAGCCGAAAAACGACCCCTTCCTACAGGTGGGCAACCGCCGCCTGAAGGACTCGCCTACCTAGACTGGCATCTGCCGAAGCATAGGTATGCACCTGATAGTGTTTTGTGAAGGTGTGCAGACTAGACCAGGTAGCTGCCTGACACACCTGCTGAGCCGTAGCCCGGTGTCGCAATGCCCAGGACGCACCCACGGCTCTGGTAGAATGGGCTTTCAGCCCCGAAGGAAGAGGAAGCCCCGAAGAACGGTAGGCTTCAAGAATCGGTTCCTTGATCCACCGAGCCAAAGTTGACTTGGAAGCCTGCGAACCCTTACGCTGGCCAGCGACCAGGACAAAGAGCGCATCTGAACGGCGCAGGGGCGCCGTGCGAGACACGTAGAGCCGGAGTGCTCTCACTAGATCTAATGAATGCAAATCCTTTTCACACTGGTGAACTGGATGAGGGCAAAATGACGGTAAGGAGATATCCTGATTGAGATGAAAAGGAGATACCACCTTAGGGAGAAACTCCGGGATAGGACGTAGAACCACCTTATCCTGGTGAAAAACCAGGAAAGGGGATGTGCATGACAGCGCTGCAAGCTCCGACACTCTTCGGAGTGAGGTAATTGCCACAAGAAAAGCCACCTTCTGCGAAAGACGCGATAAAGAAACATCCCTCAGCGGCTCGAAAGGTGGTTTTTGAAGAGCCATTAACACCCTGTTAAGATCCCAGGGTTCCAGCGGACGCTTGTAGGGTGGAACTATGTGGCAAACTCCCTGCAGGAACGTGCGGACCTGCGGAAGCCTTGCCAGGCGCTTTTGAAAAAATACTGAGAGCGCCGATACTTGTCCCTTGAGAGAGCCGAGTGACAAACCCTTGTCCATTCCGGATTGAAGGAATGAAAGAAAAATGGGTAAGGCAAAAGGCCAGGGAGTAAAACCCTTATCAGAGCACCAGGACAAGAAGATCCGCCACGACCTGTAATAGATCTTGGCGGACGTTGGTTTCCTGGCCTGTCTCATAGTGGCAATGACATCCTGCGATAAACCCGACGACGCTAGGAGCCAGGACTCAATGGCCACACAGTCAGGTTGAGGGCCGCAGAATTCAGATGGAAAAACGGGCCTTGTGACAGGAGGTCTGTGCGGTCTGGAAGCGCCCACGGCTGACCCACCGTGAGATGCCACAGATCCGGGTACCACGACCGCCTCGGCCAATCTGGAGCGACGAGAATGGCGCGACGACAGTCGGATCTGATCTTGCGTAACACTCTGGGCAACATCGCCAGAGGAGGAAACACATAAGGGAGTCGAAACTGCGACCAATCCTGAACTAACACGTCCGCCGCCAAAGCTCTGTGATCTTGAGACCGTGCCATGAAGGCCGGGACCTTGTTGTTGTGCCGTGACTCCATGAGATCGACGTCCGGCATTCCCCAGCGGCGACAGATCTCTCGAAACACGTCTGGGTGAAGAGACCATTCCCCCGCATCCATGCCCTGACAACTGAGAAAGTCTGCTTCCCAGTTTTCTACGCCCGGGATGTGAACTGCGGAGATGGTGGAGGCTGTGGCCTCCGCCCACAGCAGAATCCGCCGGACTTCCTGGAAGGCTTGACGGCTGCGCGTGCCGCCCTGGTGGTTGATGTACGCGACCGCCGTGGCGTTGTCCGACTGTATGCGGATCTGCCTGCCCTCCAGCCACCGATGGAACGCCTTTAGGGCTAGATACACTGCCCTTATCTCCAGAACATTGATCTGAAGGGAGGAATCTATCGGAGTCCAGGTTCCCTGAGCCCTGTGGTGGAGAAAAAACGCTCCCCACCCTGACAGGCTCGCGTCCGTCGTGACCACAGCCCAGGATGGGGGCAGGAAGGATTTTTGCTTTTTAATGTACACCTATAAATTGGATGCTTTAATATACCGGGTGGTTTGTGCTGCACTTCTCCTCTAATTGCCTTCATTATTCATATGCATAGATTGCTGAATTGGGGATCAATATTATTTTAATTATTATTTAGATTTTTAAATGGATTCAATAAAAGTAATGTTCTAATAGTGTACGTTTTGTGGGTCTCCTATACCTTACACCTATTCTACTTGCCCCCAGTGAAATTTAAAACATGCATTTTTGCTAAGGCTATGTGCCCACGTTGCGTCGTGTCCCTGCAGAAATTTCTGCACTGATTTGACAGTACATGTGCGCTTCAAATCGCTGCAGAAACAATGTGTAATGAATGCAGTGAAAAAGCCGATTTCATGCGCTCTGGATGCAGCCCCCACCATAGACAGAGCGGGACCTGCATCCAAAGTGCACGGAATAAGTGACATGTTGCTTTTTAGAATGCAGCGTTTTGGCTGCATGCAAATCTTTGCGATCTAAAATGCAATGTGTGCATGGATTTTGCACAATCTTCATAGATTGTGCTGGGGACGCAGGACGCATGCAGTTATGCTGCAGTGCAATACGCAGCGTAACTGCAACGCAAATACGCAACGTGCACACAGAGCCTTAATTCTAAAGTAAATGAGGAAAGTAGCATAAGAGCTTTATAAGGCTAGGTGCACATGTTGCAGAAATTTCCTGCACCAGATTTGCACGCTCTGGCAAAAAAAAAAATAGGTCAAAACCGTATGCAGTTTTCACATGGTTTTGACTAAGTTTAAGGCCCTGTACGCATGCTGCGGTTTTTACCGCGGTTTTGCTGCATGTTTTGCTGCAGAAAATGTTCATAAGCTTTCTGCAGTGCTTCTCCAGCAAAAAATATGGTAAAAAAAATGCTGTGCGCACACTGTGGTTTTCGTCACCTACAGGTTTTGCTGCATGTTTTCTGCAGGAAAAAGAATTGCATGTCACTTCTTTTCTGCAGGTACCTGTGATTTTTCACTCCATTGACTAAAATGTAATCATGAAATACCGCAGGGAATAACGCATGCAGCAAATGATATGCGTTTCGTTGCATTTTCCTGCGCTATTCCTGCGTTATTTCGCGTTTTTCAGGACAGAATGTTCATCACTGCCTGCGTATTGCAAGGAAGTGATGTTATTAGGAGAGGAAGAGGAAGCGGAGCAGAGAGTAAACACACACAGCTCACACACACACAGACAAGCATACAATAGAAATCAAACGTACATATTAAAAATAAAAAATGGAAAAAAAAAGCGTGGGCTCCGCCGTATTTTTACCGTCCAGCCGAGGTGTAAACACAACGGCGGCCCGGTATTCTCAGGCTGGGGAGGGCGAGAACCCCAGATAAGTTACTGATTATACCTAGCTGAGCAATCAAACACAATAAAAAGCAATATTTATACAATCTACTAGTCACTTTTGTAACCACGTTACACTGTGATGACTTACGGCATAAAAGCTGGATTGAAAGTAAAGGAAGAAATCAATTTATGGGCTAGATGCTCACTGCCGGGCAAGAGTCGACTCAGTAAAGAGAGGGAGACGGAGTGACCAAGTGCTGTATGCTGGGAGGACTGCTCTGCAGATATGGCGGCCTGTTGCAAAGGAAATAATAAAAGTTATTACAAATCTGTTCAGAAATCAGAATAATATAATGGAAATAAAAAAAGAAGAGACTAAGAAATACTAAAAAATATATAT